>NC_043706.1:118131035-118222347 GCF_006229205.1 Suricata suricatta
TCAGGGACAGAAATTACATGCTGTTTTATTTTCCCCTAGGAAGTGTGTCTTGGGTTTTTTCCTTATTATTTTCTTTACTTTTTTTTTTGTTTTCTCTTCTTTTTTTGGTGGTGGGGGTGGTTATGTTTAAATGAAGTTGCTTTTACAACACCAAAGACTTAATCATCCATTTCCTATATAAAAGGTCGCTACTTTTTTGCGTGGACCTCAAGGATATTGTAGTATAGAGGTGGAATTTAAGGAAAGGTATTAAGCAGGCTGTGTTTTAGCTTATGGGCAAGTAATAAATTATATCATTTATCTTGAAAGTATCATAGATAAGCTGCTATATAACGATTGCCACTTGAGATAGCTGTGAAATTAGGTGATAAACTAGGTGTTACTTAACCTTCTAAATTCTGTATAAGTCTAATTACATGAAATAGAAGTTGAGGTTTTGATTTTTTACTTTGCTTTTCTGTTTGGAGTGTCATTGTAACTACTGTATTGTAAATGATGGAAAATAATTGCATATGTTAAAAAATAGTGTTATATTAAAAAAAAAGAGTATGCAGTCTTGTTATAACAGGCAAATAAATTCTTGGTAGTTTACCTTGACCATGTGAAGGCTTGGTTTTAGGTCTTATTAGGGTGGCTCTGTCTTGGATTTGCTCTTAATTTTTAGTGTACTTCCTAAGTCCTGAGATGTACATTTCTATTCCTAAGGCTTGGCCCTTATGGAGTCTCAGTGGAAAGTTTGGATAGTTTATAATGCCCCTCTAACTTCAGGTTCAAAATCCAAAGTCTATCTCTACTGCACTGGGCAGCTGCTGAAATTTCTGTTTAGCTCTTTTAAGACTTCTAGCTGCTATTTTCCAACTGGCCTTCTTTGAGTTTTACCCCACACTTGCACATTTCAGGGATCAGCTGAGAATTGAACTGAAGTTTATATAAAGGTTTTGGGCCCTTTTTCTTTGTGGCATTTAGCAGGTATATCTCACTCGATTTCCAGACAGCCTCAAACTGACTCCTATGGCCATTAAGACTGTGGTTTTCTTCTTGAGTTCTCTCTGTCCTGTGCCCTGCAGATCAGGGAATGCCCCTAAGCAAAAAATCATTTAAATGCGGATCTTACCCAATGTGCTACCCCTTATCCAAGAATCAAAACTCCTCCAGTTTCTATTAGTCACTCTCCAGTGCTTTCAAACTTTTTTCTTTCTTAAGTATTTTCCAATGTTTATAATTGTTATTGGCAGAAGTAGCAGTGCAATAGTACCCACGCTGTAATTTCCAGAAGCCAGAGCCTTGACGAGCAGAAGCAAATCTTGATGCACTCTCATTTCCCAATCTTTTCTTTTTGTGATTAATGGTGTTTTCAAGCCTCATTTAAGAAATTCTTTCCTATCCCAATGTCATAAATACAGCTTGTATATTTTATTCTAAAAGTATTTTTCTACAGTTTTTAAAAAGTTTGGTCTTTAATTTACTTGGATTTCATTTCTTGTGCATGACTTAAAGTAGAAATTCAATTTTCTTTTATTTTTACAGCTGATGAACAAAATTTCCCAGTACGATTCTCAAAGAGTCAACCCTTTCCACTCTGGTTCATGAAGTCTGCTGTCATAAATCTAGGCTCATACATATCTTAGCCTGTTCCAGGCTCTCTCTTCTGTTTCAGTATTTGTCTATGCCTATACTCATACTGTGATATCTTAATTATTACGTCTTTATAGTAGGTCTTGTTATCTGGTAGAGCAAGTCTTTCCATTTTGTTCTCCAATATTGCTTTGCCTAGTCTTGGCCCTTTGTGTTTTCATATAAATTTTAGAATCAATTTGCCAAGTCCCATGAGAAGCCTATTTGGGAGAATTAACATCTTTAAAATACCTACTCTTCTCACCCACAAATTTTGTATATTTTTCATCCATTCTAGTATTTTCATGTCTTTCTAGAAACTGTTATAAATTTTCTACAAAATGATATGCTTATTATTACACTGCATATTAAATTATCTTCATAGAATTTTATTTTCTCAAATTATCTTTCCATTCAGTTTAACTCAATTTATTCTGCCATAGTATACAAATTTCATCAAAAGTCATCACTGAAGCTACAAGTTCTAAGATTTACTTTATAATATATAATCTAAAGGACAACAATAATTCAACGCTCTCATTTGCAAACCATTTTTTTCATGTCATGGATTTATCAAGAAATTATCTTATCATATCTACTTACCAAGAAGCTCCATGGTCTCTACTTTCAGTGTCCAGAAAATTCGAGTCCAAAAACATATCTTTGTAGATTCGACCAACTAGGCAATACATATCTGAAGCAACCTGCCCTTCACTTTGCACCAGGGGAATCATAGTATCAAGAGCTTTTATTCTATCTCCAGGGAGATTTCTCCTAAGGTGGGGAAAGAAAACACCATTGTTTCAATACAGATTATAAAAGCAATGCAGAGAAATTATCTTTTTAAAATTCTGTTTGCTATATTGGTTCACATTAGTGAAGTTTGGCAGGATAAACACAACAATGAGATTTTGTGAGTTACTTGTAAACCTCTGTCCTAAGCCTTTTTGTCTTTTTCATCCTGTCGCATGTCTACCAGGTCTAACAAGGCTCACTTTTGTGCTGCTTTCCTGATCATGGTGATGGATTTGCACCTACTTACCCGGAGTCCTTCTAATTTCATGGTCCATAGGTTCATGATCCACAGGTTCAAGGGCATGGAGTGGGATGAGGAATGGTCTGTGGCCTTAAATGGGGCAGTCAAGTAATCCAAACATGGCCCAAACCCTAACTATAGGTTTCAGTGCTTTTTGCTCCAAAATGCTGTGCAAACTCATTCAGAGACAACACCCAACAAACTGGCTTTAACCCAAGAGTTGCCCAATGTCTTTGTGGCACCAATTGATCATCTAAGAAAGATGTTTATGCAGCTTACTTCAAAATAGCAAGTGTATGGGGATTTTGGCTTAGGTCATGATATCATAGTTCGTGAGATCAAGCCCTGTGTTGGGCTCTTGGCTGACAGTGGGATGCTTGCTTGGGATTCCTCTCTCTCTCTCTGTCCCTCCCCCACTCATGCAAGTGTGTGCTCTCTCTCTCTCAAAATAAATAAGTAAACCTTAAAAAAATAAAATAGCAAGTATGTATAGACTATTCTCAAAACCAGATAAAAATCCTCTTAAAAATTATTCTTGGACCTTGAAAACATTATGTTAAGTAAAAGAAGCCAGTTATATAAAACCATACATATAATTCCATTTATATAAAATGTCCAGAATAGGAAAATCTGGAGACTAAATGTAGCTTAGTGACTGCCTAGGTCCAGGGGGTTTTAGGGAGGAAAGGGAGAGTGATTGCTAACGGGCAGGGGGCTTCTTTTTGGGGTGACGGAAAAGTCATAAAATTTACTGTGTTGATGGTCATACAATATTAAAAACCACTGAATTGTACACCCTAAATAGGTCAACTGATACATCAATTATATTTCAATAAAGCTGCTATAAAAAGTTATTTCTATTCTCCACTATGACTTTAAATAGACCTGTCTATGAAATTACTTGTTTTATTTTGTCCTAAATACCTTGAGTTTACAATAATAGTTCATAAAAACATGCTTATCAACTCATTATATTGTATTTTAGAAAAGGCCAAGATAAAACACAGATGAAGAAAAATATAAAAGTTCTTATGGACCTTTATTTTTTATTTCAAAATAAAACATATTCCATTTCATCTTTTAAAAAAGATTTATGTGAGAGCCAGCTGGAGCTGGTAATCTCTGGAGGTCTCATCTCACCCGGTCAAATCCAAAGAAATTGATGTTTAATAAATGGGGAAATTAAATCTACTTTCACTCCACATTTACTGATAAAGTTGGCAAGTTCTACAGTTTGGGGAGATAAAGAAAGGAACAATCTCTGGTTGAAAAGCATGCTGACATTTTTCTTTGCAGACAGAGGCAGAACTCTGGGATGAGGAACACAGACATCACCATCAGTAGATCTAGGTTTGAGCCTCAGTTTTATGACTTGTTAACTATGGGCCTTAAAGAGAAGTTATTCAACTTTTCCCAGCTTCAGTTTCCTCATTTATAAACCAATCAAGCCTTGGGGTGCCTGGATGGCTCAGCCAGTTAAGTGTCCAACTTTGGGTCAGGTCATGATCTCATGGTCCATGGGTTCGAGCCCCATGTCAGGTTCTGTGCTGACAGCTCAGAGCCTGGAGACTGTTTCAGATTCTGTGTCTCCCTCTTTCTCTCTGCCCCTCCCCTGCTTATGCTCTGTCTCTCTCTCTCTCTCAAAAATAAATTAAAAATAAAGCAAAATAAAATAATCAAGTCTTAAGTGACACATGGCAAGTGCTCTGGAGACAAAAGGTCCCTCCTTTTCCTTTTTCTCATTCTCTTCAGCTGTGGTAACCACATATATATTCAACTTGCCATCATGGAAGAGAATGGCACAACTAGATAGCTATGGACAGTTCAGTGCTTTGGGCTTCTCCACGGCCAGAGCATAGATGGCTTCCCTGATGACTATAGAAAGTGGCACTGAGAGGTGCCTCCCTGGTGACTGTAGAAAGTGGCACTGGGACGTGTGCCATGATCCGGACAGAAGGCACGGAGGCGGGACTAGCAGTAGGAGTGTTCACGCTGGTCTTAGCAGACTCTCGGATACATGCCCAAAAATGTGGTCAATGGAGTTCTGATAATATCTGTGTTCAGAGTGGTGAAAATGAAAATATTCTTTGGTTAGGAATATGTTCACCTAGACGTAACTATCCTTACCTTGTTTAGTAAATTCTTAAGTGAAGAACTACTTGGTGGTGAGGATATCTGCCCAAGAATAGCACCACGTTCATGCAATTGAAAAAATTCTAAACAAGTACAAACAGCAAATACAAACTCTGACAGAGAAGAAAAAAATTTTAAGAATTTAAATATACAAACTGTGAGGACCTTTTCTAACTGACAAAAAAATAAATGTATATGCTTCTAATATTTCATATGGTTGAAGTAGAAATATTAATATTATATTCTAATAGGGAGTAGCTGCAATGCTACGGCAAAAACGTAACCTAGAAAGAATATGCAGGTGACAAAACAATATGTTAGCACAATGTGGATGGGAAGCTTTTTTCTTACCTATTCAGCGCAAATGCATAATGAAACTTCACATGGTGATGGGAAGCCAAATCAAAGGTTGGCAGCTTTTCTAACGTCTCTACCAGCTTCACAATAGAATCATAGTCCTGTAAACAAGAGGAAAGTAACACAGAATTAAACCATTAGGAGAAAGTTCTGACAATGAAATGCTCTCTGACAATTAGATATGTGAATCCAAGAAGAGTGTTAAAAAGAGAACTAAAATCCATGGAAAACTTTGAGGGATCTAGAACCAAAAGGAAACTTTTTTTCTTACATAAGAAATTTGATTATATAGATAAAAACATGAAAATACAGAATTACAACATCTGACCCTCACCCCCAATAATAAGCCATCTAGCATGATAACATTATTTTAACTACAGATGGCTTACTTCTCCATGGAGCCAGATTCCTGGTATACAGTGTCTCATCAATTACTTTCAAAGAAATAATTTTTTTTTTAGAAATAATTTTCAAAACATCCAGGACATGGAGCAACTGACTGAGCTTCTGTCATACGTAACAAGACAATGATGTGTTAAGCTACCCTACCTAGTCTTGGAACCCTAAGTACAACACCTCTACATGTATGTAAATCTCTGTTGTCTTCATGAAGCTTTACTTGGGCCTGAAACGTTGGGAATAAGAAACAGAAGTCAGTTACATTTTACTATAAAAATCTAATAGCAAATCCCTGACTCAGAGAGGATTCCATTCTACTTGCCATATTAAAAAAATTTTAAGATGTATCAATAAAACTATATGGCATATTGGTGTGTTTTACATGATACATTTAAAAAATTGTTTTTATAATTAATCAGTTGCATATGTCTTGCTTCTGACTAGTCAGATGTAGCAGTTTCAATTTTAAGACACAAAATTCCAAGGAGTAAGAGGTATGTCCAGAAAGCCCCCCACATTTCTGCTATTTGTCAAAATAAAGCTTTCACATATTGACTGACAGGTGTGTCTGAGGCTCACAAAAATTGACTAGATTGTCCACAGATTAGCTATGCATGCAAATTTTTCTTTGTGTTCTTTTGGCAGAAAAAGGCCTTTACCATACAAATACCTCATTACACATTCAAGGATAGTTAACTCATAAAAGTCTTTTTCATTTATCATAGATTCTCAGGATGGAAAGCTTAGAAAAGCCAATAAAAAATTACATGTAGTGACACGCATAACCTCTTAGCTCCCTGAAATCTGATGTTAGCTCTCCATTATCCCTCCAACACGCTACATGACGAAGATTTCCATGTAAGCTTCTTCTCACCTGGATGTCTCTGTAGGAAAGTAACAGGTTTATGACAATATCTGCCGTCAAGACTTCTATGTTATCTACTCGCTGCCGAATTCTTGCCAGTTCAGCTGCCAATTCTTTACCAGTGTATAAATTACGAGCTTTCCTGATGTCATTGAGTATAGACTCCCGGAAATACTGGCTGGTGGGAAAACACACATTTCAAAGAATTAATACTATAAAGGATTCCAATTAAAAGCAATGATTGTATAAAAAAATGAAATCTGCAGCAGTAGCTTTCAGTTCACAAGGCGCATACAATGAACACCTCAGAGATCACACATTATTAAAAAATTTCGGAGTCCTTTTCTGAGCACTCTGCTTTGCTTCAGAAAGAATTAGGTAATGATCCTGCATCTTAATGAATTTTCCAAGAACCTGCCAGGTCCCACTCGAAATGCCAAAACTTTTTAATTGTACTGTTGTAAGTAGGAATTGTTCCAAATAAGTCATGTGTGCCTAAGATTTGAACATAACACAGCCTTTACTTTCTGACTCAGTATTATCATTTATTAACATAAGTGATCGTGCTGAACTAAAATATAATAATGCTGCCAGCAACTCTGGCAGAGTTCTTGCTCTTATACTAAAAGTGCCTGGGACATTTATTCTGATACTGTTTCTGTACTTCGAATATATTTTTTATCTCTACCATTACTATAAAATAGTTAGCAGTCTTTTTTTTCCCTTTCTGATCTCCATTGTTCTGAATAAAGTGAACTATGTGGCATCTATTTTTATCTACGTAGAGGATATCACACTTTTGTGTTCCTGGTTTCTGGCTCTGATAAGGCACATAGCTCTCCGTTATCATCACCGACTGGCATTAGTCCACTTTACCTGGAACTGGCTTGTGCCACCTTCAGAAGTTGAATGAAACGGTCCACAAGAGGTAAGCAAATGGGTCCAAGCAGCAGCTCAAATTTCGGTTGCATGAGCTCCGTCAACCCCTTCATGAAGCTGCTATCACAGCAGTAGACTTTGTTATGTGGAGTGATCATGTAAGGAACGAACGTGTAGTTCCCAGTGCACATCTGTGGAAAGAGGAGGGGCCGGGAGGTGCTGAGCTGGCCGGGAGACCCCACACTCATGAAATCCCAAGTCCTACAGCAGTGACTCATGTTCACTAGTAATCCTGAATGTGAAGCCAAATAGAAAAACCTCATTTCTTATTTATGACCTATGAAAAGGGAAATTCCCTCCTATTTCTTTAATTGCTTACTTTAAATAATTAGGGCTTACAGATGATGCCAAAAAGAAAAACACCTCATAAAAAAAAAAAAACAGTATGACACAGTTTCTCTATCAATTAATTAAATACTTACTCACCATTTCTCATGGCTAAGGCATTATGATATATGCTGCAGGAAGAACAGCATTGTGTAAAACACAGCCTTCAGCCTCTGGGGAACTTAACATTTAATCACAGAGATGTAGTCTAAATACAGGGCAAGAATAAGAGCTAACGTCAAGGGCTGTCCACCTGACACGCTAGGCTGTGAGTGATGTCAGAACAAAGGTGCTCCCTTCAGCCTCCTCTGTCATGGTCACGGCTCCGTTAGCCTCTCTTGTTACTAAAACTCTGTTACTAAAACCCAGAGGTTTTCCTTGATACTTCCATTTCTCTCACCACCCATATCCTATCAAAGTCCAGTCAACTCCACCTCCAGTATAGACCTCATATTGTTCATTTCCCTCCCTCTTCTCTGGCCACAGGGCAGAGCGCACCACCAACGTACCCGGCCTGAGCCACCGTCACTGGCCTTTAGTTGGTCTCCCTTCTTCTACTCTCACCCTCAAATCTACTGTCTACCCAGCCATCAGAGTGATCTTTTAACAACCTATATCAGATCACTTCCCTCACTGTGTAAGGTCCCCTCTCTTGCATGCGGAATGAGGCTACGACATATCCCTGTGGCCTACAAGGGCCTGACAATCCAAATCCTGCTTCTCTCTGGCCTCAGCCTATGACCCTCTCCACTCACTCATCCCCACCTTCTACTGATTCCCAATGATGCCAAGTAAGGGAACACTAGTGCAAACGGAAGTAGAGCTGGGGAGAAGAAAGAGGTATTTGGTGTGGTTGAATCTACAGAAGAATGAGAAACCTCTAAGAGAGAGAGGGGGGAAAAAGACAGAGGGCTGAGAAGTCGAATGAGTAGATGAAAGCCCATCACTGTTCTAGGGAGCACAGAGAGCTCAGCTTGCAGGATCCTAGTCATTTCAGCATTATGGGGAACAACACATCACTTCTCTTACCCTTACAACTAAGCAAACGAGAGCAAACACTGACTCACCCCTTACACGTGCCAAGGAATAAATGGTCATATGCTTCCAACAACCCACTGAAGAAGGTGCTATCATTTCTGTCTTACAGGAGGATTCAGATTAGGCTTATACAGGTCATGCAGTTGGTCTGTGATGTGTTTGGGACTCTAACCTATGCCATAATCAATAGCGAGTTCGGCATCTTCCTAAATGGCCCCTACATGCTGACCCACCAACACTTTTACCTCAGGTCACTTTCATAGAACCCTACATGAGCCAAATTACAGCCTCCCAGCAAACAGACGAGAAGTGGTGAATGCTCTTATGGCCATACTGAATTATTTATGAACATATTCTTTGAGGCACTTGTTGTATGTCTGGGGGTGGAGCTGAAACAGGACTTGACTTCCATTTAAAGTATGAGAAGAACTTCCAGAGGTTGAGATTTGATTTTTAAATCAAGTACAGTAAATTGTTCCTTTCTTAAGTTCTCCTTCATGGAACAATCATTTGGAACACTAGTCAGGAAGAGGAAAAATAAACATATCCTATTTCTAAAATGTTTCCGAGGGGCACCTGGGTGGCTCAGTTGGTTAAGTGTCCAACTTCGGCTTAGGTCATGATCTCACAGTTTGTGGGTTCAAGCCCTGTGTTGGGCTCTGTGCTGACAGAGCCTGGAGCCTGCTTTGGAATCTGTGTCTCCCTCTCTCTCTGTTCCTACCCCTGCTCACGTTCTGTCTCTCTCTGTCTCAAAAATAAATAACATTAAAAAAGTCTTCTAATACTTTCAAGATCCTATAGCATATCCCCCAATGTAATCCTTTTCAGATTCATTGCCTAAGCAGAAAAGAAAGGTTAAGTGTACCAAGTGGTTGCTTCCTAAGGTTTCTAGACCTTTAACTATGAGTAGGTTATAAAAGAGCTATAGAAGCAAATGCTCCTATTTTAGATAAGTACTATAACTCAAAATTTAAAAAGAAAATGCTCTGAATCTTCCAAGTCAAAAATTAAAATCGATAAAAAGCCAATACACCAGAAAAATACTATTAGCATTTCAAAACATTCTTCTTCTGCTGCTGGACCAAGTTCTGTATCCTTAGAAGCCTTCATACCGCATGTGTTTTGCATGTAAGACATGAAATAGGATACAGAGCTACTGAAATACTGGGCACTGAGGAATAACATGTCTTTGTAAAACTAATCCTGGGAAAAGATGACTCTCAGACATCTGGGTGTGTATCAGCACTGGAGGAGTAAAGAAAGTAAAATGAGAGTCTTGCAAACAGTAGAGAAAAATGTATCCTGTAACTGTCTTCTTCAAACCCCATGGATTAAGGCTTCAGAATCCTTATTGAAAATAACCAGCATGCCAAGGGTTTTCTAAGTTCCTGGCCCCACTGCACTTTTTGGAGTCTCTTCCCTGTTTCTAGGGCAATAAATACTTTTTTTTTTCAATTCCCCATTGTTGGTGTCCAAACAAAATGAAGGTTGATAAGCTGCATGAGCCACATGGATGCTACCAGGCTTGAACAAAGAGATGGAACAGTGAACCTGCGGGCGGAGGGGGGGTGGGTAATGAGGTTTGATGGTGACACTGTGTTTCTTTAAAACATACCACTTGCTGAGAAAAAGCACTCTTTTTTCAAAATGATGAAAACCAATAATATGGGAATGTTTCTTTCCCAGCACCCAGAGTTTGAAATAACTGGTAAATCCAAAGCAAATTAAAAAAGAAAACACTAGGTGATCAAGAACAGACACCTCAGGCATAACAACTGCCTTTTATTAATAAGGTAGCAATTCTAAAATATTTAAACCTGCTTCTTGAAAAAGAAAGATGACAGTTCCTTGAATTTCAAAGCACCGAGGCTTTGTTCATAAAGTAACAACAGCAATCTCTCTGGCCCGGGCCTGCGTTCAGCGTTCAGGGCTATAAAAACCTGCAGTTGAAAACCTAATCCTACTTTTAAAAAAAGGGAGGGGGGGGGGCGCGCCTGGGTGGCTCAGTTGGGTAAGTGTCTGACTTTGGCTCAGATCATGATCTCATGGTCCCTGGGTTCGAGCCCCACGTCAAGCTATAAGCTGACAGCTCAGAGCCTGGAGCCTGCTTCCAATTCTGTGTCTCCTTCTCTGCCCTCCCCCACTTGTGCTCTGTATCACTCAAAAATAAACTTAAAATAAAAAAAATAAAGAAAGAAAATCTAGTACTAGTCTTATCTCCTCTTAAAAAAAACATGCTGGTTCTGTCTTTCAATTTTTAAAAGCTATATAAAGGAGAACATGAGCATTCAAACATATTGAAATATATGCTCAAAAAACTCAACTTTTGATAAGGACACCCAGTAGCTGAAACCCAGCAGCTAACTTACGCCAACAGGTGACCAGTTCATAGTGTGCAATATTCCAGTCACCTTGTAGCCCTGCTTCTCCACATGTCTGACCCATCAGTGGGCATGTAAAGCAATTTCTTACCATGTAGGTCTCAGGTAAATGCTACCTCCTGGGAAAGGCCTTCTGTGACCACTTGATGTATGGCCACCCACTCTTCAGCATGTTGTCTTGCATTAATTTTATATTTTATGTGTATTTATTTTATTTTGAAAGAGACAGAGACAGCATGAGTTGGGGAGGGGCAGAGAGAGAGGAAGAGAGAGAATCTAAAGCAGGTTGCATGCTGCCAGCATAAAGCCCTATGCAGGGCTCAAACCCATGAAGCTGTAAGATCATGACCTGAGCCAAAACCAAGTCATACGCTTAACTGACTGAGCCACCCAGGCGTACCTCCTTGCGTTAATTTTCTAATTTGTGTATTTGCTTAATTTTTTCCTGATTCTCCCCCAGTTAGACTCTGGCACGTGTCATTTGCTGTCTCATGGAGCAGTTATGAATCTGCTTGCTTCCACTTTCCGTCTCCATAGTGAATCCCTATGGCACCCATCCCAAAGCCTGGCACACAATACATGATCAGTATTTGTTTAATAAAACTGCAATGCTAAATAGATGTCTAAAGCAATAATTGCTCATTTCCCATCGAGATGTGAAGACTAAAAGTGCCCAAGGACAGCATTTTGTTGCACTGAGTCTCTGACTTGGTGCAATCTTAACAGTTAGTTCTAAACTTTCTGATCGAAGGACAAACTACCAATTTGTAGTTTGTACTGTTTCCTTTGTCGTATACCGATTGTACTCTTAATCCTACCATCTGACATCAAGTCATGTGCAGATCTTTATGTAGGGTTTCATTTCCAATCTAAGTTGTAGAGATACATTCTTTAAGATTTTTAAATGCTGGCTTATTTTCTAAATGAAAAATACAACCACTAGCATAACAAGGCTGATTCCCTTATATGTGATATTACATAATTTTTTCTTCATGCATTTTCAAATTTTGAAATTTACTTTTATCACTTTTTAACTCTTATTTACTACTGTGTGGAAAGTAGAAATTCTGTAATGTGGTCTCAAAGGCAGGCCAGACTCAGGAACTTAAACCAATCTGTATAGATAAGCAGATAATAGATAGACATGTATCAGTATACGTATATGTATATATGTGTATATTTGAACTTATAGTTTGTGTCTCATAATTTATACATAGATAGATATCTATAAGTGTGTATATATAAACAGATATACATACACAAACACATATATGCACATATGTGTATGTATACTACGAAACTCAACATACTATGGAAACATTTTTTTCCTAAAATATAAGTATATATGCTAAAATAAAACAGGCATCAGGGCACCTGGGTGGTTCAGTTGGTTAAACCTCTGGCTCTTCATTGCAGCTCAGGCCACGATTTCATGGTTCATGGGATCGAGCCTCATGTCAGGCTGTGTGCTGACAAGGGGGAGCCTCCTTGTGAGTCTCTCTCTCCCTCTCTCTCTGCCCCTTCCCTGCTCTTGTGTGCATGTGCTCTCTCTGTCTCAAATAAATAAACTTAAACAAAACCAAACAAAAACAAACAGGCATTGGTGTCATTTCCCTCTCTTTATAAATTTTCACTGTAAAGAGATATTTAGATAAAATAACCACATTTGTATTGATACATCCAAAACTCTAAAGAGGAAAACCAGAAATAGAAATTAATAATTTGTGAAGATTAAAAAAAAAACAACCACCAGATATTAGTTGATTGACCAGAAATGATAAAAAGAATATCAGGAAGAGTTAGGGAAAATACTCACAGTATTCTTCTGGCAAATGATATCCTAAAAAATGAGAAAATAAAAAAATAAAGAAGTTAATCTATTAAATCAAGATTGATTTAATAATTAAATTAACTATTTGATATGGGAAAATCTGTGTTAACAATTTTATTAGCAATTACAAATTTCAGGGAGTATACCATACATTCCTGTGTCTGAAAAATGTATAATCTGACAAATGAAAGAACACAGAGGTACTGTCAATGGTTTAAAGGAAACAGTACAAACATGTAAAATCCAAAAACTGAATAATCTAAAAATCATTCTTGCAGAATATGTATGAATTATCAGCCACAATCTTTCTGGAAAAAGGTTATAAGAAATTCACTTTCCCTACATACAACCTCACTTACACCCTGTGGGGAGACCACGCAAATGCTGGCTCCTGGGAAATAAAGGGTATAGGCCACTTATCAGATTAGGTGAACCCAAAAGGACACTGGACAACAAACTGTCACAGATACAATTTACATGCTGTTCAATAAAAAGTGTAATGCGAGAAATATACTGCAGGCTGTGTCTCTGTCTTCTACGTTGTGAGGAGCGAGATCATAGAAAACTTTTGACAACGCAAGCTCTCATTATCATGATTTGCAGTTGTTTAAATGATTAGAGACATGAAAGAGAGAATCTGGAAAAGCCTATGGCATAAAGGCTTCACTGAGGTTGGGGAATCATGAATTAGAAAGAGAAATGGGACAGAATTTTGGAAACATGGCATGCATGTTGTCACGGAAACAGGGAATGTGAGGCTTCTGTGGAGCCTCAAGGGTGGGCCCATCTGGCTAAGGAGAAGAGCCAGATCTGGTGACGTATGGGAGGAGCAGAAGAGCAGTTCAAGTCCCAGCCGACCAGCCATCCACCTTCATCTCAGGATCGACTTGGGGGCGACGGGGAACTGACAAGGGCTTTGGCTTAGATTTGACAAGGGCACGTCAGATTTTTGAATGTTTAAGGATAACAGATGAGTAAATAAAAATCTATAGAGGAAGGAATTACACTGGGTAATTTTGAGAGCCATAAAGATGTGTATATAAAATACTAAATGAGGCCCTTCAATACTTTACAATCTTGTGGATAAAAAAGGAGGGGGAAGGACAAAAAGGACTCGTACACATTTAAAAAGAAACATCACATGCCTGGGTGCACATGCGCATATGTACACACATAGTAAGTCTGAAGGGCAATACTACAGCAAGGGGCTTGCATTTCCAAGAGAAAGAAGATGTTACTAAGAAGTGAGGAAGTCTGGGAGCAGCAGAGAAGGTGGAACTCCAGATGAGTCAAAGAAGACAGACACCTTTCAGAGGCAAAGCAGAAAGGTAGGGATCCAAGTGAGAGGACCAGGAACAGTGTAGGCCCTTTTAGGGAATGATACAAATCATGACTGGGGGCTAGAGAAGACAGTTCATTTGGGGAAGTATAAAGAAGAGTCAAAGAGGTACTTGAAAAAGATCTTGAATTTGATCACTGGGCCTAGAAGAAAGTTCATTTTAGCATGGACCAATAACATTAGAAAGTTATTTGGCCTTGAATGCCAAAACAAAGTACTTTGTGAACAGTTGGCAGTCAGCATGTTTTTTTAGGTGAGCAGTATACATAAAGAAGTGTCAGTATACATTAGGACACTGTAATAGCAGAGGCTGGGAACAACACCAATGTCTACCAAATAAAATGTGGTTAAATAAACGATGGTAACTCCATATAATGGCATATAATACCACGGAACAAAGAATGAGGAAGTTCTTCGTGCAGTGGCAGGGAAAGAGCTCCAAGATATACTGTTAAGTGAAAAAAAAAAAAAAAAAGCAAAGAACATAATGGTGTTTAACCTATGCTCCTATCTACGTATAAAAGGGAGAAAAAGAAAATTCCAATTTGTACATTTATAAAATGTCTCTAGAGGAATATCCAAGAATCCAATCATACTTGTTGCCAATGAAGAGGGGAGCGGGCTGGGTGCAGGACAAAGATGAGAGAATGGCTTTTCACTATATATCCCGTTTCACTTTTTTTACTTTTTATTTTTTAATGTTTGTTTATTTTTGAGATAGAGAGAGACAAGCATGAGCAGGAGACAGACAGAGAGAGATGAGACACAGAATGCAAAGTAGGCTCCAACTTCTGAGCTGTCAGTACAGAGCCTGACACAGGGCTCAAACCATGGGATCATGACCTGAGGCAAAATCAGATCCTTAACTGACTGAGCCACCCAGGTGCCCCAAATCCTGCTGCACTTTTATATTTTTGTTATCAGGTGAACATATTACCCAAGAATGACAAATACATAAAAGATAAACCTTGTTAAAGTTTGAAAAAAATACTAATTATATGGTGGTATTGAGTATTGGAGGGGACATTTAGGTGGCATTGCAAAATGTACAGGGATGTCATAAAAAGGGCTCGGACAACAGTGGTGCCCGGGGGATGGAATCAAGAAACAGATGAGTGACACTGTGGAAGGTGGAGAGTGGCTCTTCCCACAGGTGATTCACAGGCAGTCAGTGCATCCCTCCCCCTCCACACACACGTATACACACAAACATACACATGTACACACAATGGTACATGAAAGGATAAACAGAAAATATTTTTTAAATGCTAGATAATCACAAAGCCAGGAACACAGTACGCAGAATTTCCCAAACTTGATTTATGGAGCATCTCATTAAAGTAGTAAACCACACTCTTTTGAACACAGCTCTCTTGTGATAGTGGTATCCCTTTCTCCTCCCTCCAAGTATCAAGGGAATGCCCCTCTCTTCATCCTCTATCACACAGCATCATCTGTACAAGTAAGAAACGTGCTCTCTTTGAAGCTGCCCTTGACTGCCTTCAACGACACCAATCTTCCCAACAGTAGATAAATGTCCCTATTTCTGCCACCATCACTCCTCATATAGACCTCTATGACAGCAATACATGTACTCATTGTAAATGTATTATTATGATTCTCCCATCCTGTATCATGAGCAAGCTGAATGTTTTGTTCATTTTTGTACACTACTACCTGCCTAGAAAATTGAATCGCATATAGTGCGTACTCAACAGAAGCATGAATAAGTTAATGAATGTATAAAATCCTGGGCTAATGAATCACAGTAAATTTGTAAGTCCTGGCTCCACTCCTGACTAGCCATATGTCATTGTTCCTCTAGTAACACACTAAGAGTTGGGTTGAGTGATTGCTGGTCTCTTCCAACTCTGTATTCTATCACTTGCTTTTGGCTTAAGGCCTTATCACAGTGAACATTATCCTTGTGCCATGGAAAGAGAGATGCCTTCTTGCCCAGCACAGGCACTACCCTCCTGCCTCTCTCTTCTGGTGCACCAGGCGCAGAAATGGAAGTAGTGAAGGGAGCAGTGGAGGCCACTGAGAAGGCTGAAGGCTCCCGCTGCTTGCTACTACAGAAAATAGGCTGCTACTGGCTTAGTGCTAACAAGCTACACCCTCCTGAAGAACTGCTCATTAGAATAACAGCCAACCCTCTTAAATGTCTTCTTTGCCTTCATTTCATTTTGCATTATAAAAAATTATGAAACTGTATTAAAATCATCCCCATGAAAAATCTCCCCATGAAATAATAAGTGTGTGCAATGCCAATTTTGAACCAAAGAGAGTACAGAGTGCCTTGATTTACAAATCAGTGGTCGGTTATCAAGTAAGCAAGGTGCTTGTGGGAATGTCCAGAGGTAGCACTTAGTATTAAAAGGGCGCAGGGTGTTTCTGGTTCACTACTAAACTGTTAAACTACTTTATAGGGTCATGTTTTCAAATAACTCTTGCCCTAACATTTACTGAGTGTGTAAGCTGGCTAAGTTGAGCGCTATTTAAAAGTGTTGTGCCGGTGCGGCTCAGTTAGTTAAACGTTGGCTCTTCATTTCGACTCAGATCATGATCTCACGCCCCAAGTCGAACTCTGTGCTGACAGCATGGAGCCTGCTTGGGATTCTCTCTCTCCCCCTCTCTATCTGCCTCTCCCTCGCTCATGCATGCATGCACGCACACTTTTGCTCTCAAAACAAATAAACATTTAAAAAATAAAGAAAAGCACTAAAAAGAGTTCAATAAAAATTCACTGTTTAAAAACATCATACAATCTACTGAATTCTTATTAACTATAGCTTATGTTTTGTAAAGGTTAAATGAATATAAATTGTTCCCTTGAAGGAGACAGAATTTACTCACAGTTTATGATGTAATATTAAATGAGGTTTCAACTCTGAAGAAAAAAGTACTACTTGTGCATTTTAACTCAATACAAATAAATAGCATACAAGATGTCACAAGGTATCTACCTACTCAGGCAGACAAGTGAATGTTTAAATCGTACTGAACCCACTGAAGGAGAAAAAAGGAGGAAAGGGCATAAATTTAAGACACAACTGCTATGTTTCACATCACTGCGTGGAAACTGCTCATCCAAAGTGCTTAGAAATAAAATAACCAAAAAAAACCCTTCAGGTCCTTCCCAATGAAACGTTTCGAGAATGCATTTACTTTCCCTACCACTTCATGCTTGTCTAAAGTCCTCAGGGGCCTTCTGGTTTGCACACCCCCTGGCTGTACCAGAAATGTCCTCAAATTATTTTTTTTTTCCATTTTCCAGTACCCTTTGATAACTAGATAGGGAATGAAGATGAAAGAGACAATCTAGTCTGGGTGTCTTTGCAAGGGAAGACGAAGGCAACTTTTGATGGCTACTTGAGCCCATACGACTTTGAAGAGGTCATTTTAAGGATAAATACATGGAGCATCTCCAAAACCGGAAAGTGTTTGTGCCTACAATTTAGGTAATCGCAGCCAGGGGAAGGAAGTGGGAACAGCTGGTGTGGGGGTGCCAAGTTCAATTGATTCAGGCTGGGAGAAGCAGAACTAGCAAAGCAGGATCTCAGCTTCCTGAAAAAAAAGGAGCAGGCTGGGAGTTCCTGGCCGGGAAAGAACCTGGCCCCAGCTGATGACCTCCGGGTCTTCTCTTCTGATCCCTCTTCCTGTCCAAGGGGAACTAGGCGAGGGTTCCACCCAAGCTGGGTAAAAGACAGCTATTTCGTACACTCCCTAGCTCCATCCTCTTACCTAAGTTCAATACTTCAAAACAAGACAAGAGTAGGAAATATCAAATGGGCTGTTGTGAACACCCTGAGTCTCCCCAAGAAGGCAGGATTCATCTTGACCCTTCAGCATGCTGCCAAAACAAAGTTGAGCCAGCTCAGGAAGAACACTCCAACACAGGTGCCACAGAACCAGCCCATGTTTAGAGTTAGGAAACTAATTACATTTGTGCTTTCATGTTATGCTTGCAAGGAAGCTTCATGTTACAAAAGTTCAGTACTCTAACAAGAATCCAGAAAATAGTATGTATAGGGCATATGAAATCTGTGTGCAGACTCAGAAGTATACATGATGATTCGTCAGACAAGATGGGATTTGCCCTGCTCTCACACTTACTGTGTGTGCCTCTACATCATTGTATCTCTCTGGGTTTACTTCTCATCTGTAAAGAAAGTATGTAGAAAGTCCCTAACTTGTCTATCTCGGATGGTGTTTCAAAAACAATTGAAATAAGCCCATAGAAGTATTTGAAGCATTTTAAAGACATATACACTTTGAGTAGTAATATTATCAAAGCAAACAACTCCAACTCAATTTCTATTTTACCAGATCTAGAGATATTTTATACCTTATTGTTTTGTGATTGGGGTGAGAACATATCCTTCTCTTGATATGAGCAGCTGTCAATTAAAACAACATGCGTCAAAAGTCAGGTTAAATTATAACACAGCTGGAAAGTAATCCTAAAAGAAATTTTGCCTCTCTTCTCCTTCCCTCTCAATGTTATTTTATGTGTAAATGGATATGCCTTTGTGGGAGAACTCGACTGTAAGTAGAGACGTCTTTCAATGTGGCTAGGATGTTGAGGAGTGACATTCTACACATACAGGATTTGACACAGCTTTTTAACACAAACTTCTCCTTATACTGTGTTCCTATTACAATTAACTTCCTCTTCTTTGACACCAGATGTTTCTCTCAGCAACACCTAACTGGAAGAAATTATTCAAATGCAGGTTATTTCTTTAAAAAAAAACAACTCTATTGTTATATAGCTACAGGCGTAATGAATTTCTATACAGTAAATTACATTTTTTTGCATAAATTTCAGTAAAACTTCAAGGATGCATTCTACAAAGACCTAAATAGAATAACAGGTTGGCATGCCACATAGATCAACTTGCACAGCAAGAATCATTTGTTTATAATGAACAAAAGGGAACAGAATTCAGGCAAGCCTTGCCCTGTTGGGGTGGGAGTCAGGAGGCTTTCAGACTCCTATCTTCAGTGGGCAGAAGTATTCCTTCTTGCTGTTTAATGTATTCAGACTCATGGGCCTATGATGAACGTCTCTACAAATGAAGAAAATATCTGGTGCCAACTCAGTGACATATTGACATCTTCCATAGTGTAGGACAGACTTCTTTCTCTCTTTGACAAAAACAGTAATTAGACACTAGAAATGGTGGGTGGGGGTGGGGAGGGTAATGGAGGAATTATAAAGGAAAGCAAAGGCATATTTATCCAGTATACAGATAATTCCTTAGTAGATGTAGGATTGCTAACTGACATGGAAGAAAACTGGCTTTTCCAGGCTCAGTTGGTTGAGCATCCGACTTCGGCTCAGGTCATGATCTCACAGTTGGTGGGTTTGGGCCCTGCGTCAGGTTCTGTGCTGACAGCTAGCTCAGAGCCTGGAGCCTGTCTTCCGATTCTGTCTTCCTCTCTCTCTGACCCTCCCTTCCTCATGCTGTCGCTCTCTCTCTCTCAAAAATAAATAAAACATTAAAAAAAATTTTTTTTACTGGATTTTCCAATCTCAGGCCCTTTCCCAAACTTCAGGGATAGATTCTACACCAGGGAAATCAACTCATGCTCAACAAATCATCTGTCTAGTGTGTCCATTCAAGATCTTCAGAAAAAACCTTGATAAAGCAGCGCTCACATGTACCACTCATCTGCTCCTCTCTTCAAGTTACCTGTTTCCCCTCCCAATTTGATGTGGAATGATTACAGCTCATATAAAAGGTAGACCGTTCGTATAAGTAAAATAGAGAACACGATGGTGTCCTCTCTCAAGAGAAAGAAAAATCTCTTCATGAAACAATACAAAGGTTTGTGACACTACGTTGAACCAGGGAGAGTACGGAGTGCAAGGGTTTACGAACCAATGGTCAGTTAAGAAGTAAGCAAGATATCTGTGGGGATGTCCAGGGGTAGCACTTAATAGTAAAAGGGCTCTGGGCCAGTGTTTCTGCTTCACCACTAAATTGTTAAACTACTTTAGAGGGTCATATTTTCAAATGACTCTTGCCCTAACATTTACTGAGTGTGTAGTTTATACTACTGGCTGTTAGGTGCTATTCAGAAGTGCTGAAAAGAACCCAATAAAAATTCACTGTTATACTAAAAAAAAAAAAAAAAAAGCCACTGGAAAAATACAAATTTTAATTTCATACAAAATTCAATCTGAAACTAAATTCCGGGGTGCCTGCATGGCTTAGTTGGTTAAGCATCCGGCTTCCAGCTTCGGCTCAGGTCATGATCTCACAGTTAGTGGGTTCGAGCCCCGCATCAGGCTCTGTGCTGACAGCTAGCTCAGAGCCTGGAGCCTGCTTCAGATTCTGTGTCTCCCTCTCTCTCTAACTCTTCCCTGCTCGCACTCTCTCAGTCTCTCAAAAGTTAAAAAAAAAAAAAAAAAGTAAAAAAAAAACCCCACTAAATTCCTCTTAGTAATTAAGTTTGGTAAGGGAGATAAAACTTTAAGGAGAGGAACTGGCTGTGTAAGAGGGTGAAAGACTCATAGGTTCAAGAACACTGAATCTGAGTAGATTCACCAGATATAAGTAAAAATTCAATTTAAGGTCAAGGTATTTGTACCAAAAATTACCATCATTTCTTCAACAACTTACTAGAAGTTGTCAGAATCACTGAAATTGACAGCAAGGACATTGCTGCTCTTTTCAAAACTATAACAATTTGAGGTACCTGGGTGGCTCAGTAGGTTGAGCATCCAACTTCGGCTCAGGTCATGATTGCACCATTCATGGGTTCAAGCCCTGCGTCAGGCTCTGTGCTGAACTCTTGCTCAGAGCCTGGAGCCTGCTTAAGATTCTGTGTCTCCCTCTCTTTCTCTGGCCCTCCCCTACTCATGCTCTATCTCAGTCTCTCAAAAATAAATAAATCTAAAAAATTTTTTTTAAACTACAACAATTTGTTTTGAGTGGAAATGAATAAGTATCAGAAAAACAGACTTAATATCCAGTTTCTCACAATAAGCTCTAAAGGAGATTGGGTCCCTCTACACCTGCAAGATAAAAGATCGTAAGTACTGTGGAGCTGTCTGAATGAGAAACTATGACAGTTGTCAACGTTCATCACGTTGTAGCATGTGTCAGAATTTCCTCCCTTTTCAAGGAGGAGTAATATTCCATTTTGTGTATATACCACATTTTATCCATTCATCTGTTAATGGACATTTAAGTTACTTCTACGTTTTGCCTACTGTGAATAATGCTGCGAGGGGCATGGGCAGACATCTCTATGAGATCTGCTTTCAGGTCTTTTGGATAATCTGTTCAGGAGTGAAACTGTTGGATCATATGGTAATTTGATTTTTATTTTTTATTTATTTTTTTTGAAGGTTTATTTATTTTTGAGAGTGACAGAGAGAGAGAGGAGAGGGAGACAGCACAAGTGGGGGAGGGGCAGAGAGAGAAGGAGACCCAGGATCTGAAGTGGGGGGAGGAGGGTGGGGAACCAACAGCAGAGAGCCCAATGTGGGGCTCGAACTCACCAACACTGTGAGATCATGGCCTGAGGTGAAGTCAGATGCTCAATCGACTGAGCCACCCAGGTGACCCTGGTAATTCTATTTTTAAGTTTCTGAAGAATGGTGTACTGTTAAAAATTGATGGTTCTTAAAGGGCTATGTTAGTGATGGTGTTACAGATTCCGGTTTGTGTAGCCAAGATTTCATGAGAGTCACATCCCAAGCTAGAACATACTAGATGCACTGAGACAGAGGCAGAGCTCCAGGCATCCTATGCTATATTCAGTGAGATAGTGAAGGAGTAGGCATGTGGATGGACTGCTGTAGAGAAGAGTCTATTAAGGAAAATCCCATCTGTACAACAACTTTTTAAGCAAGCATTAAAAAGAAAAATACAACTAAATTTCTTGAAAAGGGAATAATCTCACATAATCATTACTTTTCAACACAGGCTGTGTCACCACTAACTGATATGCATTTCAATCTCTAGAGAAACATTTATTCTATAATGGATAAAATGGGAATAAAGCCTATCTTAGTGCAGAAAGAAAGGTCCAAATGCATCTGAGCCTTTTTAGTCACACTTAGAACACAAGGGAAAGGAAATTAAAAAACTATTTGGGGATTTAAATGCCCAAAATATATGTAAATTACCTGGAAAGATACAGAAAAGAACAAAGTACTACTAACTTCTTCCTTAAAAAAAAAAAATAGGATTGTGAGATATCTCAACTATGAAAAAAGCATAGAAATCATGGCACATTCATGTATATACCACCTGGACTTAGAAATCTAAAATTTGAAGACCCTTGTCTTCTCCCCCCGCACCAGCTCTATTCTACTCTTATCTCCCAGAGAGATAACTTTTCGGAATTTGCTGTTTGTAATTCCCATGCACACATCTGTTCTTGAAAACACAAAGCACTGTGTTGCATGTGATTAGATTTTGTGTGGATGGTATCATACCACACACATGCTTC
Organism: Suricata suricatta; assembly: GCF_006229205.1. Lineage (NCBI taxonomy): Eukaryota > Metazoa > Chordata > Mammalia > Carnivora > Herpestidae > Suricata > Suricata suricatta. The sequence goes on from NC_043706.1 coordinate 118,153,767, forward strand.
TGTAATTTGTTTTTTTCTGCCGACCCTGTTCCTGGGTCTAATGACACATCAGACTCTAGTTAACCCATTTTAAGTGCTCTAGAATATTCCACTAAATGACTCTACCAGAAGATATTTATTCATTCTTTTGTTGATAGGTATTTACCAATTCTTTGGGGCAGGGGTTATTACAAGCAATGTTGATACAACATTCTCGATTAGATCCCCTTCTGCATGCCACAGACTCTTCACAGTACACATCCAGAGATGCTGCCGACCTTAAGGGCTATGCTCATCTGATAATATCAAGTGTTGCCAAATTGCTCTTTGGAAGCAGATGCCAATATACCCTCCCACCAGCAGCACCGGTCTCCTACTCCTCGCAGCCTCATCAGGGGCATTGTAAGGGCTTCTAATTGTTGACTATCTGATGGTATGCAGTGGCATTTCCTTGTTTTGTTTTGCTTTGTTTTTATAAGCAGCATAGTTTAAAGTGAGTGGGGAGTGGCCTGAAGAGAGGAATGGGAGCTGAAGAAAGGAAAAGGGAAACAAATCTCAAGAATTAGAGCTGAGAGCTGTTGTTAGAAAGGAACTTCTGCTGATAGAAGAAATGGCTCATTAGAACAATTTCCACACTCTATACAACAGCCGTTCATTTCCTTCTAGTCCTTTCTGATGTCAGATGTGTTTCATGGGACTGTCACACCGCTCATTGGCTAGTCGTGTCCAGGCTTCCTCTCCCATTTGGTGAGAGACCCCAAGTGGATATAAGTCTGATAATTTCTGTAATGCATGAAATGAAGCTGAAAAGAACTGGTACAGCCATTTCTTATTTTTAAGCAAATGTTAAGTCTTAGCATAGAGTATCATTAGCACGCACCTAAGAAGTTATCGTGATATTTATTTAAAGAAAACAGTGGAGATTGTGATGTTAAAATGCTAAGAGAAACAACTATCAACTTCTCTTTTCTCAAAGTGCAATGATCTCTTTCTGAAAAAAGTTAAATATTTCATTCTTACTGCAGTAGGATAGAACGTATGATTTCAAACGGATACAAATCTTACTGCAAGTACATGATTTGATTAGATTCTAAATATCCTTTCATATGAAAACCCAGACACAGATTTCAAGTACTTTTATGGTTCCTACCAATTATTTTTAGGAGCCTAAACTTAAAATTTTTTCCTATGATTTTGTCCTGAAGATTTGTTGCCAAAGAGAAACTGCTCTCTTCAACAAAGAGCAGTAGATGAAAATAAAACTGGTACAGCTGCACTTTCTAGGTGTTCAAAGAATCACCCAGTGAAGCTAGATATGTGACAAGAATAGCATTCTCGTTTTGTCTGTGCCCTGTGAAAACAGGGAAAGGCTTCATTTTTATTTTATTTGGCTAATCTATACATAATATATTTTTATAATAACTCCTGTTCTGCCCTATTTCACCGAAGTTTTCTGTTGGCAGAAGGCAGTAATAACACCTATAATGAACTGCAATGGAAATTAATAAAATTACACACCACACACACACACACACACACACACACACACACACACACTTTTCTCAGTAGCAGAGGGCAGAAAAATTTCTAGAGCTCAGAGGAAATTGTTTCTGTCCCAGAGACCTTTGTCCTTTGCAACCAGAGATTTATTTGGATTAGGATCAAGCTAAATAAACAACAACAAAAAAAATGGCAAAAGCTTAAGCTAGTGGAAGGAGTTAGGAGGAAAGGATGACTGCTGCACAGAACACTGCAGGGGCAGACACAGCTGATGGGTTTTCTCAGTGAACACACTTAGCAGGAAAGCCGGCTAGCCTTCTGACTAGAAGAAATTGCAATAAAGTTCAGTGGTTAGGAGGGTGGGCTTTGGAGTCAGGAGGATGACTGAAATTATTTGAGCCTTGGTTTGCGATTCTATAAAATAATGATACAATAGCATATAATATACCCCACGGGGATGTTTTTAGAATTACATGTGAAAATGTATGTGGGTGAAACACAAAGTAAGTACTCAGTAACAGGCAGCTATTGGGTACAAGATAAATGAGTATATTTTAGATAGACCAGCCTTTTTAAAGGCCTATTGTATTCACGTACCAATAACACTTCTCAACAAAGCAATTAAATCAATTTATTTGTCCCATAAACATTTCTGATAAGATGAGCTTCAACTCTTTCTCTCACATGTAATTTTAATTCATTTTTTAAAATGTCCCCAGGAAAGAATAGTCATAAATTAAATCATAAAACAACCATAGGGCAAGAATAAAAGTAAGGTAAAGTGAAAAATGTCTAACACAACATTGCCTGTTTAGAATACTTAATGTAAATAAAATAAACTAATGCAATAAAAAGAATAAAATAATTTTATTCCTTTATTGACTGCTAATATGTTATAAATGGTTGCAAATCAAAATGTTTAAAATACACCATCACAAAACTTTATGATGCATTAACTAGAGGGGTAAATCTAAGGTGAAATAATGTAAGGGTAGGTTAAAGAATTGCTCCAGGTAAAAAACCAGATTCAGACAGAATGGGGCAAATCTCTTAGGACTATTTCAGAATATTCTGTAAAGAGAGAGCCCATCAATAGCCTAACAACGTCTGGCATTCAGTAAATGTCTATTTGCTAAATGAAACTACAGATTTTTCAAAAAAGCCGTACAGGCTTTAGTTATTCAGATAAAAGCAAAATACTACTTTTTTCCCATGGGTGTGGGGTTAAAGATCTTCATATAACAATCACTAAGCCATTGGAAATATGGCTCTGGGTTTTAGGGCTCCATGTCTTAAGATTGGCTTTGATTTGAAAACTGGAAGAGATAGATGATAAAAAGTTGCATAAAGCTAGCTGAAAGTTTCACAAAGGAAATGGATGATATCAGACTCAGCATGCATTTCACTGAATCGTTACATGCTTTTCAAAGAATCACACAGTGCAAAATCACTTGGCCTTGCAAAAGCATTTTAGACAATCTTTTTGGATGGAAGAAATATCATTATGACCTCATAATGGAGACTATGACATGGGACATGCTGAGTTTTGTAGACAAATATAGTAGGTTTTTATTTTTCCTTTCCCTAAGTTATTAAGTTGCTGAAATCATCTCCTGGTGAAGAGGATGGCAGTTTTCCGGTGCTATTCAGAGAGAGAATTTCTCTTCAGAGTACTTTCAGTAGGAAGCGTAGTTCTAGGTGAAGACAGGTGCGTCCAGTGAAACCCCCAATGGTGACACAGCACAAGGCCTGACCATATTTCATGCAATCTCCATTTCCTTCTCCGGTGGACACAGAGAACTTCCTAGGAATGTAGTTCTCCCCAGATGCAGCTCTAACTGAAGTTCAGAACTCAACATGGAATTTTTCTACCTGTATGTCACTGAACCTCTGCATCGAATTCTAGATAAACCTCACAACTTCAATAGTAACTACCATGAAACTACTGGACTGACAAAAACAACCTTTCACAAACACAAGCTGCTTAAAGAGTCTTGGATGTCAGAGAGACCGAAGAGGTATCCCTAAAACTCTAGTGCCTATAGTCAACATGGAGTAAACAAGTCAGGTACCTTCAGCGACTGCAGAGAGTATGAATTATTATCACAGTAGAGGATGATGTTGTTGGCCATGCTGAAACTTTCTCTGACCCCAAGGTGGTAAAATAACGATGGCTGTCGGAAGGCGTCGCTCATCTCCACCACGGCGATATCTGCAAACACAAAACAAAGCCCCCCCAAAGATGACACCTAAATAATGCCCAGTAAGCACAGCTTTTCAACAACTTAGTATTCAAAGAGGAAATGAGGAGATGAGAGGGATTTTCCCTCCTCACTTACCACTGAATTTTGAATTTGTAGTTCTACCTGGAAGTGGTTTTAAAAAATGCAGCAAACCCACATTATTTTTAAACATGAAGGGGATTGTATAATTACTGGAAACCAAACAGAGTCTGCAATGGCGGGCTGCTGGGGCTAATGTTCTCTGTGAAATTCAACACTGAAACAAGTGAACTCAGGTTCCAGAAGCAAATCCACAGGAAACTGCTATAAGTGATGAATGTAAAATGAGATTTTAAAAAAGCAAATAAGCAAGGGGCACCTGGGTGGCTCAGTAGGTTAAGCCTTGGACTCCTGATTTCAGCTCAGATCATGATCTCACTGTTTGTGAGATCGAACCCCACATCTGGCTTTGTGCTGACAGTGCAGAGCCTGCTTAAGATTCTCTTTCTCCCTGTGCCTGGCTTGCACATGCACGTGCTTGCTCTCTCTCTCTTAAAATAAATAAACATTTAAAAAAATCAAATAGGTAAGATTGTGAATTAATCCAGAGCTGTATTTTGTAACTAATTAATTATTTATTGTTATCAATACCCAGCAAGTCCTCAGCAAGTATACCCAAATGAAAAAAGAAAGCAAACATACAGAAAATTATGACTAAGGAGGATAATGTAACCCTACAGATACAAATTCTACCAAAGCTCAGAGAAGACTAAAACCAAGGTAAGTACAAACCTGACATCAAAATTTGACAATAATGTCCAAAAAGTGAAATATAGGTTAGTCTCAAGCTCATTTTGTATATGGACAAAAATATGAAAAAAAAAATGAAGAAAATGCACCAAGCATTACACTTTAAGAAAACTAGGTCATGGGTTTAAAATTTATTTTGGGCGTGCAAGGATGGCTCAATGGAAGAAGAAAATCATCAGCATCTCCACAGATGCTCCAAGTGCATAATTAAACCCAAAACCCATTTCTCATTAAAAATAATTGCAAACCAAAAATAGAAAAGCTCTCCTTTAACATGGAAATGATACACATTCATAAGTGCCAACTTTGTGTTTATAGGTAATCCCATGAAAATCAGAAAAAAAGACAAGGTAGTCAATTATTACCACTCCTAGTTGGCTTTCTGAAAATCCCAGATAATGATGTAAGATTTCACAAAGTAAAGAGATATAATAGTATAAAATAAAATATACAATTATCATTACTTAGAGATTTTGGGCTATCAACCCCCAAAAAATCCCAATAGAATCAACTAAAGAACTATTATAAGATGTAAATTATTTTAGTAAGGTGTTAAGATGCAAAACATTATGGAAATCAAGAGCTCCCTTTGTAACCATAACTAGTAGTATTTGGAAAATATAATGGTGAAACAAATTCTAATCACAATTAAAATGAAACTGTTAACATACCTTGCAACAAACTTAAACAAATTTAACAGATGATGCTAATTTGTTAAAAATATTTGCAATATGTGACAGATGAATGGTTAATATTATTATAAATCATCTCTGTTCAATTTAGAACAAATAAGCAATCATAAAGACTTTACAATAGAAAATTAGGCTCTGGACATAGGCAAATTCACAGAAGAATAACTAAAATGGCAAATAAATACACAAAAAATATTCTATATCTCACTATGAATAAGTGCACATTAAGCAAACCATTAAATGCCACTTTTTTTTGTCTAACAAGTGGTCAAAAATACTAAAGAGTGCCAACGAAGATGCAGAGAAATGATACTCATATGCCAAGGAGAGGTTTAAACTTCCCAGGAGACTTAAATACTTAAAATTATTTACACTTTTTGATCTAATACCTCCATTCCTAAGAATTTATGTCAAGAAAATTCCTATGGCAGGTTTACTTGTAAGGACGTCCACTGAATTATATTTTTTTGCAATAAAAATAGAAAATACCATTAATAGGAAAGAAAGTAGGTAAGTAGACACATAGATTCAAATAGTGGCTTATTATGCAACCATTGAAAGCTATTTATTTTTATTTTTTTACATTTATTTATTATTGAGAGACAGAGAGAGACAGAGCACGAACAGGGGAAGGGCAGAGAGAGAAGGGGACACAGAATCCGAAGCAGGCTCTAGGCTCTGAACTATCTATCAGCACAGAGCCTGACGTGGGGCCCGAACCCACGAACCGTGAGATCGCGACCTGAGCTGAAGTCGGTGGCTCAACCAACTGAGCCACCCAGGCACCCCTGAAAGCTATATTTTTTAATCACTATATTGTACACTTGAAACTAATGTAACACCATGTTAACTACACTGGAATTAAAATAAAAACCTAATTAAAAAAACAATACTGTAGAAGAATAGTTAGCAACAGAGGTAAGCTCAAGCGATAGTAAGTAAAAAAAAGTATTAAGTATAATACATTATAATGTATATATTATATGTGAATACATGTATGTGAATACAAAATGTCTGGAAAGTTGTACCCCAAAATGTAAACCATAATAGCTGTGTATTGCAACTGTGCATTATTTTTTTCTTCTGTATTCCTTCTCTATATTTTTTACAATTTTTCTTACAAACGTTGATGACTTTTAAAATTTAAAAACCCACCAAAATATAAGAAAAACAACACTGAAAACCTGTGTGACTGAATGTAAAACAACCGCAGCACAAAAAAATAATGCAGACTCTTAAGCTGTTTGATGTAATCGGCCTTGTCTAATGAACGTGAGGTTAGAATTCACATTCTGTGAAGGAGAAATAAATCAGATCAAACGGAGACTTAAGGCCCAGAGGATTTAGGGAGGTTATCAAAGAGGCAGCCAGGTCAAACGGGCTTCAAAAGATTTTTTTTCAAGGCCAAAATGACTTATGGACTCTTTAATATAAATAAAGAGTTTTCTTTCGGGGTCCTTCACATTTCTACATCAAAAATCAACACATGAGAAAATGAGTCACTGCATCCCACCTACACACCCCATCTGCCTCCTGCACCCACACCGTGTCCTCCTCCCACAGATACCAGCCACTCGCAGTCAGTCACAGGGCTTTCAAATGAAGAGACAGTATAACATGGGTTAGAAAGAAACTGAACGAAACAGTGGCTGATGCAAAATAGGTGAGGGACATGTAAAGAAAAATACTAGCTAAGTGAAAGCAGTCGTAAGAAGGGAGATGGGTTATTTCCAGAGAACTGACTCCTGGGATTGGATGCATTTAAATAAAATGAAAACACTGCAGAAGGCTTTTAGATTAAGAGTGAAACTAGATATTCAAAATATATGGTACAAGCAAAATGGGACATACTCATCAGGGCTGAATGTCTAAGCAAGAACAGACACCTTTTTTGGATGCTGTATAGAACATTAAAAATGCTTGTGTGTATAATATTAATACACTCAATATGGTACAACTCAGAAAAAGACGGACCTTTTTCTACCTCAGGTCCAGATGACAATTTATTATATTCTTTTCTAAATTTATTTTTTAATTTCCATGGAGTAAAATGTATTCTTCCTTCTCTGGTGAAATCATCAGAGCCTGTGACCCATGTTCTTAAATTGTTGAATTTGTGTTCTTATTGTTGAGGTTTGTGGGTTCTTTATATTATCTGGATATTTTTCCTTTGTCAGATAATGTGATTTGCAAATATTTTCTCCCAGTTTGTGACTTGTCTTTCCTGTCTGTTGACAGTATTTTTAGAAGAGCAGAAATTTCTAACTTTAAGTTCAATTTATCAATTTTTTCTTTTATGGATTGTGCTTTAGGTGTGGTATCTTGCCTAACCCAAGGTCACAAAAGTTTTCTTCCATGTTTTCATCTAGAAATTTTATAGCTTCACATTTACATTTTGGTCTATGATCCATGTTAAATTAATTTTTGTAAATGATGCAGGATATGGGTCAAGGTTCACGTTTGTTGTAAAGACTCTCCTTTCTCTGTTGAATTGCCTCTGCTTCTCTGTCAAACACTAATTGGCCACACATTTGTGTGGGTCTGTTGAGTTTTCTGTTTTGGTAACTGTGGCTCTATGTTAGGTATTGAAATCAAGCACTGTGAGTGCTATGGTAGGTACTGAAATCAAGCACTGTGAGTCTTCCAACTCTATTCTTCTGTTTTCAAAACTGTTTTAGCTAATTTGGTTGTTCTATTTGCTTTCCTGTGTAAATTTCCTGTGTAACTGGTAGCTGAGAGCTATCAGTTGGTAACTACAAAAAAAAAAAGTCCTCCTGGGATTTTGACTGATATTGTGTTGAATCTATAGGCCATTTTGGGGGAAAGTGACATACATCAGGTCCTTCCATGCATCAATATAGTATATAGCATATCTCTCCATTTATTTAGGTCTTCTTTGATTTCTTTCCTAAGTATTTTCTAATTTTCTTTTTTCTTAGTTTTTTAAAATATAATTTATTATCAAGTTGGCTAACATATGGTGTATACAGCTCTTGATTTGGGGGGTAGATTCCTATGATTCATCGCTTACATACAACATCCAGTGCTCATCCTAACAAGTGCCCTCCTCAATGTCCAACAATAGACAGTTCCTGCATGTATTTTGTTAGATTTATACCTTAGTGTTTCGGTTTTTTAGTGCTATTATAGATGGTATTCTTTCAAATTTCAAATCCCAGCTGTTCATTGCTAGTATGTAAAAATGCAGTTGATTTTGTATATTGACCTCCTATCCTGAGACTTTGCTAAACTCACTTATTAGTTCTAGGAGCTTTTTTTTATTTGCACATGTTCTGGGATTTTCTACATGAATAATCATGTCATTTGCAACTCAATCTTCATAATACCCCTTTTTGGTAGGTAATATTATTATTACTTTAGGACACTGAGGCAGAGAATGTATAACTACTCTGCCCATAATCAGCTAGGACATGACGGTACCCCTTCCATCCTTGGAAGGATTCAAACTCAAGCAGTCTAGGGGATGCCTGGGCGGCTCAGTTGGTTGAGTAACCAACTCCTGACTTCAGCTCAGGTCATGATCTCAGTCATGAGATCAAGTCCCACGTTGGACTCTGTACTGAGTGTGGAGCCTGCTTGAGATTCTCTCTCTCTCACTGCCCCGCCTTACTCACACTCTCTCTAAAATAAAATTAAAAACAAACAACAGGCAATCTAGCTGGAGAGTTCATGCTCTTAATTCTTCACTGAGCCACACCCCACTCTTACAGGTTATAGAGGTTCTTAAGATCAGAACATAAATTTAGAAAGGCAAAAAAGATTTGAGGACCAAAGCATGTATTCCTGTCACATGTTTCATGATCAAATGCACTTAATAATTTTCTATTCAGCTTTTGTGGTAATATTGTGAGTAAAACTGCTATACTTAAAAACTAAAGTTTACATACTTAAAAATTAAGTCTGTTTAAAAATAGACACAAAAGTACAAAAATCTTTCATTTTTACCTAAAGTGCCATTTCTTTCCTTTCCTCCAATTGTGTTAATGTTAAATGGAGCACAAAATTAGATTTACCAGGGGTTTACTAAAGCATAATAAATTTTTAGGGCAATAACATAAAAACAGTTGTGCCTAATTGCATTTTGGTCATTAAATGGAAGTGGCTCATGGTCTGTGTTTCTTTTTTTCTATTTAATTTTTCCTTCATAATACCCTATCTGTTAAATATCTCACATGAGCTTCTGTTGCTTGTAAAAAGCAGAGCTGAAGCAAAACATTAATGTTCAGTTACTTTTCATCTATTCAATGTTTTCCCTCAGCATTAGATCACTGATGACAAGACAAGAGCCCAGTAGTGATTTGGCTTGTAGTCTAGTCTACAAAATACTCCAGAACTCCATTATCAATGGAAACTTCCCAAGTTATCACACAGAACTACCCATTCAGTCATGATGGGTTCAGTCAAGATAACCCACTAGAGCCAATTTAATTCTACAAACGTACTGAGCACTTATTATATAAGAGGTTTTGTTATTTCCTGTTGTGAAAGTTAAAGGAAAAGATTAACTAGACATGATTTTTGTCATCTTTTGTGGGCAGAAACATGAGTTGGCAGATACCAACCCAGGGCAGAATGTGGCCGGTGCTGGTTAAGCACAAATGGTGACATTCAGAGGTCAGAAAGGCCAGCCCTGGTGGAAGGGATGACGGAAGCAGATGTGAATGAGGCATCAGCAGGCAGTGGAGTTGGGGTGGAACACCTCAAAGAGCAGACTAAAAAAAACAGAAGCCTTGCACATCAAAAGCACCATAGAAAAAGGAAAGGCACAAGGTGCCTGGGGCTTGGTCAGAGCAATGAAGCAAACCTCAGTAGGAAACAAAGTCAATTCCCAATGAAATTCTCAATGGGAGAACCAATAGAGATCCCTAAAGAGCACACACTAACCCCCAAATGCCCACACCATCTTAGATTCTTAAAGGAATTCTTGCATTCCATTGATTTTTCTATATTATGAATAAATTTGTTGTTATTTACAACAAATCTACTCTATGTAAATTATTAAAATGTTACTCCTGACCGCGTAGTGTCCTGATAGAGTCTCCTAGAGACTCTGAGTCAGTTTACTAAAGTTTGACAGATATGCAATGTTGAAACACTGCAAACCTTCCATTACAGAGGTAAAATTGTTGAGATTTTCATGAAGGACAGAAGAATAATCTACCATCATTGCTGTCTTGAATTGGTCATGATTTGGCAATTCCTGCTATGAATTACTATTTATGTAGCTTCATCAGTATCATTTTATTTTCCTGTATGTTATTTAGTTAACCCTATCATGTATAAGGATACATATTTGTGTCAACAAGAAACATTCTGTCCCATAATTTCCTCATCACTAAACTCCAATAAATGTATGCACAATGATTCAAACATGAATCATTCTTATATTGCTAAAGCAAATGTATACATAATGTCCCCACCCCAGCCTTAATTTGCTTGTTTAATTCTTGTTTGATTATTACACTGGGAAGTTGATTTTCTTTTGAACCTGGAAAGTGAGAACTAGGAGCAGGTGATCAGAGACGATCAACCTCCGGAAGTTGGATGTTAAAAATGTTGAGAACCGTGGCATCTACAGAAGGAAATGTGGAGGAAAAGGGAGAAGCCTAGGGAAGGAAAGGGACAAAAGGGAAAGAAAAAGGGGGAAGAATGGGGAGGAGAGAAGGAAGGAGCAAAGGAGGAAGCAGAACCAAACAAGACTGGTATAAAAACCAGTGTCCCCTTGCCCAGACAGTAGCTGAAAGAGGCCGTTCCCGATGCTATAGCTTTAGAGAACGTGAGGGGGAAATTAGCACACACCCATAATGGGTGCCCATCCCAGAGTGAAAGGACCCAGAACCACAGCTCTCTGCCAAGAAATGCAAACCACAGGGTGAAAAGCTGGCAGGGGAACCTTCTCCGCATCTCCAGGGGCCTTGAGAGAAGGGATGAGCAGGTTGATGACAGACAAGCCATTTCATGGCTTCCAGTGTTTGAATCCTAACTAAGTTTCTGGATGGATGGCCTTGGACACTACCTTAAATTCACTGAGCTTTGGTTGCCTTAACCATAAATCAAGAAAAACACAGGTATTTACTCACAAAGCTGTTAGGATTACATGTGCATGAGGCATAGCAAACTCAATATATGATTATTATAAGGAGCCATCATAAGAAATGTTAATAGAAAGCCCTTTGAACAATTTATCATAAAAATGTTACCAAAGACAATGCTAAAATATGTCATGCCTCTGATGAAACCTCGTATGAACAATTACTCATAGAAATGAGGTTGAAATCAAATTATGAAAACACACAAAGCCCACACAAGGAATTTTGACTTGATTCCATAATCAATGGTGATTGATCCTTCCATATCTATGGGTTCTGAGAAGGGCGATGTCAGATCAAAGTTTGGGAAGATAAAACCACATTTTGTGGATGGATGACAGACAAAAAACAGACTGGAAGCTGGGAGATGGGTTAGGAATCATTCAAAGGAGAGTGTGCTCCTAAACTAATACAGAGGCAACATGGGAGGGAGTTCAAGAGGCTTTAGGGATTTGGTGCATGTAGGATAAAGAAAGAATTAAAGATGACTCTATTTCAAACCTGAATGGTTAACATTTATGGCTTGCCATTAACACAAGTGACATAAGAAAATATGTTTTTTGGTAGAACTTTATTTTGGATTGAGATACTTTAAATTGTGTGTGTGTGTGTGTGTGTGTGTGTCCGACAGCTGTCATTCTGAATTGCAGCAGATATCAGAATCCGATATCCAGACTTCAGCTATATTCAAGACAGTATGGTACTGGCACAAAAACAGACACATAGATCAGTGGGACAGGACAGAAAACCCAGGAATGGACCCACAACTATGGTTAACTAATCTTTGGCAGAGCAGGAAAGACTATCCAATGGAAGAAAACCAGTCTCTTCAATAAACAATGCTGGGAAAACTGGACAGCAACATGCAGAAGAATGAAACTGTACAACTTTCTTACACCAGACACAAAAATAAATTCAAAACAGATAAAAGACCTGAATTTGAGATAGAAAACCATAAAAATCCTGGAGAATACAAGCAGGCACCTCTTTGACTTCAGCCATAGCAACTTCTTACTAAGCACATCACCAGAGACAAGGGAAACAAAAGCAAAAATGAACTATGGGGACTTCATCAAGATAAAAAGCTTCTGCACAGCAAAGAAAACAATCGACAGAACTAAAGGCAGCCTATGAAATGGGAGAAGATATTTGCAAATGACATGTCTGACAAAGGATTTAGTATCCAAAATCTATAAAGGACCTACATAACTCAACACCCAAAAAACCAAAGAATCAAAACAGATTTAAGAGTCACGGTGATGTAATAGTTGAAGTGGCAGGTGGAGATGAGATTGAACAACTTAGACAATATAGAGAAAAATGAAAACGCATCTATGATTGAGGAAATCCCTTCTTCATCAAATACCCAACAGAAACATAGTTCATCAAAATGCATGTGTAATAAATGTTCATAACAGCACTATTTGTAAACCATCAACAGAAGAAATAAAGTGTGCTATACAGAGACAATGGATACCACATAGCAATGAATTTTTTAAAATCTACAACTACATGTGACAATATGAATGAATCTCACAGACTGTTAAATGAATCTAGATACAAAAGAATAGGCATTTTATGATTTTGTTTCTATGATGCTCAAAAATTTGATATTAAAAGTAAAAAACTAGAGGATACTTCGGTGGAGGACAGTGGCTGAGAGGGGACTCGGGGAGTCCCCTCTGGAGGGCTGGGAAGGTTCTGCCTCTTGTTCTGGGTATTCAGGCATGTTTACTTTGTGAAAATCAATTCACCTCTGGTTAATAATTTTGCCAAGAATAGTAAAAGAGGACTGTATTTAGTTTGCTGTAGTCAGTATAACAAAGTACCACAAACTTAGTCCCTTAAAACAACCCTGTTATTCTTTCACTATTTTTTAATGTTTATTCATTTTGAGGGGCAAGGGGCAGAGAGAGAGGGGACAGAGGATCTGAAGCAGGCTCTGTGCCGACAGCAAAGAGCCCGATGTGAAGCTTGAACTCACGAAGAGCCCAATGTGGGGCTTGAATTCAAGTCACATGAGATGATGATCTGAACTAAAGTCAGACACTTAACCGACTGAGCCACCCAAGTACCCCTCACAGTTTTTTTTTTAAAGTTTATTTATTTATCTTGAAAGAGACAGAGAGCAGGAGAGGGGTAGAGAGAGAGAAAGAGAGAGAACCCTGAGCAGGCTCCATGCTGTCAGTGTGGAGCTGGATATGGGGCTCGAACTCATGAACTGCAAGATCATGACCTGAGCCGAAATCATGAGTCTGAAGCTTAACTGACTGAGCCAGCCAGGCGCTCCTCTTTAATAGTTTTAGAGGCTGGACATCCAAAATCAAAGTGTCAGCACAGCCAAGACCATGCTATTACCAGAGGCTCTAGAGGGGAATCTATTCTTTGCTTCTCCTATAATCGAGCAGTTTTTGACATCCCTTGGCCTGCCCTGTGTGTGCCTGTGGTGTCAAACTGCCCTTTGCTTCTCTCTTAGAAAGATGCTTGTGATGGCAGTTAGGGCTCATGCCAGGAATCTGAGATCATCTCCTTATTAAGCCCCTTAATTCAATCATATCTGCAAAGACCCTTTTTCCAAATAAGGTAGCATTCAAGGATCCCAGGGTTCGAGCATAGACATTGGAGCACAGGCGTAAGGATCAGTTTTCAGCCACCACTCACCATTTAGAAGGTGAGCACAGCAGAACTCAAAGTACTGACTAAGAGGTGAAAGAATGGAGGTAATGAGCACAGACAACTCCCCTGATGTTACAAATTTCTATATCGCCATTGAAACTATGTTTCTCTCTGAAATTATTATATTCCCTAAAGGTATTCTGGGTTTAAGAATCCATAATCATAAATTTCAATCTCTATAAACTCATTTTATGTAATAAATTTCAGTACTTAAGTAATCAATCTATTTTCGTCGGATGCTGAGAAAGCTATTCATAAAATTTTGAACAGGCTATGTTAGCATTTACTATAGTTTTATTGTGGTTAAAGTGCACGCCATTGGGGGGCAGGGTGTCTCTCACATTTAATTTTAATTAAATCAGCAAAGCTGTCTGCCTTCACGCCTCAGTGAAACTCCTGATGCACAGCAGAGCTCTCTGTAGAAGAATCTAACACAAGAGTCCTCCTCACCAGTAGGAACCAATAACCGGCCTCATTCAATTGGCACTGATATTAAGTTCTGTAAGGTTACAAGAGTTGACGTGAGATCATTTTTGAAGAAAATCTGATTGTTCCTCATGGATGGGCATCCCGTTTTATACATTTACAACTCATCTACACAGGGACAGCAGGAAGTGGCCAGCCAGTCCTGGAACATTATCTGATGATGCTCCCTAGCAAAAAAGGCCATGGCAATTTCATTCACGTTTGAGGTTGTTCTGATTGAGATTTTCACCCTCTGTAGGGAAACAGCTGCAATGTATACGCGTTATAGCTACATAAACAATAAAAGTTACTAAAACAGTGTAGCACAGGAATATAATCAACAAAAATTCAGATAATGGACAATTCTACAGGAAAAATGACAAGGTTTCCTCAAAGAAACATTAGAGGGAGCAGGAGAAAAATGGAGAGAGATATTAGATAGTAAAGACTTTAGGGACACCATCATTACCATGTGTTTTACCTTACTTGGACTCTGACTAAACAAACTTTAAAAAATATGACATGCATGAGAAAATTTGACAACTGGCAAGATTTTTAAATTAATTTATATATTTTTTTAAATGTTTCTTTTTTTACTTTAAGAGGCGGGGGCACATGTGCACACAGGGGAGGGGCAGAGAGAGAGAGAGAGAGAGAGAGAGAGAGAGAGAGAGAGAGAATCCCAAGCAGGCTCTACACTCAGCACAGAGACATGGGGCCTGGTGCAGGGCTTGTTCCCCGACTCGTGGATCACGACCTGAGCCAAAAACAAAGTTGGATGCTTAGCCTACTCAGCCACCTACATGCCCCAATAACTGACTAGGCTTTTGATGATACTAAGAAATAACTTTAAATGTGATAAGAGACTGTGGTAGGAGCCCTTGCAGTTTAGAGGTTTTAAATAGTGAAATGTTAGTGTGTGGTTCCATGTAATATATGTATTCTTTATCAGAGAATGTTATTCCTCATGCAATAAGCGACTGAATTGCAAGCAATAATCACTAAACTTGTTCCTGCTGCAGGAAGAATTTAGGTAGTAAAATGAAAGGAACCCAGCTCGCACCCTACTTTCTTGGCAGAAATACTTATTCCCCCTGATGAACAGGCCAGTTTGAAGAGGCTTTTTTTTTCCTTCTTGCATTTACAGCTGTCATCTCTTGTACTCATAAACCCAGTTGGATCTAAGAAGTGTGAGTGAGCGCCCGGGAGCTCTGCTGTGCTCCGGGATTCTTAAAGTGGCAACAGGTAGAAACCTCCCATGCAGAATTCGCCAACATCTCTAAAAGATGTTACACTTTTCTGTTCTCTGTAGTCTGGCAAAGTCACTTGCAACACCTAATAAATAATCTGCGTCTAGTTAAAATGTGGACTCTTTTTGTTCAAATTTCTATATCTTCTTCAAAGAGTATCTATAATTCAGCATATAGAGTATCTATAATTTACAGCAGATGTGTAAATATGATTCTGCCAGTGCTGATGTCACTCCACAGCTCATGTGCTGACAATGCATTTGAATTCAACAATCTACTTTCGGGGTTTTAAAGCTTCCGTCTTGAGGAAGACCTACTGGAGAGAGTGCTTTAGAATTAAAACTATTCGTTATTAAAGAATGCTTTTAATGCTGACAGACTTAGGTGGCTGACCTAAGAGTCTGGGTTCTTTTCTTTTTCTTCCAATTAAAAATAAGTATCAGGAATTCCCTTAACTCTCTAGGAAAGTAAATGTTTAAAGGTGATCACAAAAACATCACTGACAACAGGAGCTATCAGTACCCCTGAAAAGCCACCATACTAAAGGGAAGACTGGGAAGAACATACCCCTTAGAAGCCCTCATATTGGGGGAGGGGGGTCGCCTGGGTGGCTGAGTCAGTTAAGTGTCTGACTTCCGCTCACCTCCATCAAGAAGAGACCATCGGTCATGACCTCATAGTTCGTGACAGTGAGCTCCACATCTGGCTCTGTGTTGACAGCTCAGAGCCTGGAGCTGCTTCGGATTCTGTCTCCCTCTCTCCCCCTCCCACGCTCATACTGTCTCTCTCTTTCTCTCTCAAAAATAAATAAACATTTAAAAAAAATTTTAAAAATCCTCCAGTGGGGAACGTAGGTGGGATAAGCCTGTTCCACAGACACAGCAATCGGCCAGAGAGGAATGGACCTGGCCACAGCCCCCTTCGGTGTATTAGCCACTACATGATGTCCTCCTTCGAGCCTTTCAATAGCCTCTTATCACACCACACTGGAGGCTCTGATGTCTTAACCTTGCTTCAACCCCATCAAGCACTTAGGAAATGCCTCCTTGGCTCTCACACTTGTTTAACAAGCATCTATTATCTGTTCTGTACAAGGTACTGTGAAGAAGTCAAAGAAATCAGCACCTTTTGATGAGCTTACAACCTTCAAGTGCCTGTGAGCTACAGAAGTCCAAGGTCATACAAAGTGTATGCAAATGTTCAATGGGGACACAGAACAAGGAGTGATTAATTCTGATGGAGGAGGTCTCAGAGAAGGCACTGCGGGGGCAACACCTTCAAAGGAAGCCATTGAGAAATGGTCATCTTTCAGTCCATTGACTGAGAAGGATGGGCATTTCTAGCTGCTCATGACTGCATAATACAGGAGTTTCTCTCTTGCAGAAAACCACCCCACCACCAATGAATGGACATGTGCACAATCTCCCTCCAAGGGAGGCACGGCTTATCATTCTGTCTCTCCAGGCTTCCTGCAGGAAGTTTATAAGCAGTGAACTAAATTGCACAATCACTTCTTAGGAATGCTTTTCAGTAAAAATGTTTTTCTTACTCAGAAGAGAGAGATTGCATTTGGCTTCTGCTTTCACACATTCTAAATTGCATGACTAAATACACCCCCTTCTCTTAGGTAGCGCTGGGCTGCTCTGTTATCTATCCTCTCTACTCCCTGTCCCAGGAAAGTTTGGGGACCCTTCCCTTTTCTTGGCTCCTCTTGCAAGCCTCCAGCCAAGGACATGTTGGTCTGTGCACTAGAAGCCAGGAGGTGCCTACTAGCTGAACAGAAAACTCTAGAGGAGAGGCATTTGATGGTAAGGGGAAAGCTTTTAATTCACGTTGCTGAAGCAGGAAAAGGAAAAACTCACCTCCAGGAAAGATGATAAAATATAGGGCATCTGGACAGATACAACAGTAAGACCGGATTCGTTGGTAAGGACCCCTGACAAACTGATAGATGGTACAGATCTGATAGGATCTGTAGAGGTACAGAATCTGATCTGATAGAGGTACAGAAATAATGGGAGGGTGAAATAAATGTGGCCCATCTGTAGTCAGTACTGACCAGGCATTACAGATAGCCAGCAGGCCGTCCCATCAGGCGGTGGGGGCGGGGCGCTGGCAGGAGTCAGGCTGCCCAGGTCACACTTTGGCTATGCAGCAAGCATTACTGGGGACCCTAGGCCTAAAACCCCTGTTTCTCTAGCCTGTTACTGTCAAATGACAATGATAATAGTCCCTGTCACAGAAAGGACTGAACAACAATGAGCCCTTAAATATTAGCTATTATTAGAGAGGGGGCCATGGACTGGAAGGGACCTTCATACCTTATTCCTGCCACAGAGAATTGTCAGTAATTTAGAGATAGGTTTCTAGACTTTTCTGGTTTGGTAACCAGGAGATATGAAATCCATACAGTGGGGTTCACTCATCTCAGGAGACTCTTTTGCAGTCTTGAGAAAATCGCTAATTGAAGAACATCTTCCAGAAAAGCCTTAGACCATATGGAAGCAACCAGTATGCAGAGTTACTCTTTTGGGGTTTGAAGGGGACAGAACAAGGTAAAAAGCTGCACGCCCCTCAGAAGGTGCTGGAACAGCCAGCTCAGTGTGTATGTTGGTTTGCTTCAAACAGTCTCAGATTATGTCCACTGACCCACCATCATGTCTAGCAGAGACGGCTTCATTCTGTCACCCTGAGCAACAGAGCAGTCCCTGTTCACTGTGTTGTCACCTCCCATGGGGCAGTGGCCGCCAGGGGGCTGCAGCTGCCAGACCACTCGGTAAGAACCACCTCTACGCTGATACGGCCTCAGGAAGCTGGGCCCTGGGGCCTTCACCATATGAAGACCACAAACTGCTTTCAGAAGAGGAGCTGCCTTTTCCAAATTTCCCAGGCCAAAGGAATGAGAGAAATTTTAAAAATGGCATGAAGCAGAATCAGACGGCTTCCGAACTCCAGCTTCTCCCAATAAAATGCATTTCGTTTTGCTAGGTTTTTTTCACCTTTTCTTTTTTTAACTGTTTTAAAAATTATTTATTTTGAGAGAGACAGAGTATGAGAGGAAGAAGGAGAGGAAAAGAGAGAGAGAGAGAGAGAGAGAATCCCAAGCAGACTCTGAATGGTCAGTACTTGGAGCTCGATGAGGGGCTCCAACTCACAAAACTATAAGATCATGACTTGAGCCAAAGTCCAACGCTTAACTGACTGAGCCACCCAGGCGCTCCGATTTTCCACCTTTTCTTTGCTAATTTTCTGTGTGTGTGTGTGTGTGTGCGCGCGCGCGCGCGCGCTCGCATGTGAACGTTTCCCTCTTTTTACCTTGCGCCTTCTTAACCTTTGTTTCCTTTTTTTGGAATCTACATCTTCCTCTAAGGGCCTCTCTTTGTCCTCTTGTGTTTCTATTGTTTGCCATTTCTTACTGAAAATGCCCATGCCACCGTCAAGTCTCTTACAGACATCAACAAGCCAGAGCTGGTTTGGCAGCAGACCACGTGTCTCCTGAGTCTTGGACTAAAAGTCCCAAATGTTCTTTGGAAACTGGTTTAAACCAAGCAGCCAAATCGAAAAGATTATATTCTCCCCAGTCATCTCTATTCTCTGTGATTTCTTTAAGTGCAAGATGGAGACAAAAAAAATTGCCTGAAATTCCATCATCCATAATCTCACCACTATGAACCCAGATGCTATTGTTACTCCAATTCCTGATTCATTTTTATGCTAGCTTGCTTTTAGAGAAAGTGTTACACAAATTATTTTCTTAAACTGCCCACATTTGTGAAAAGGAGCTTGCGTGCTGCTGAACAGCAGAGCCGTTTGCTGCCATTTATTTAGATCCTATCACTCTGACACAGAGCCACAGTTTTTACTTTTCTTAGAAATGAGAGTTAAATTAAAATGGTGATTGTTTTTCACTCCTAGAACCACTTTTTACTTCTTCATGTTGAATCCCCATCACATCTCATTATAAAATATACACTCGCTTTTCTATAAGTAAGGCTGCCTTGGTTAAAGCTAAATGGACTATCAATGACCCTGGCAATGTCATCCTCTTTACTAAGTTTATGGAACCATAAAACTACATCCAGGTGACTGACAGAAATTGAAATGTTGTCAATTCTCAAAAAAAATACTGTATCTATTCCAAAGTATCAAGGAAGTCAATTATTATAAATATTTAAATGATCTATTATTAAAATGTATCACCTGGAAATACTCAACATTTTGGCTTATTTCCTTCCTTTCCTACACAATTATCATATATATACATACATACATGCATGCACACACCTATCTGTATGGGCATAAAACTACAATTATTCTATATATAATGTCCTAATCATAACCACTTCTCATTGCTGACTTTACATTTGGAGAAGTTTGAATAGTGCTCTTGAATCAAGACACTAAGAGTTTGTACTCAAACATTTACAAAACCCCTACAGCTACAGCTGACATCATACTTAGGGGTAAGAAACACAAAGGTTTCCTGCTAAGATCAGAAACAGGGCAAAAAGACTCTCTCCCATCACTCCTTTTCAATATCATGAGAAATCCTAACTCATACAAGAAAAGGAAATAAAAGATATGCTGATTGGAAAGGAAGAAATAAAACTGTCTTTCTTCACAGATGACATAGTGATCTACACAGAAAACCTGAAAGAAGCGACAAAAAAATCCTTAGAACATACAAGTGATTATAGCAAGGCTACAGGATTCAAGGTTAACATATAAATGTCAGTTGCCTTCTTATATGCCAAAAGTGAACAAGTTTACATTAGGATTCCCAAAATGAAACACTTAGGTATAAATATAACAAAAGACATATGAGATCTACATAAGGAAAATTACAAAACTGATAAAAATCAAAGAACTAAATGGAGAGATATTCCATGTTCATGAATAGAAAGACTCACTATTGTCAAGCTGTCAGTTCTTTCAAACTTGACCTATAGATTCAATGGAATCCCAGTTAAAATCCTGAAAAGTTGTTCTGTGGAGAAAAACTGATTCCAAAGTGTATACGGAAAGGCAAAAGACAACACAATGTCAAAGAACAAAGTTGGAGATCTGACAAGGGCCAACTTTAAGACGTAGTCTAAGGCTACAGCAACCAAGACAATGTGATATTGGTGGAAAAACAGACAAATAGAATGGAGGACCCAGAAATAGACCCATATAAATACAGTCAACTGATCGTTAACAAAGGTACAAAGGCATTACAATGGAGCAAAGAGAGCCTTTTCAACAAACAGTGCTGGAACAAGTGGACACATGTGCGCGCGCACACACACACATACACAATGAATCTACATATAGACTTTAGGCCCTTCACAAAAATTGACTCAAAATTGATCACAGATCAAAATGTAAAATGCAAAGCTATAAAACTACTAGGAGATAACATAGGAGAAAATCTAGATGATTTGGATATGGCAATGACTTTTTAGATATAATACCATAATATAAAGGCATGATCCATAAAAAAAAGGAATTGATAAGCTGGACTTCATTAAAAAGTTGTGCTCTGTAAAAGACACTATTAAGAGAATGAGAAGACAAGCCATACACTGGGAGAAAATATTTGTAAAAATTCGATAAAGGACTATTAGCCAAAATATACAAAGAATGCAAACTCAAAAATAGGAAAATACATGGTTAGATTTAAAAAATGGGCAAAAAATCTGAACAGACACCTCACCAAAGAAGATAAATAGATGGCAAGTAAGCATTTGAAAAGCTGCTTAACAGCATGTATGTCATTAGGGAACTGCAAATTTCATAACAATAAGATACCACTACATACCCATTAGAATGGCTAAAATTCAAAACACTGACAAAACCAAATGCTGACTAGAATGCAGAGCAACAATACCTCATGTATTGCCGGTGGAAACAAACTGGTACCGCTGCTATGGAAGAAGCTTGTGGTTCATAGAAAACTAAAGGTAGTCTTACCCTATGATCCAGCCATCATGCTGCCTGGTATTCACCCAAAGGACCTTCTGTCCACACAAAAACTTGTATACAGATGTCTACAGCAGCTTTATTTATAACTGCCCAAACTTGGAAACAACCAAGATGTTTTTCATTGGTGAATGGATAAGTGGCACATCCAGACAATGGAGTACTATTCAGCACTACAAAGAAATGAGCTACCAAGTCATAAAAAACACACAGAGATACATTACATGCATTTTACTAGTGAAAGAAGTCAGTTTGAAAAAGCTACATACCAAATATGACCCTCTGAAAAAGGCAAAATTATGGAAACAGTAAACAGGACAGTGGTTGCCAGCAGTTAAGGAGGACAGCGGATTTTTTGGAGCACCGAAATTACGTTGCATGATACGGTAATTGTGGATACGTGTCATTATGCCTTTCTCATAACTCATGGAATGTACAATATGAAGAAAGAGCCCTAATGTTAACTATGGACTTTGAGTGTCGATGTAGGTTCATCAACTGAACAAACACACCACTCTGGTAGGAGATCCTGATTACAGGGGAGGTTGTCCTCTTGTGGTAGCTGGGGGTATATGGGACATCTCTGTATCTTCTCTATTTTGCTGTGAACCTAAAACTGCTCTGAAAAAATAAAGCCTATTTAAGCAAAAAAGAATCCCGTATGTCCCCCCTCCCAAAAAGGCTGTGTTCGTAATATCAGAGTTTATAAAGAGAGTCCTTTGACGCAAGCCATGGCGCTCCCACTAACATCCTGAGATTGTGCTGGAAGGAGAGCTAAGTGTGGAGCTCAGCAGCTCCACTCTGGTAGCAGAAATCCCATCCCTTCAATCCCATCTCCCCCGAAGTGCACAACATCCACACTTTGCCCAGCTCTCACCAAGCCCACACCTGGAGCCTGGTTTGGATAAAGTATGGCCACCAGGCCTCATCATTTAAAGGATGATTCACAACCTTGGCTGCAGACTATAATCACCCAGGAGCTTCGAAACACACTGAGCCTGCAAACTCCTTCCAGAGACCCCAATGCACTTGACGGGACTGGGGGACGGGCACTGGGATTTTTAGAATCAGGTGATTCTAATTCTCAATGGGGCTCAGAATCGCTAATTTGGCAGCTGATATAAAGACGCTCACTCATCCATCAATACTGCAACTTGCCTAGAAGCAAAGCACAGACTGCTTCTTTCAGCATTTTGACCCAGTGTTGTGCTCCTTACAAACTCTGGCTAGAAATGCTCATTTGCATAATAATGGAAATAAATGGCTCTTATAATAAAGACCAGTGTAAGCAGTGTTTGGATGGAGCCCAATTTTTCCTGTTCACAATGCTGACAGGGCAGCAGCTGGCATACACTTGGCGGTTATTAAATATTTTTATTTTTTGAGCAGTTTAATTGGGGCTTTTGCATCTGTTATGTATCCTGTTTAGAAAAGTTCCTTCAAATTGGTTGAACAGTGACAACTTTTCCTTTCTCCTATATTAAATTATTCAAAAAGGGCTAAACATAGTTAAAATCATGTATTTCACCAATACACACATACTTGGGAGAGGAAAATTGGTTTCCTTGTATTTTCAACTTCCCACACTCAACTCATAAATGAAATAACACTAACATGGCCTAGAAAAGAGATTTTATCCAGACACATAAAGAGTTAAATGAGGGGCACCTGCTTGGCTCTGTCAGGCTGTTCGGAGTCCAACTTTGGCTCAGGTTATGACCTCATGGTTTGTGAGTTTCAGCCCCACAAAGGGCTCTGTGCTGACAGCTCAGAGCCTGGTTGCCTGCTTCAGACTCTGTGTCTCCCTCTCCCTCTGCTCCTCCCCTGTTCGTACTCTGTCTCTGTCTCTGTCTCTCTCTCAAAACTGAATAAAAGTAAAACAAACAAAAAAAAAAATTAAAGAGTTAAATGGAAGGCCAGCCAGCTCTCTGGCTCTGGGTTGTGTAGGGAGAAAGGGAGGGTGCTGGAACTCTCCCAGCATGTCTCTTTATCCCCTCCCCTCCCCCTCCTCTCCGATCTGGGAGTACAGAGATGCCCTGATTCCCAGAATACCTACAATCCTGACCATAAAAATCACAACACCCTATTCACAAGGTAGACTTTGAGGATAAAATCCCTTTATTCATGAACTTAGCTCTTGCCATGGTCTCAGTGTTCCTGCAGGTGTTCTGCCTGTTTCCACGGCTTCTTTGCTCAATGCTTTCCAGCTACACGCAGAGAGAAAGAGGCCCACACACAGGAGAACAAGGTCAAACCTGTGTGTGCTGTTTTGCAATGACATTTTCAATAGAGGCATGCATTATCTGTCCTTTTTTGCAGCAGGTAATTTAATCTAAGTAATTTCAAGGATGGTCTAGTGATTTCTTAGTCACATTCAAAGTTAATAACTTATAATTGGGTTGATCTCTAAGGTTTCTGCTTGCTAAACCTGGATGGATTCTGGGTAGCCTGCTTGTGAGACTTGAGTTTGCAGTGAATCATGCCAGCTGCTGGTGGGGGGGGGGGGGCAGAGCCTCAGGGTAAGGTAGGGTGGAAGCAGAGAAACAGGTGGGGCAGTGACTGAGTAGGAAGGTCCAGGTGCAAGATGAGGACGTTCAACCACGGAGGCAGCAGTCACATGGAAAGATGTAAATAGATTCTAGACACATTTTGGAGAATCATCAGATACTTAAAATGATTTGGTAACTAAATTCTTTTTTTATCTCCAAAATATAGTAAGCAAAATATCGTAAGTAAAAAAAAAAAAGATATGCAGAAAATTGTGCTCTCATTTGCTGTAAAATGACATACACTCCTTGCTCACCCATTATCTAAAGGATACAGAAGAGATTCATATCATTGGCTGAATCTAGAGAGAATGATTAGGTGGAAGTAAGACAGAGTAGCAGGGTGACTCTTTGCTGCATATACTTTTGTCCCTTTTAAACTTTAAAAAAATTTTTTTAATGTTTATTTATTTTTGAGAGACAGAGAGAGAGAGAGTGAGCAGGGGAGGTGCAGAGAAAGGAGACACAGAATCCGAAGCAGGCTCCAGGCTCTGAGCTGTCAGCACAGAGCCCGACGCGGCCCGCAAACCCTGAGATCATGACCTGGGCTGAAGTCAGATGCTTAACCGACTGAGCCACTCAGGTGCCCCTAAACTCTCAATCTTATATATTACCTATTCAAAAAATAAAAATTTTTAGAAGAGAAAAATAATAGTGAAATGTCATCAGTTTTAAAAAGCCTCATCTGTTTGCATTTTCTATACCTCTATCAAATCTCAACTGGCTTCCCAATAAAATCTCAAAATTTAGCTTGAGTATCTAAATTTATGACTTCCCCAATAGAACAAATATCTTTCACAGCATATAGAGCATGTTTATGGCCTATGTCTATATTATAAGAAACTAAGGATAGGGGAATGAAATGTAAAAGTAAAATATTTGGGGTGGACAGATAAATACAAATATGTTCATATATAGGCCTGTGAAAAATACTACACATATGAGAAAATAATCTAAACTATAATAAGGTACCTGACTGTGAGCTACTCGTTACAACATGAATTGCAACTTAATTAGAACTCTAGGAGTTTCCAAATATCACCCCCTGAAGATACTGGCCCAATGGTCTCCTCAGAATAAAATGACCAGCAAAGCACTAATCCTAGATATAAAATTGAAAGAGGTATGTATCCTATTAACTACACCAGTAGAAAAGCGTGACCCATTCATACCAAGAAAATCCTACAGGGTTCTAATACCCAAGAAAGGGAGACAAAAATCTATATATAATCACTAAGAGAAAAAAAACCCAGAAGAAATATTTGGAGAATGAACAATAATATTCCTTCTCTTTTGCAACAACAAACGAAGATGAGAAGAATTGGCAGAAACCCGCCAGCTGTCTGTCTCACCGCCCCCAAGTGCCAAGGACGGTCAGCCTGCCCTGCACAGCTGGAAGTAGTGCGCTCCACTGTTGGAATATTCAAATTATTCTTTAAAATCCTTCTGTATTTGAGTGCAAAATACAGCTCTCCTCCACTTCTACTCATTGTTTCTACTTCTGCTTTCCTAAAGCTACACTGGGGGGAAAAAAACCTACTTTTCCTCCAAATGACTTCAGACATTTAAGAACAACACTCTTGGAATCCCTGACATTTCTTCTCCAGGTTACACATATGCCAACAAGAGTTCCAGGTCTAGTAACATGCTTGCTCTCTGGATATACTCTGGTCAAGGAATGTATAGGGAGCGAATGACCAATAAACGGGTTTTCTGAGGTGAAATGAGGTAGAACCATTTTTTTAAATCTTCTGTCTTTATTTATTTTGAGAGAGAGAGACAGAGAGTGAGCGGGGGAGGGACAGAAAGGGAGGGAGACACAGAATCTGAAGCAGGCTCCAGGCTCTGAGCAGTCAGCACAGACAGGGCTCAAACCCACAGACTGGGAGATCCAGATGTGAGCCGAAGTTGGACACTTAACCGACTGAGCCACCCAGGCACCCCAGAACTACTTTTTAAAAGCATAACTCCTAAGGCTTTGGTTCAGGTAATGATCTCACAGTTCGTGGGTTCAAGCCCCGCGTCAGGCTGTGCTGACAGCTAGCTCAGAGCCTGGAGCCTGCTTCTGATTCTGTATCTCCCTCTCTCTCTGACCCTCCCCTGCTCACGCTGTCTCTGTCGTCTCTCAAAAACAATTTAAAAAAATTTTTTAATTAAAAAAAAAGTGTAACTCCCAATGGACTCACAAAACTGGCTGACCATCAAGATGGTAATGTGCAGAAAATGCATGACAAATGCTGAGAAGTGGTGAATGTGTTCAGCTATTAAATGATCATTAGTGTCTTTTGTAAGACTAGCAGATTAAAAACAATGAATTGGGGAGTAAGTGAAAGGTTATGAAGTAAAAATAGCAAGTGCAGACTAGTGTCCTCCAATTTCATGTGTTACGTGAATCACAAGCAGATCTTGTAAAACAGCAGATTTTGATTCCATTGCGGAAGAAGGAAGTGATGAGACTCTTTCTCACAGGCCCCCAGGTGGTGCCCATGCTGCTGGTACAGGGACCACACTTTGAAGCAACAGCCCACTGTAAATCCATAAGCAAAATGAAAGGAATGTGTTAAGCACACAATGAAAAAACTTTCATCAGCATGGCAAATATTGCTACATAAAAAAACTCCAGGTCTATCAAATATATGGTGGCTCTTTTCAGGGAATAATAGCTATACTACGATCGCAGAGAGAGACTTCAAAATCAAAACGGGCTTTCTAAAAGAAGCCCATTTCCATTTTCTGTCTCAAAGTGAGAAATCACAAACAGAGTCATATTCCTGGAAGCGAATGCGCACACACAGGTGCAGCGTATGCAGCACTATCCATTTCACACCCTTACCCAGCTGCCTTTCGCTGTCTTTCTGCGTCAACACCGTAGCTAATAAGCTTCCTGAAGTGTATTCAGACAAAGGAAGCATGTGGAAAAAAAATGTCCATATTTACCACTAAATATCCACATCTGGACCCTGTAACTCTCCATTATGAATCCCAAGTATGTTAATTTATGTACATTTATACAAATATTTATTTGGAAAAGTTGAAGCTGAAAATTTGCTTTGAAAAAAATAGGGTGGGATTCTTTATAAAATATATGCAAAGGCATAGGGTAGATAAAATCTGATGAAATACAGAAGACTACAGGATATCAACGAGGTTTTTCTTGCTGTTGTTGTTTTAAGAACGAAGGTGAAATTAGGTTACAGAATTTAACACTTGGCCCACGACAATAAAAAATACCTTTGCGATTAGATTAGGAATCACAAGTTGAAGGCAAATTTAAGGAAGTTAAAAGTTGAAGTAGATATTTGTAGAAACTGTGGTCAAAAAAAACAAACAAGGAAAGGGTGTAGAATACTTTAACAGCTTTAAATAAATCAACACCAATTAAGGCTCTTGGACACCTGTATATATACATATTTACAATTAAGGAGGAAAGACTCAGCCAGTGGAAGAGGTTTAATTTTCATATACGGTTAGAGGCAAATCACTGATCTCAGGAAATAAAAGTAGACCAATAAAGAAGATTATATGATATGGTTGAAAAGTTTTAAAATATTCTAGTTGACTTAATTATGGGAACCTCATTAAGGTACATGTTAAGGTCACCAGTGAAACATCACGCCATGATAGCTGGTTGGCAGGTGCTACTCTCTCAGGTGAATCTCAATCTTGATGTCTCAGGACCATTGACTTTAGCACCTACAGAATGCTCCCTCATCTTCCAACAGGCTGAGCTCGAACATGACCTCCTATGAGATCTGCCCACTGCACAAAGTGTAGTTTACAAATGCCATGACTTTAGAATCTGTCACTTATTTATCAGTCTTATCCAAGTAACGGGGTGAAGAAAACCGGAATCCAGAGACCAGGGAAGGAGGAGGCTCACGGAAGCCCGGGACAGGCTGCCCTCTGTAGCATTCCTCCATCTGGTGTTTATGGACACTGCTCTTGGTGAGCTACTATGTTGGTAAACCACCTACCGGTGCTCCTTTCAAATTCAGCCTCTTCCAATTTACAAACACACCAACAACCAGTCATTATCCCAACATCCCTGCCCCCATATACTCATCAAAGCAGAAACTAGAGACAAAGTATAGTTCCCTTCTCTCCATACCCCATTGACTAAGGCAAGTTGCAGCCCACTGTCTTCCCAGTTTTTCATTATTAGCCAATATAGAATGGTTCCAAAATGTTTCCTCTGAAATACAGCAAATATGTGCCCTTTAGGTGTTGCAAAGAACTTCAGAAGAAAATAGTACTCAGTGATGAAGGGGCAGAGTTGTTAGTTCATGATGCATTTGATTATTTTTGTTGTTAAAAACAATTTATCAACTTACCTCTTCAACAAGATCATGTGTCATCTTTAGATAGATTTAGGATATATTGCTCTTAAACATATTTCAGAATCTACATTTTTTAAAGGCTTCCCCAATTCATCTTTGGTTTCAACTGATGGATTAAAAAAAAGTCTTGAGCTTGTCAAAATCTGTCATTCTCACACATTTCATTTTCTTCCCCTTTCTAAAGAAAGCAGTTCAAAGTCCCACTGCTGTAATGTGTTTACACAATTGTCTGCTGCTTCTGAGAAGCAACTACTAAATGCAAAACTTTCCACTAATTCTCTTCAGTATTTCAGGGATGTTAAAAGATTAGAATTTTCTGATGTCATGTGTCAACTCCACTTCTCAGAATAACTAAACAGAGAACTTGCTCCTCTCTTTCGGGACCCTTGTTGGGTTAAATCTTCTCATGACTTCTTGCCCCACTGAGTGCATTTCATTTTTTCTTCCCCCTCTTTTTCACTGCTCAGTCCTCCCAGAACAGCATTACTTTGCTCTAGACCAAGAGCTGTGCAAAACTGTGCGCATCATCTCTGCTTCCCCTTGAGCCCTGTCTGCTCTTTTGGCTTACGATTCTACCACCTTCGTTTTGGATTAGGTCACCAAAAGGCCTGTCACCCTGAATCTTCCCACATGTTAAGTGTTTATTTGGGGATTACAGTAATATCTTTCCAAAATTTAAATCACACATCAGTAAGAGGAACTGAATCCCAGATTGCATTATAGCCCATGGAAATTTGTGAAAGGTGGAGTTTACCGGAATTAAACACAAAAGCAAACATTAATAGAATGTTAAATATAGTTATGAAGACTTTGGCCAAATATAGTAATGATTTTCACAAAGGAACACACTGGTAGATAAAGACCTACTTATTTCGTCCTTCTAGCCAATGAACATAAAAACGCCAAAATGCCTCTAATATAGAAACCTGCTGGCAGTTACAGACCACAGGTGCTGAATTAAACCCACCTTCCCCACCCCATTCAATAGTCAGCTATGTTTTATGAAGTTTAAAAATGTGACCTCAGCCTAGAAAAGTCGTGAGCACTGCTCGGGAAGAAGACAGCATGTTGCTATTTCTTGTTTTCTGGCATGGAGTATTATTTCCCGGGCCAGGCTGCTGCAGAAGGGATGTGGTTATACAGAAAGTAGATTTCAGCTTGCATTCTTGTAATCCCACCCACCAAACATGTAAAATATCAAAAACACACCAACTTAAAAGAAAAAAAAACTAACCCACTCCTACTTTCAGAAGGTTACTACCCTAGAAATACTGGTGAACCTCTAGTTTGTTTATGCCTCGGCTGGAATCCAAAGACCACAGCAAATGCTTGGACTCTAGCTAAAATTATGAAAAAATCTCTGGTATTATTTTAAAGTCATATTCATTTAATTTTAGTTCATCTGCTTTAGTGCGCCTTATGCTTTCAAAAAAAGATTTTTAGGGGCGCCTGGGTGGCTCGGTTGGTTAAAGCCTCTGACTTCAGCTCAGGTCATGATCTCACATTCGTGGGTTCGAGCCCCGTTTCGGGCTCTGTGCTGACTGCTCAGAGCCTGGAGCCTGCTTCTGATTCTGGGTCTCCCTCCCTCTCTGCCCCTCCCCCTCTCATATTCTGTCTCTCTCTGTATCTAAAATGAATAAA
The DNA here is from genome assembly GCF_006229205.1 of Suricata suricatta. NCBI lineage: Eukaryota > Metazoa > Chordata > Mammalia > Carnivora > Herpestidae > Suricata > Suricata suricatta. The sequence continues at coordinate 118,183,956 of NC_043706.1, forward strand.
ACATTAAAACAAATTTTTCAAAGAAAGATTTTTACATTCATTCCCTGCTCCCCTTTATCCTTCCCTCTCCCTCCCTCCTTCCATCCCTTCTTCTCCCCTTCCCTCTCTCCCTCGTTCACTCAAGTACTCTGCAATTATTTAGCACCTGCCATGTTCCAGGCATGGTTCTGGGCACTGGTGATTCAGCCATGGTCTGTGTTTTCGATGGTTTACAGTCTAGAAGGAGAGGAAGAGCAAAGGAAGCATAAGAGATCAGCTCTTTCAGAGGAGGAGGAAGAAGAGAGAGGTGTGAGGCTGGGAGCTTCATGGGTACTTGGGTCACACAGGACATTTCAGCTGTGTTTGGAAGTGTGATGTCACCCACAGAAGAGGAAGGGGATTCTAGACAGAGGAGGGGAGGCACAGGCATAGCGGTGTGAGAGGGCAGAAGGTCAGGGTGGCTGGAGGCAAGGGAGGTAGCAGTCCAGCTGGGTTCAAGGGTCCAAGATCTGGGGTCAAGTCCCAACGCGGGGTTTGAAGAGGTCGGCCCTGCTTCCTCCACCTTGCACACGCCCCTCCCAGCGCTCTGAGTGGTTCCTTCGTATAGCTCAGGCTCTGTTTTGACACCACCTCCTGGTAATTCTTGCCACTCCACATACAGTTCCTGGCTCTAGCTGAATCCTGCTCTATGACGTCTTATTTTTGCTTCGTGGTACTTGTCCTAACGGAGAGTCAAGATTTGTTTTTTTGTCTGCTTGTTTGTGGAGTGATGTTTTTCTAAGAAAGCCTACAAGACCAACAGATGCTATACAAAAGAATGTCTACATTTTAAGTATTTTTTCTGATGGTGGGAGGCCTGTATTTAAATAAATCTGAGTCTTCAACCCATTAAAACAATAATAGAGGCCTTTATTGCCTTTTTTCCCGTGAACACTGAACTCCCTATCTTTTCTTCCCACGAGCCCCTATGAGCCCCAGTGTTAAGCATCAACAGAGCTGACTCTCGCCAGGCAGGTCACCATCCTGTCTGAGAAAACATCTTAGGTACAGCATGCAGGATGTAAGGGCAGGGCAGGATCTGTCTTGGCTGTAAAAAGGTTATACATTATAGAAAGAGAAATTCTGTGGCCAGAAGGGAACAACATTGCAGATATATTTTCCCCCCAAATTTGGAAGTGTTTAAAATTATTTTGAAAAAAAAGAATAAATCATTTTGATAATCTTGATAAAATACTATAAAAAGCAAGGTACTGTATTTATTAAAGTGAGATTTTTAAAATTTATTTATTTATTTATTTATTTTGAGAGTGAGAAAGACAGAGGGAGGGGCAGAGAGAGAAGGAGAGAGAGGGTCCCAAGCAGACTGTCAGCATGGAGCCTGATGCAGGGCTTGAACTCATAAACTGTGAGATTATGACCTGAGCTGATATCAAGAGTCAGACGCTTAACCGACTGAGCCACCCAGGCACCCTAGCAAGGCACTGTGTTATGTGATGATGTATAGTAAATTACCTGAATATTAATTATTCTTGGGTCAAGTCCAAAAGTACCTACTGAATACTTCTTCAGTCTTCCACGAATATTCTATTAGGTTTTGTTCAGGCATCTGTGCTAGGTCTGAGCAGAATATAAAGGTGCTTATAATCATAAATAATGCTCGGGCAGCTTATAATCATAAATAATGCTGAGGCCTGTCTGAAAGTCTGAAATGCCACAGAAGAGGCAAACAAAAGGTGTTTGCACATAGATGGCCCTTCCCTGTAGAGCAGGAATGCTGGAGTGGGCTCTGAAGGAAAGGGAGAACGTGGCCCAGCAGAAGTGGTGGGGGAGTTTCAGGCAAGTGAAACCAAGGGCACAGAGGCAGAGATACAGGGAAGGGGACAGCACTTATCAAAACAAGGAGACTCACTTCGCGGATGAGTAAGGGTACTAGAAGATTCGGCTTGATCTTAGTGCCCACCACCCCATGCTTAATCTGCAGGAAATGGGGAGCCACTGGAGTCACTGCATCAGCAGAGGATTATGTCCAGGAGAGCGCTTCAAGGAGAATATCTAGGCACCAGCCCAGAGGGCAGCAAGTTGACAAGTACAGAAACCTCCAGGAAGGCCTTCAACAACATAGGAAGGAAGGTTGATAATGCAGTGCAAATGCGAAGGAGGGAACAGGCTTGAGATATATTCCTGAGGTCCATTTACATGATCTGGAATTCTTGGGATGTTGGGAAAACATTATTCCATTCATTCAGTTCCTCATGAAATAAATCTGAGGTTTATCCTTAGAATCTCCCTTTCCTCTTCAGTCTATTCAATCATGAGGTCCCGCCAATTCTACTTCCTGTCTTGAGTGCATTTACTTCTTTCCATGTATATCCATCTGGTCTCCTCATGCATTCTTATTCACTCCATTTGCCACACAATATTCATGTTGATCTTTTTTTAAAAAATGCTGATAATGCATTTTCTGGCATGGAAAAAACTTTCATGGCTTGGGAAAAGCTTGAAACCCCTCATTTTAGTCTCTCATGCCCCGCTTAACTTCGCTCCTGACTCCTTCGCCGACCTCATCCAGCTCCTCTCTGTGCCGGGACTTCCTAGGTCCTCATGTACAGCTCTGCTCTTTCCTGGCTCAAAGCCTCCATGTGAGAAATGCTTGTCCCTGGATTTTCATACTTGGGCAGCCCCCTCTCATAGCCCTGTATACTTCCTTTGGAGCACTTAATTTGTAATAATTGAAGAGATATTTCTTAAATATTGCCTTCTTGGGTAAGCCGTCCTATCTCCCACTCCCACCCTAAAGCAGGGACTGCATGGCTTTCTGTATCCACAGAGGCTACTATTAAGTGCTCACTAGATGAACAGATAGATAAAGAGCAAAGAATCAAAGATGACACTGAGGTTTCCCATCTGGTGACTGGAGAGAAAATATTACCAATGATAAGCAAATGGACACAGAGGGAAGATGATGACATTAAATTTGAGGCTGAAAGAGATATTCATTCAGTAGATTGTTGGACACACAGAAACGAAACTAAGGAAGGAAGAATGGCTGAAAATAAGTAGGGCTTAGACCATAGGCTCCTTAAGTACTCGTCTGAATGGTTGTGTCCTGCATAAATTCGTATGTTGACACCTAATCCCCAGTGAGATAATATTTGGAGATGGGGACCTTGGGAGGTGAGGATGGAGCCCACATGAATGGAATCAGAACCTCCCAAAAGTGATCTCAAAAAAGCTTTCTCACCCCTTCCATCCACCAGCGTGAAGGCGTGGCAAGAAAACAGCCATCTATGAACCAGGAAGCATGCTCTTACCACACACCAAATCTTCCAGCACACTGATCTTGGACTATCCACCTCCAGAACTGTAACAAATGTTCGTGGTTAACCTACCCAATCTCTGGCATTCTGTTACAGCAGCCAGAGCTGACCAAGGCACCATCTTTTTACCCCAGGTAACCTACACAATGAGAGACTAGAACTTCAAGGAAAAGGGAGTTGTCAGCCTTATCCACTTTTCTGTTAAGGCGAATGAAAACACATAGACCAAAAGAACGAAATAGAGAACCCAGAAAAGGACCCACAAATGTATGGCCTACGTATAATCTTCGACATGGCAGGAAAGATGATTCAATGGAAAAGAGACAGTCTCTTCAGTAAATGGTGCTGAGAAAACTAAACACTGACAAGAATGAAACTGGATCACTTTCTTATACCAGGCACAAAAATTAATTCAAAATAAATGAAAGATCTAAATGTGAGACAGGAAATCCTCAAAATCCTATAGGAGAAAACAGCCAGCAATCTATATGAACTTGGCCACAGCAACTTCTTACTAGACATAGCTCCAGAGGCAAGAGAAATGAAAGCAAATATGAACTACTGGGACCTCACCAACATAAAAAGCTTCTGTACAACAAAAGAAACAACCAACAAAACTAAAAGGCAACCAATGGAATGGGAGAATACATTTGCAAATGACATATCAGATAAAGGGTTAGTATCCACAATCTATAAAGAACTTATCAAACTCAACACTCAAAGAATAAATAATACAGTGAATAAATGGGCATAAGATAAAGAGACACTTTTCCAAAGACATCTAGATGGCTGACAAACACATGAAAAGATGCTCAACATCACTCATCATCAGGGAAATACAAATCAAAACCATAACGAGATACCACCTCACACCTGTCAGAATGGCTAAAATTAACAGCTCAGGAAACAACAGATGTTGGAGAGGATGCAGAGAAAGGGGAACCCTTTTGCACTGCTGGTAGGAATGCAAACTGGTGCAGCCACTCTGGAAAACACTATAGAGGTTCTTCAAAATACTAAAATAAGAATAGGTGCCTGGGTGGCTCAGTTGGTTAAACTTCCAACTTCAGCTCATGTCATGATTTAATGGTCTGTGGGTTCAAGTCCCGTGCCGGGATCTGTGCTGACAGCTCAGACCCTGGAGCCTGCTTTTCAGATACTGTGTCTCCCTCTATCTCTGCCCCTTACTCTCTGTCTCTGTCTCTCAAAGTAAAATAAAGGTATAAAAAAAAAACCTTTTAATTAAAATAAGAACTACCCTATGATCCAGCAATTGCACTACTAGGTATTTATCCAAAGGATACAAAAATGCTGATTTTAAGGAGCGCAGGCACCCGTTAAAGCAGGGCTATCAATAATAGCCAAAGTATAGAAAGAGCCCCAATATCCATTGACTGATGAATGGTATATATACCACATCTTCTTTATATCTATGTGTGTGTGTGTATATATATATATATATATATATATATATATATATATATATATATATATATGTGGGTATGTGTGTTTATATGCACATAGAATGGAATATTACCCAAAAAGAATGAAATACTGCCATTGGCCACAACATAGATGAAACTAGAGTGTATTATGCTAAGCGAAATAAGCCAAAGACAAATATCATATGATTTCAGTCATATGTGGAATTTAAGAAACAAAACATGGACTAAATAGTTGAGCAGCATTAAGAAGGGCACTTGTTGGGATGAATGCTGGTTGCTATATGTAAGTGATCAATCACTGGGTCCTTCTCCTGAAACCAATACTACACTGTATGTTAACTGGCTTGAATTTAAATGAATAAATTTTAAAAAAGAGAATGACAACCAAATGCTTAAAGTCACTGCTGATTCATCAGAAGATGGTTTCCATCAAGTAACAGGGGAAAAGACAACTGTAAGAGTTAGAGAACATGAGTCAGAGAACAAAGACTACTTTTTCAAGAATTTTATCAGAGACATGTCAACTCAAGGGAGCGGATGGCCCACTACATGAATAAGATCTCCCTTTCCTCTTCTACCAAGTCAAGAAGAGTTACCCCAAGACTCCTCCAAAGGACTGTTTCTCAAGTGTATACATAAGCTTGCTCTTCGGATCTACTCTAGGCCTTGAGGCAAAGCTCCTTTCAGCTTCTCTAGCACCTTCATGGTCTTCCACTGAATCAGTGTTAGGACTGGAGGAAACTCAAGTCCCAGTGCTGCAGTAGAAATTGGAAGTAAGGCTGTGTGACCTGCTCTGGTTCTAGACCATTCAAGGTACCTGGCCCACAGAAAAAGATCTTCTAGGGATCCAGCTCACCAGAGTTTAATATTGGGGCCCTGGATCAGAGATGCCTTGTCTTCCTTTTCTGACTACATACCTACCTCTGGGACGTCTCAGGAAAATAAGTTCCAGGGCAGGACTGTGGTACTCCTTAAAAACACAGCCAAATACAACTATCACACAGAATTTCAGTTTCAACACAACTCATAGAAAGAAAGAAACTCAAGGCTGGGTGTGTAGAGAAGGAAGTTCAAGGGAGCAGTTTCAATACTGCGAAGCAAGAATTTATACAAGAGTTTTCTAGCTAGTCAGCATCCCAGATTTGTTCAATGTTCATATATTAATTAACAACAAGATTCACTTCTGCTACTATCTTTATCTATGAGAAAAATTAAAACTTCATAAGACATTTTAATCAGAGAATTATTTTATATATCATCTTTGCATACCTTGTAATATCTGAATATATTTTAGATATGAAATTGAGAAAATAAAATAAAACCATATGAAGTGGTGAAATAGTAATAATGAACCCTAAAGAAAAGTATTACAACAAAAGTAACAGTCTTCATATCAATAACTGAAGCCTTATTTAATACAGGTTTCAATGTAAGACTTTTATTTAAATATTCTATTTTCATACATTAGGTTCTTCAGTAATGTAAGAGCAAATACCATTTTGATTTTACTTTCACTTACTTATACTGTAAATTAGTGTCATTATATCATACTAAAATTTAAAATTAAATAATCTTCCTGCATTTTAAAAGTTTTTTTGCCCTTGAAAAGTTTATTCTTTTCCTGCCCTGTGTAACATTTGAAAGACCTACAAAAAGAAATCATTACATAATGAAGCCTTGCAATTTGTCAGTCATTTTTATTGTTTTAATTTTTATCATTTTAATTTTTATTTTAATTTTTATTATTTTAATATCAAATGTAATGATGTCCCCATTACGTTTAAGAGACTGATACCTTTACATTTAATGAAAACTGAACTAAAATGAAAATTCTCTGAATTTATTCTACATTCACAGCCCTCTGAGACATTCTCCCAGGAATCTAATCTAATAGCAATGATACCTTTCTGCTTTTCAAAAAACCCCACAGGCTCTGTCCATCATTCCCAATCATTTTCAATCAGCATAGCAAATAACTTTTGTAGTTTGGGCTGTCAGTCCAGATCCCTAGATTTTAGAAGCAACACATCTGTACCCCTCCCTTATCTGAGCTTTATAAAAATCTATAAAATAAAGACAGACTAGCCAGAAGCAATCAACAAATTTCTAAGTTAAGAATCTGTGTATAGTTTAATCACTTATAAATGATCAATTGTTAGGCTTAAGTGTATTCTGCCTTGATTAATATTGTTCATCCTTCTGAGAGAAAGGTGTGTTTTGAGTTTTTGCATGTCTTACATTCGCAGTAGGAATCTTGTTTTTGTCTGTGTTTCTATGAGTCAAATCTTTATTAAGTACAGCTTTTTGAAAATAAATTGTTCTCTACAGCCTTATTTACTTGTTCATTCAATAAATATTTATTGAATTAAGTAGTAGACAGCAGGCTCTATAGTATAGGTTACAATAGGCTAAACAATAGGGACAAAGAGGAGTAAGAAGCTGGTTGCTAAATGTGCGATATTTCCCACTGCTGATGGTAGGCAGGAGTCAGTAACAAAAATTCATATCATAACCTAAGAATAACATAACCCTGAATAGATCTTTAAGGAAGAAGATTTATTAATTATATTAATAAAATAATAAATAAATCCCACAAAAAAAGAAAGAGAGTTTCTTAAAGTAACTTTTATACTAAAATTGCACTTAAAAGCCTGGAATGTAAAAAACTATCCATACACAAACCATCCATTTTCAAAGAACAGATTCCACCCACTCTTATCTTGGGAAAAGGCCACAGAACTTGAGAGGAAAAGTAAAAATAACCTAAAATAACATTTTTACACTATGTTTTAAGTTACAGACAGAGGCTGGGTTTTTTAAGTCTTCAGCTAATGTTTTATACACATGAAAATGCTAAACAGACGCAATAAGCAAGGAGAGGGGGCTACAGTCACTGCCTAACTGCTGAACCTGTTCCAAGAGATGCCAAGGCCAGTAGGATAGAATGCACGTGGGACTATTCCACTGATCCTCTCTCATCTTGTGGAAAAGCAAGACAGTATTTAAAAAAACCTAGTCAGTTGGGATATTTCAACTGCCATATAATGGCATGAACATGCCTAAATAGCAAAGCATAGCCAGTAGTCAATAATATATGTGATTTGGGGCACCTGGGTGGAATCAGTTGGTTAAGCGTCCGACTCTTGACTTCAGCTCAGGTCATGAGTTCAGTCCTTAAGTTTGATCCCCACATCAGGCTCTGTGCTGACAGCATGGAGCCTACTTGGGATTCTCTGTCTCCTTCTCTCTCTCTGCCCCTCCCAACTTGTGCTCGCTTGCGCTCTCCCTCTCTCTCTCTCTCAAAATTAAACATTAAAATGTGTGTGTATATATACGCACACATATATGTATATATATATGCATATATATATAAAAACATATATATATATATAAACAAGGCTGTCATCTGACTAATTTTCCCCCCAAAACAATAAAAGACAAAGTCAGTTAAGGCTTATAAATTCTATACTAAATGCCAAGGCGCATATAATTTTATGTAATGATTAGCTTTCTTTTTTAGCCACAAGCAACAACTAGAATAAAATGCAAAAGATTTTCTGAATGAAGCTCTTACATGAGGTTTTACTTATGAAAATGATCAAATCATTAACACGTGTGTTCAATGAATTTAAGTAATGGCATTATTTACTAATTTATTTTTTCAAGAAACACTTATTGAGCATTTATTGCATGTGAGCACCAGGGACACAAAAATGAAAACAACAGATCTTAATCTAACTAAAAAAACTAACACTCCAACAGAGAAGCCAATCATTGAAATGCAGAAGCAAGTAGTTGGCACTATTGGACACAGAAGAGGGAATTAGTAAATGCAGGGAGGGGGGGACTCTGAGGAGAGAAGGTTCACAGAGCTGACCTCAAAGAGTCAAGGGAATTTGCCAGGAAATGTGAGAGTGAATTCCAGGCAGGAAGGGGAAGAAGCTTAGAAGAATCGGTCCATTTTCCCAAATCCACTGCGTCCTGCAACTATCATCACAGTAAAACTATAGAACCTAAAAGAGGAAAATGTGAAAACCCAGAATGGCATTTACACGCAAGAATGGAGAGATCCCTGAGCTTGATTTATTAGGAAAACAACCCTGAGTATGGGTCTAATCACAGGGTGTGTGAGTGAGAGAGGGGTAACAGGAGGCTGACTCTGGTCCTGTGCTAATGAGTTTCCTCTAACAGTTTGGTCAGAGTCCCTTCCCAAAATTGTGCTCATTAGAAAGCCATTTCTAAGCAACTACTCAGCACAAAAGAGAAGTGATGGAAAGGTGAGCCACCAAATGGCTCTCTTAAGAAGTAAAGGCAGATATAATGAATGCTTTCAGGAAAGATTGGCTCAGTCAGATGCAATTCAACTAAAACTTAAAGATTAACAGAGTGTCTTCATTCCCCAATACAACGTTAGAAAAGAAAACAGAAGAATTTTAAAACGCCTTTACCTCGTTAAATTTAAAATCTATGACCTTAAAAATAGTCACACAAATTTCCTTCAAATTTTAGCAGACAACACTGTTTGCTTGCAGCAAGGAACAAAAATAAAGAAAAATCTATACTGATGGCCAGCCCGAGAGAAGTCAGAAGAAACAGAGCAGTGAGTGGGGAAGGGAGCAGGCATGGGGACAAGCAAACAGAACGACAGAGCTCCTGACTCCGTGCATCTAAAGCTGGAAACTTTTTGTTTGCCAAGCAGAAGAACCAATGCTTTTTCCAAATATAAACATTTGATGGGACACCCGGCCAAGAACCGCCTGCTGATGTTTGCACATGACTCCCAGGTGCTCTCTGGGCAAAGTGTAGGGAGAGAGGTTGGGTCATGTTCCGCGTTGGTTCAGCCATCCATGAACAGCACCAGAAATAAGACAGAGAGAGTCTGCAGGTAAGGTGGGAGGAAGGCTTAGATTAGGAAAAGTACAAAAAGAAAAGTAAACGCCTAGTCCAGTTTCTAAAGCCAAGTAGAATTAAACAGTGGGGACGCAGCAAGGGGAATTATACAAGCGAAAGTACCTCCTGTACTCTGTCTTTATCTCTCTGGAAACTCGAATGCTGGCTGCAAACCCCTCTAGGGATAGGCAGGTTGCCTACAGATTAAACCGGTCCACAGGCCACATGTTCCTATTTTTACTTGGCCCTGGGGGCAGCTACTGCCCCATCCCCCTCCCAGCCTCCTGAGGGCTCTGGGTTAACCACCACTGCCACCACCTTGTCCTTTCTGCAGACGCACTCCTTTGCAGCCTTGCCCTCTACACAGCCAGAGGGGAAAAAATGTCACCAGTCTGTCCAGTCCCAAAGCTGAGATGGGGTAGTGAGTCTTGGATGCATGTTAATTTGTGTAGCTTTTTAAAAAGCAACACTCGGGGCTCCTGGGTGGCTCAGTCGGTTAAGCGGCCGACTTCGGCTCAGGTCATGATCTCACGGTTCGTGGGTTCATGCCCTGCATCGGGCTCTGTGCTGACAGCTCAGAGCCTGGAGCCTGCTGCAGGTTCTATGTCTCCCTCTCTCTCTGACCCTCCCCTTTTCATGCTGTCTCTCTCTCTCTCTTTCTCTCTAAAATAAATAAAAACAGTAAAAAAAATATTAAAAAGCAACACTCTCCACTTCTTTGCTTATCTAGTCAGTAAGATGAAGTCTTTGATGCATAAACAGGATTTCGACAAAATTGTTCATTGCTTTCTCCATTCCAAGCACCAGCCAGGACAGATCTCTAGCTATCCTCTGTTTAGCCATCTAATCCCAATGGGCCCTAATGTGTGGGGGAAACAGGTCAGCTTTCAGGCAGATGTTCTTCTGGTAGACAGCAAAGAAAATCTCAGGAAAGTATTTGGATAGTAAATTTCTACCAGTCCTATCTGTGGAAACTGAAAATTTATAGAGGAAGAAATTTTTTCCATGTAAAGTGTCCTCTTGCTGACTCTATTCAGGTACCTTCTGTTTTGAGTTTTAATTGCATCTTTCTCAAAATCTAAGGACTCTCCTCAGGGCGCAGGCCTCAGTTTCTCTCCATGACTTGGCCACCAGATGGGAGCCAAGCAGGCTGAGAGCTACCGACTCGCTGGCAGCTCCCCTGACATGCGCACACCTGTATGATGTAGAGAAGCATGGAAGAACATCCAGACTGTGGCAGAGGTTTCCAGAGATGGCCGTGATCCATTCCTTACCCCTCTGTTTGCATTTGCCTACTTCCCCCATTGAGTTATCTGCCTCCCCTTGAGTCTAGGTTGGCTCTGCCTAATAGAGTGCTGTAAAAGTAATGGTCTCATAATTTTGAAAGCCAAAACACATGAGAACTGAGGGCTTCTACTCTTACCCATAGACCTTCTCTCTCTCAATGCAAACAGCACGTGCGAAGTCCAACCTGGTCACGTGGAGAGGCCACAGGAGAAGAACTGAGGCTTCCACAGAGAGCCCGCACCAACATCTGGTGATGGGAAGGAGCCTTCCTGGACATTCCAGCCCAGTCCAGAGCCTAGATGACTACAGACCCGACCAAAATCACGTGAAATGGAAGAACCACCCAGCTGAATATAGTTGACCCACTGAACTGTCAGAAATTTTAACAAGATGGGGCGCCTGGGTGGCTCAGTCGGTTGAGCGGCCGGCTTCAGCTCAGGTCATGATCTCACGATTCGTGGGTTTGAGCCCCGCGACAGGCTCTGTGCTGACAGCTAGCTCAGAGCTTGGAGCCTGCTTCTGATTCTGTGTCTCCCTCTCTCTCTCTGACCCTCCCCTGCTCATGCTCTGTCTCTCTCTCTCTCAAAAATAAATAAAACATTAAAAAAAATTTTTTTAAGAAATTTTAACAAGTGTTTCAAGCCCCTGGGTTTTGCACAGTTAGCAGCAACACAGAAATGAAATACAGGCCTCTTTTAAAAAGGCAGGCAACGCTGTAAATATATAAATGTTGCCCAAGCACCTACTATGTGCCTGCTCCTTTCATATGTATTTTCTCAGTTAATCCTCAAAACAGTGGTAAAATACAGGCTTTCCCAATCCAGAGAACACACGTGAGGCAGAACTGAAACCTAAAGTAACACAAAGTAAGCCTCCTGACTCTAACGCATGTGTTCTTCCCTCCGCACCCCAGAAGCTGACCTCTGCACCCCAGAAGCTGAGACACGTGAGCTCTGTGGGTTCACCCCTCAGCTCTCTGCAAATCTGTCTCTCTGGGCACCACTATTGCCACATATCTGCCTCCAGGATCATGTGCTTCTATCTTTCCTGCCACTAACTGCCCGGCAGTGGAGAGCTTTTTAAACAGTACCTTAACCAAAAGTCAGAATTGATCTTTATTTTTTTCCAGAATTCATCATTTGATTCCTCCCTTTAAAAACCAAATTTATGAGGCAATTTGGCAACATATTAAGAGCACATCTAAAAGCCTCTTGGTAGATTCCTGCGTCAGATAAAGTGCTGGATTAAACAGCCTCTAAAGTCCTTTTTTATTCCAATAGTCGATGACCTGCCAGACACCGTGCAAAGCTCCTTACACGCACGACCCCATTTAACCCTCTCAACGGGCCCATAAGGCAATGACTGCTTTGCTTTCCACCTTATACATGAGAAAGCAAAGGCTTTCAGATTCAGTTAAGTGGCAGGGCCAAGAATCAAACGCAGAGGTCTGTCGGATCCACAGTCCGTAGTTTGATCATCCCAACATTCGGCTTCCCTTCCTTCCTTAGGAAGACAGGATTTTGTTTTTTTCTGGTTCTCTGAGCAGTGGAGACAGAAATCCCCTGTGTGAACATGCTCAGATTATCCACATTCCATGAAATGGTCCCTCTCCCACAGAGCCATCCCAGCTGCACCACAGGTCAGGAGAGGGGACAAGAATCTCTCTGGTCCGGCATAAAACCATGCAAGCTGCAGGTGAAGCCGGGACCCAAGCCAACCCCACCCTCACCCCCAGCTCCCACACTGGAGGTGGGGGGCAGTCCCCCAGGACCCCACACTGGAGAGCGGGGGCCATCAGAGGTTGGCCCCATGAACAGCTCAATTGCAAATCTGACTGTTCTGCAGGATATGTTTCTGAGTTGAAGCTCTAGTTTCTCTTTCAAAACAAGGCCAAGCAATTAACTTGGCAAAGAACTGCCCACTGGATGACCTCAGGGATCACTTCATAATTTAAAAACAAAAATAGCTGAGCACCACTGATCTCGTAGCCAGGTGGGTCAGTGCTGTTCTCCTGCTGTTCCAAACTTTCACACTTGTTTTCCTTCAATTCACCTGTGGTAATGGACAGACTGATAGATTTTCTGAGGTTCCGATTCATTTCCTTCATTACCACACATGGCAGCCAACAACTAGGTTTTAGGGCACTGGGTTGTAGGCTATCTGGCTCAACAAAACTGAACAGGTCAGATTGTGGTTGGGGACAGAAGTCATTAAAATTTCTGTCAAGGAAAGAGGATGTCAATGTGATGACTCAAGTAAAGGTAACATTTCTGAGGTTTCAAATCAAATCATGACCATATCAGAAAATTTAAATCTATGATAAATTCCATTTCCCCATCTAATATGTTAACACTGAGATGTTGAACTAAGCCACTCCAGCCCTGGAAACATTTACACACAGGAGACTACTATCAGAAAGAACATGAACTGTTAAGTAGATATAGACAAATTAACTTTTCGCTAAGTTTTTTCCTCTTGTAAAAATCCAATTCTCATATTTTGTATAAGAAACCAAATCACAAGGGACAAGTTTATCACCATAAGAATGCTTCCAAGAAGTATTTTGACTTTTCCTATTTAAATTTCAGGTAATAAGCAGACAAAGGTAATAGGGATTCTCATTTGTTCCGGTCAGATTCTCTGAACATTGATAATTTTGATAAGGATCAGCCTCACTAGAAGAAAGGAAGACAAGAAGGGAGGGAACAAGGAAAAGAGAAGGAGAGGAAGAGAGGAAGGAAGGGAGAGAAGAAAGGGAGGGAAGGAGGGAGATAGCTAAGATAGAAGAAGGAAGTGATATCCATCTGCTCCTAAGTGTGATAAATGACAATAAATGCCCAAAACCTAAAAACCCTGCAGTCATGGTTCACTGTTTAATAGCCAAAAAATAAGAATCAGAAGTCAAGGCCAGTCACAAAAGCCAAGAAATGAAGAAGAAATTGAAAGAAAAGAGTATCAGGGAGAGTTAAAAATAGGAAGAAGACCCAACTGTCATTTTTGCAGAAATTACAAGTCCAAAATCATACAAAAATACAAGGCAAGCAAAATAGCCAAAACAGTCTTTAAAAAGAACAAAGTTGGAGATCTCATATTTCCTTTTCAAATAGTTACTTCCTTTTCAAAACTTAATACAAAGCTGAAGTAATCAAGACTATGTGGTACTGGCATAAGGATAAACATATAGCAAAATGGAACAGAACTGAGAAATAAACTCATACAGCTATAGTCAACTGATTTTTGGCAAGGTTGCCAAAGAAATTCAGTAATGAAAGAAGGAATGGTCTTTCCAACAAGTGGTGCATATACAACTGGACATTCACATGCAAAAGAATTGAAGTTGGACCCCTACCACACAGGATATATAAAAATCAACTCAAAATGGATAAATGTCCTATATTTAAGAGGGAAAACTATAAAACTCTTAGAAGAAAGCATAGGTATAAATTTTCCTGACCTCAGATTGGGCAGTAGTTGCGTATATAAAACATTAAAAGTATAAGCAACCAAAGAAAATACAGATAAGGTAGATTTCATCAGAATTAAAACTGTTCATATTTCAAAGGACACTAGCACAGAAAATAAAAATAAAACAAATAAAAGTAACTATTTACAAATCAGGTACCTGATAAGGGACTTATATGCAGAATATGTAGAAAACTATTACAACTCAACAATAAAAAGACAAAATTTATGGACAACTGGGTGGTTCAGTTGGTTAAGTCTCTGACTTTGGCTCAGGTCATGATCCCATGGTTCATGAGATCAAGCCCCATGTGCTGTCAGCACAGAGCCTGCTTGGGATTCTCTTTCTCTCCCTCTCTCTCTGCCCCTCCCCTGCTCTCTCGCTCTCTCTCTCTCAAAACAAATAAACTTTAAAAAAAAGGCAAATTTAAAAATGGTCAAAGGTCTTAATACATCGTTCTCCAAAGGTGTACAAATGACCAATAAGCCCATGAAAATATGCTCAATATCATTAATCATTGGAGGAATACAAATGAAAACCACAATGAGGTCTACTTCATACCTCTAGGATATCTAGAATCAAAAAGACAGACAAGAACAAACATTAGTAAGGATATGGATAAATGGAGCTCTAATTCATTATCAGTGGTACCAGAAAATGGTACAGGCACTTTAGAAAATGGCTTAGTGGCTCCTCAAAATGTTAAGCATAGAGTCACCATGTGAATCAGTAATTCTGCTCCAAGGTATATAATCAAGAGAATGAAAAACATTTGTCCACCCCAAAACATGTATATTGTCGCTTTATTCATTTTAGCCCAAAAGTAGAAACAAGCTAAAAGTCCATCACCTGATCAATGGATACACTAAATGTGTTACAGACCCCCATGTAATGAAAATAGAATTCAGCCAGAGAGTGAAGGATTGACACTTGTTATGACATGAATGACACTTAAAAACACTGTGCTAAATGAAAGAAGTCAGTCACAAAATGCCACATATTGTATGATTCTTCTTCTATGAAAATATCTAGAATAGGCAAAATTCATAAAGGGAGAAAGCAGAATAGCAGTTGCTAGGGGCTGGGTGGGGAATGTGGGAGTGACTTCTGATGGGTACAGGGTTTATATTTGAGGCGATGAAAATGTTCTAGAATTAAATATTGGTTGCACACTTTGTAAATCTACTAGAAGCACTGATTTAGGGGCACCTAGATGGATCAGTCATTTAAGTGTCCAACTCTTGATTTTGGCTAAGGTCATGATCTTGTGGCTGGCAAGTTCAAGCCCAGCATCAGGTTCTGCACTGACAGCACAGAACCTATATGGGATTCTCCCTCTCCTTCCCACGGCCCCTCCCTCGCTCATGCTCTGTCTCTCTGTCAAAAATAAATAACAAACATAAAGAAATAACTGATGTAGTTCTGACTATGCCATGAATAAATATTAAGTGATATTTAGAGAAATATTATGGTTGTAAATTTCACTTAGCTCATGTTTCCTTTTCTCAATCACAGTACATTGGAATTCAGATACATTGCTTTTCCTACTTCATACAACAAAATAAATTCAAGATGGAAGGAGTCAAGCGTAAAAAGAAAACCTATTAAACTTTGTCTAAGAACATACAAAAGAATAATCCTCAGATCTAAGTATGAAGCAAGAATTTTCACTTAAAAGCAATAGAAGGAGCCCCTGGGTGGCTCAGTCTGTTACATCCAACTTCAGCTCAGGTCATGATCTCTCTGTTCCTGAGTTTGAGCTCCACATTGAGCTCTGTTCTGACAGCTCAGAGCCTGGAGCCTATTTCAGTTTCTGTGTCTCCCTCTCTGTGCCCCTCCCACGCTTGTGCTCGGTCTCCCTTTCTCTCAAAAATAAATAAACATTAAAAAAAAGTTTTAAAAATAGCAGAATTCACAAATGATTAAGTTTTATCTAATAAAAAGATACATGTAAAGAATTATAATGCTATATTAAAACTCAAATTAAAGAAATAATGTAATAAATTTGGAAAAATAAAGAATTTATAGGGGCGCCCGGGTGGCTCAGTCAGTTAAGCGTCCAGCTTTGGCTCAGGTCATGATCTCACGGTTCGTGGGTTCAAGCCCCGCGTCGGGCTCTGTGCTGACCGCTAGCTCAGAGCCTGGAGCCTGCTTCGTATTCTGTGTCTCCCTCTCTCTCTGACCCTCCACTGTTTGCGCTCTCTCTATCAAAAATAAATTAAAAAAAAAAAAAAGAATTTATATTCTTTTCTTAAATTCTCTAAGCTTATTTACTATTTTTGAGAAAGAGAAAGAGAGAGAGCATGATCAGGGGGAGAGGCAGAGAGAGGGAGAGAGAATCCCCAGGAGTGACAACACTGAGCCCGACGCAGAGCTTGAACTCATGAATTGTGAAATCATGACCTAAGCTGAAATCAAGAATCGGATACTTAACAAACTGAGCCACCCAAGCACCCCAAGAATCGATATTCTTAATTTTTTTTATTTAAGTATAGTTGACATACAATGTTATATTAGTTTCAGGTGTACAACATGATGATTCAACTTCTCTATACATTAAGCCGTGCTCACCACAAATGTTGCTACCATCTGTCACCATAAAATAGGGATTGATATTCCTAATATGTATACAATTCATGATTATTTTAAGTTATTTTTTTAAGTTTATTTATTTTATTTGGCAGGAAGTAGACACAGAGAGAAGGAGAGAGAGAGTCCCAAGCAGGCTTTGCACTGTCACTGCAGAGCTCAACGCCAGGGTTTGATCTCACAAACCGTGAGTGAGATCATGACCTGAAGCCAAAATCAAGTGTTAGACCCTCAATCAACTGAGCCACCAAGGTGCCGCCATGATTATTTTAAAGAAATCTAGGGGTAGTTGGGTGGCTTAGTCGTCTAAGCATCCGGCTTTGGCTCAGGTCATGATCTCATGGTTCGTGGGTTTGAGCCTGTATCGGGTTCTGTGCTAACGGTGCAGAGTCTGCTTGGGATTCTCTCTCCCCCCCTTCTCTTTCTGCTCTTTCCCCCCATCTCTGTCTCAAAATAAACAAACTTAAATATATATATATATATTTATATAAAATAAAGAAATCTAGATCAGGATTCTGGTTTTTAAAACTGAGTGCAACGTGGTAATACGTTAGGAAGGAGAAGAGGACACCAGTGTCTCAGGGAAGCGAGCCAGAGGCCCCGTGTGACAGGAGGTGTGGGGTGTTCAGCAGACGGCTGCACCTATAGCTTCTCAGGGGCAGGGGGGAGAACCCGGGCTCAAAAAGATACACTCACAGGAGACATCTGACCCCAAAAACGGGCATTTCTGTTCATTCCACATGAACAAAGGAATGAAACCTAGCTGGTTTGCTGCTAGAAAACTATACAATTAATCTTTCTACCCTAATCTTTTTATTGTTATAATTACCATTATGATTACTATTATCAAAGAAGATTCTGTACTATCTCAACAATTCAATATTTAAAAATATATTCTCTCTGGAAATGCTCTTTTAGAAAATTCAAGTTTCACCCTGAGAACTGATTTTCAAGATAGGTTATCCAAGGTTTGGCTCTGTTAGTCTCCTATTATAAAAACAGGGGACAGGGAGACCTCAGTCCTTAAAATTATTCTTTTTTTTTTTTTAAGATTCATTTATTTTGAAAAAGAGAGACAGAGTGCAAGCAGGGGATGGGTAGAGAAAGAGGGAGGCACAGAATCCAAAGCAGGCTCCAGGCTCTAAGCTGTCAGCACAGAGCCCCATGCAGGGCTCGAACTCACATACCTTAAGATCATGACCTGAGCCGAAGTTAGATGCTCAACTGACTGAGTGACCCAGGTGCCCCTGCATAAGACTTCAAAAATATAATCACACAAGCACTGAATGAGGGTGGAACGCCCTGAACCGCCACTCTTGGTGGTGTCTTTAAATCACCTTGGTAAACTTACATTGTACCCAGCAATTAACACCGTCAGCAGACACTCAATGTTTATCATTGTTTTTGAAAGAGACAGACAGAGAAGAGACAGAGCATGAGCAGGGGAGGGGCAGAGAGAGAGGGAGAAAGAATCCAAAGCAGGCTCCAGGCTCTAAGCTGTCAGCACAGAGCCCAATGTGTGGCTCAGATCCACAAACCATGAGATTGTGACCTGAGCCAAAGTTGAATGCTTAATTGATGGAGCCACCCAGGTACCCCTTCTTAGAGTTATTTCTTAAAAACACAGAAGTTTTCTAAACAAATGTGTCCCTTCCCTCTCCCATTTTGGTAAGTATGGCACCTAAGACTCCCTCTGAAAGGGGGTGTCCTCAGAAACATCAGCCAATACTGTGTTCCTCTCTACATGCAGGAGGTATAAAAGATAAGCCTTGGGCGCCTGGGTGGCTCAGTCCATTGAGCATCTGACTCTTGATTTCAGCTTAGGTCATAATTTCACTGTTTGTGGGATCGGGCCCCATGTCAGGCTTCACGCTGACAGCACAGAACCTACTTGAGATTCACTCTCTCTCCCTCTCTTTCTGCCCCTCCCCTGCTTGTGGGCATACTTTCTCTCTCTCTCTCAAAACAAATAATATTTTTAAAAAGATAAGGCTCAAGGGAGGTGATTCCAAGTTAAGCCACTAAAAAAAACAGCAGTAACTATTCAGATAATATTTTTTTTGAGGGGGAGGGAGCTTCTTTGGGAAAGGACGATGACTACAAATGAGCGCACACGTATGGCAGTAAGAGTAACTTCAGGATAACCCAGGATCTGCTGTGCTGATCTAGTCAGAGCAGCCTCCTCCCACGAGTGATTCTGAACCTAATGAGAAGAAAGCCTAAAAAGTAATCAGGGTTCTGTGGGGTGCCTGGATGGCTCCGTCTATTAACCATCCAACTTCAGCTCAGGTCATGATCTCATGGTTTGTGGGTTCGAGCCCCATGTCAGGCTCCGTGAAGACAGCTTGGAGCCTGCTTCAGATCCTGTCTCTGTCTCCCCTACCTGGTTTTTTTTTTTTTTTACTGTTTTTATTTATTTTAGAGGGAGAGAGAGAGAGAGAGAGAGAGAGCGAGCGAGCATGAGCAGGGGAGGGTCAGAGAGACAGGGAGACACAGAATCTGAAGACAGGCTCCAGGCTCTGAGCTAGCTGTCAGCACAGAGCCCGACGCAGGGCTTGATCCCACCAACAGTAAGATCGAGACGTGAGCCGAAGTCGGACACTTAACTGACTAAGCCATCCAGGCATCCCTCCCCTACCTGTTTTTTTGCTCTCTCAAAAATAAAATAAACATTAAAAAAAATTTTTTTAGGTGATCAGAGTTTTTAAAGAAAGTATTCTACTAGAAGTTTACAAAGTGAGATGGCACTCAGTAAAAAGGTCTCCTTTTAAAAAAGAATCATTTTTCTTCTAAGCAGCCAGTGTCATAAGCAATGAAGTATTTCAAGTGGTTAAGAAAACAGCTGGTCCCAATGCTTATTCCTTAGTTTCAAAAGCCTGTGAAGGTCTGCCTGGGTGGCTCAGTTGCTCTTGATTTCAGCTCAGGTCATGATCCCAGGATCATGGGATGGAGCCTGCTTAAGATTCCCTCCCTCCCTCCCTTCCATCTTTTCTTTCTTTCTTTCTCTCTCTCCCTCTGCTTGTGCTCTCTCTCTCTAAAGATTAAAAAACAAAACAAAACAAAAGCCTGTGATTCTGACCACTGGAAACAGATGAATTAAAAACTTCCCAAGCCTGAGCATATCCATTTTCTTCGTGAGCACCTTCACTTCCTCAACCGGTCCTCCACTTCTGTAAACTGAGTTCAACCACTAAAGAACACCTAACAAAAGCTCTATCACTGTGCATTCAAATTTATCTAAGTTACAGAATAAGGAAAAGCAATTCTATTTTCAGCGAATTCCAGTTCGCAAGAAAACAAGCACATTTACAAAAGGCTATGCTCCGAGAGAGTTCTTTCTCAAAGAAAGGCTGGGAATTGTATTCCACATTCCCACAGAGATGATGGAAATGATATCTGAGGCGACGGGGCACGTCCTGTCCCTGAGAAGGACCTACAGAAGGACCAGGCCAGGACCTCCTGCCTCCTCCCTCCTCCCGGAGCAGGGTTCACACTTCCAGCAACCACCTTCTCTTTCTGCTTCTCTTACCAACACATTTCTTCACATATGTGCCTCCATTATGTGCCTCCCGATGTCCACTCCAGACACTATCCTGACAGCTACCAGCACCTGTCTCCTGAAACTGCTCTGACAAACGTTATCAGGGGTTTTCTAGCCTTGTCCTCTTATCTCTGTGAAACCGCCCGCTTTCCCGGCCTCCTGAAGGCACCCTTCAAGGCGCTTTCAGGTAGCTCACTCTCCTTTTCTCTCTCTCTCCCTCTCTCTGAACTGTCCCCAATCCGTTGTCCTACCTCCTGACTACTTCTCTTTCTCACTAGTTGATGCCTTCTTCTGTCCATTTTTAATGCTGGTGGGTTTTTTGGTTCCATAATGGCCCCTCTTTTTTATTCTACCTCTTTCTTTTGGGAAGACCCGCTTGTTCCGTAATTTAACATGCCTGACATAGAATAAGTGGTTTCAGTGTTACCCTTCAAACTCAATTAAAATATCACCTACTGTCCAAACGCTGAGCCAACGTCCTCCACGCTCTTTTCTTCCCCAGAAGAATCCTGTCGTTTGCGTTCTCAAAGCACCTCCAGTATAGTGATTTGCACAACCTACTACATGTTTATAGGCTGGTCTCCTGCACTAGACTGGGAGTTCCCCAGGGAATAGGTGATTTCATTGAATTCTATTCTATGGAGGCATTAAGTGTGATCAAGCACACATCTACAGGTGCACAGACACAGACGAGCTGGGGGATGTCAGGACCCATAAAAGGTGATCTTTGCCATTTAGGAGCTTAACTCACATTTAATGAGGAAAGGTGGACATCAAAACCAATAAGTAAACACCAGGAGGGGAAAGTGCACAATATTCATTCATCCAACCCATCAATATGTATCAAGTGTATCAAGTGCCTATTATGTGCCAAGTACTTTATTAGGTACTCAAAATACAGGGTAAACAAGACAGACAAGGAAAACGGATGTAGAATTCTATTTTAACGATCCCTTAAATACCCCAAAACTGTTCCTTCTATGTCAGACCTTCCTAACAAAGGATTTCTCGTTATCCTACAACATTGGACTTGACTTTTTCAGTTGTTCCTTCTTAGTCATTTCACATATGATGCAAAATTTATGGAACAATAATCTTTTTTTCCCCCTCAAAAAATCAAGTATGCCTTGGATACTGAATCTCAAAGCAAATAAAATTTCATTTAGTAGCTTTTAAGAGATTATTTTAAGAGACAAAAGATAATGGGGCACTGACATAAACATGTAATAAAAATATTACACAGATTTAAAAAAATTTTTAACATTTGTTCATTTTTGAGAGACAGAGAGTGATAGAGCACAAGTAGATGTGAGGCAGAGAGAGAGGGAGACACAGAATCTGAAGCAGGCTCCAGGCTCTGAGCTGTCAGCACAGAGCCCGCAGCAGGGCTTGAACTCAAGAGCTGTGAGATCATGACCTGAGCTGAAGTTGGATGCTTAACTGACTGATAATTGTTCCATGACTATTCTTAGCTTAAATGAATAAGCATGTAAAGCTTAAAGTCATAAATAACCAAGCAATATTCTGGATTCATGAAGGAGTTTCTCTGGTGAGCACATATTAGGTACATATTTTGGTTCAAAATTTGGGCAATACTTCTTTCTATGCTAAAGAGGACAATTACAAGTCTTGAAAAGGTAATTCTCATAGACTAACCAGAAGGTCAGCAGAAGCTTACAAGCCAGTCCAGATCTTAAATTGAGCTTCTAGCATTTAGACCAGGTAACCGAAAACTGAAAGCAGATTAAAGCCTTGGACTCTCCAATCATAGCCTATTTCTCCTTTAATGCTCTCAGAAAATCTTCTCAAATTAAATGTGGCTTATCCTCTGACACAGCAGTCTGTTTAAGTAACATGCTTTTACTCCCTTGACAAACAAACCAATGAGAACAAACCCAAAACAGTAGAATTTGAAAATAGAAAAATTATGGTTGCTTCATATATCTGCCTCTGCAAATTTATTCCAAAATATCTAATGATATTTCCAGAGGAAAGCCCAAATCTATGACATAGCAGTGGTCTGGGACAATCAAGGCATGACAACATATAAAGACCACAGTACAGGGGCGCCTGGGTGGTTCAGTCTGTTAAGCGTCCGACTTCGGCTACAGTCATGATCTCACGGTTTGTGAGTTCAAGCCCCATGTCTGCTTCGGATTCTGTGTCTCCCTCTCTCTGCCCCTCCCCTGCTCATGCTCTATCTCTCTCTCTTTCAAAAACAAATAAACATTTTAAAAATATATTTTAAAAAAAGTAAATCAATACCACAGCACAATCTTGCTCCAAAATTTCCAAACCACTTCACAACACAGTGCCAACAGGCTTTTGTGTGAACAGCTCTCTTGCTTCTGGGACCACCTAAGAATGACATCTGGCCCTTCCTGGCCTACTCCAGATTAAAAATGAATGGAAATACATAATAAGAATGAGCTACACATCTGAATAATCAAAAGAAGAATGTTCACTATATACTTAACAAGATGAAACCGGCTTTTTTACTAAAACCTGACTAAATGCAGAGTCCAGAGCTCCACGCAGCTTAGAAAGTATGAGGCAATGCTTACCTGTTAATTTTACCTACATTTCAGCAAACAGTGAAAGTATGTGTCAGTGTTGGAGGTAAACCAGGAGGATATAGCAGTATCCTAATTTTAGTTGTAAGTGCCTAAGAGATTTGGGGGAAGCTGAAGAGTGTCACTCGTATGATATCAAGGTTTTACCGTCTCAATGATTTCATAAATGGGTACAAATGTGCCACAGGTAATGACAGTGACAAATGTAGCCATAAAACTTTATGAAAGTTACTTAAGCTCAGTTACCTACAAATTCTTGTTGGGAGTTGTCTGCCTTTTTTCCTCCCTCAATGCTGTCTCCAACAAGGAAACAAGAACAGAAGGATCCTGTCTGAACTTTTAAACTTCCCATAAATCCAGGCAAGACATTTGCTAACCCTGTCATTAATGAACCCCAATGAATGTTAGCAGCTCCGTTGTTTTTTTTTTAATGTTTACTTATTTTTGAGGAAGACAGACAGAGTGTGAGCGGCAGTGGGGCAGAAAGCAAGGGAAAGAATCTGAAGCAGGCTCCAGGCTCTGAGCTGTCAGCA
Source organism: Suricata suricatta (assembly GCF_006229205.1). Taxonomy (NCBI): domain Eukaryota; kingdom Metazoa; phylum Chordata; class Mammalia; order Carnivora; family Herpestidae; genus Suricata; species Suricata suricatta. Next base: position 118,207,573 of record NC_043706.1, read on the forward strand.
CAGAGCCCAATGTGGGGCTCAAACCCACAAACTGTGAGATCCTGACCTGAGCTGAAGTTGGATGCTTAACCGACTGAGCCACCCAGGCGTTCTGAATGTCAGCAGCTTATAAACGCTCCTGCAATTTGTCTTCTTAATTAGGGTATCTTTGCATCCAACTCATTTCATCAAAAGAATTTTAAAAAGTGAACTTTGTAAACATACTACATTTATGATAAGTGTGAGTTTTCGTCACTTATACCTTAGTGGGATACAAATGAATCAAAAGTAATACTTACAACTCTGCCACTCATTTGAATACATGTTGAAAGGACTAGTAAACACTAACAAGATATTCCCGGAAATTAAATGTTAAGTCAAAGGCACAAATGACTGCAAAGATTTCACAATGCTGACAGCCCTTAATTTGAGACTCTGAGAACAATGCAGATCTGCTGGTTGACATTCCACTAACCTCAGCCGTATCAGGGCTCGGGTATCCCACTGTGTGTCATAGTTAGTGATTGAATGAGTTTTCTATACTACTGATTTGATAAAGGAAGAGTCTAAGGCTTTGTTAAAAGTCTAAGCTAGCATTTCCTTTCCAATTTTATTTCAGATTTACCAACTGCCAAGTGTACTTGAAGCACATAAAATACTGGCAGCACTAAGTTGCTTGGCAAGAACCTTCAAGCCAACTATTCTTGTCGCAACTCACTTGCAAGCTGCAACATTGTTCTCTAATTTCCTAGATCAAGCAACTTCTACCCCAACTGTGCTTTGCAACTACTAGCACACACAGACCTAAACATACCTTGAGTTTTAAAGCTAGACTCCCTACCCCCTTAGACGGTCTACAAACCTTGTCTTCCTTTGATGGTATATAAACAGTAAACACTGGGCCAGTGTATCTGGGAAACCATCCAGGACTTAGTTTTGAAAAACTAAAATCCTACTGCCCAGCCCTACAAGTAACTCAATTTTCAGTCAATCGGTCAAAGCCAGGTTCCCAAGACCCAATTCCTAAAAATCTAGGAATTGTTGTCTTTATGGAACTAATATATATCAGCTGCATAAATGCAGCTGAAAAATAATTACAAATGTTATATAAAGTACAATTCATAAATATTGTTTAGAACCTTCAAAGGTAACCTAGATTTCAACTTTAGTCTTTTTTTATGTATACCACAATATAGATACAGTTCTGCATCAAGAGTGTGTCCAACACATGTCTGCCTTAATTATCTAAATGAAATTGTGTTTATTATTCTCATTCTGGTCCATCCATTCAGTAAGTTGGCATTAAGGCTGACTATTTTCTGTCAACCAAGGACCATATACTCTAAGCATCAACAATAAGCAAGTAACACAATTTTATTATGAACTATAGGGCTAAAGAATATTTAGCTGAAATTATGTTTTTGGCATATTTCAGTGACCTAAAATACCCTACTTTTTTTCACAAAATGAAAAGGTTAATACAAGAGAATTTACATAGAGATCAAATTCCACTACTAGAAAACAATAATATATGAAAAAAGGCTCCAAGTCTCAGGCAATAAATCTACTTCCATAAGCGTCAGTATAAAAAAATTTGTTTCTTCACTAAAAAATTCTAAATACTCCCTTGGAATTCAACTTAATGAGATATTATCAATATTTACAAAAGATCTTAAAGCTGTTTAATAAAACCTGGCAGTTAACCTAAGTGATTTTCAGTATGATACTGATTTCATATAAAAATAAAGTAGGGAGACCAACTCACAGTTTACAGGTGCGTACGATTTTCATTTCCAATGCATCCTCACACCTGTTATAGCAGTAATAAACAGCATTCTCATGTGCACTGTTCAATGATATCACCCACATCATGAAGTCCTCAAAAATATTCCCTTGGGTTTTTTACTTACTTACTAGGTAGAGCAGCACTGTGCATCTGATAGGTTCCCAATAATTATTTATTAAATTGTTGAATTTAGTGTAAGATCATAAAAGACAGAAATTACACTATTTTGTACAGACCTTAGAATGAAATCTTGCAGATTTTAAGTAGGCAAAAAATGAGTGCTGATGAGAAGACTAGAATCATGGGATTACTAAGAATTTAAGTGTTTTCAAAAGTTTATTTCTGAGAGAGAGAAGAGTAGAATTATAAATGAAGAGACTCTAGAATAAGTCTTAGGTTCAAAACTCGGTTCTGCCCCTGAGTAGCCATGTGACACTGGGCAAGGTGATAATCCTTGCAGGGTCTCAGTTTTCCCATATATAAAAGTGATCCCTTGATGCTATTTGCCTCACAAAGCTTTACAAAGATGGAAAATGACTGAGCATGTAATGACTGACAGCACCCGGTACATGATAATGCATGATGTTCACTTGGCTATGACTTGCCTTAAATTACAAGTAAACTATTTGGTCTGTGGGATTTTATACCGATTTTCCAGCCCTCTAAAATATTATAAGGATTTTTCTTTCCTCCAAAACCTAAAGCTATCAGGAGCAGTCTATATTACTGAAGTTCCCGTTAGTAAGGATGATAATTTCCTAATAGAAGCAGGAAGCTGGGTTCACAGACACTGCGGGCATCACACTGGTGTACGTCTGACTTGGTTCTGACCACATGGAATATACCTCTTATCACACCCAAAACCTAGGTGACTGACACTCGAATATCCAATTTTTACATGTTTCCTGACCTGAAACAACTATGATGAGGAGCCCTAGCTACAAGGGGGGATGCCAGGACCTTCTCAGAGCAGTCAGAGTGTCAGACAGCAGAACAGCAGAGCAAAAAACAGGCCCTTGAGAAAACCACAGGCATTGAGCCTGCTGAGAATGACCAACCTGTGAGAAAAAGTTGTTAACGACTTGGAAATGAGTAAAAGAGAATACTGGGTATCTTGTCAGTGGAGGGTTGGCTTTGTACAGCGCATCTTCTGGGAACTATCTGATTTTTTTTTATTTTTTTAAATGTTTATTTATTTTTGAGAGACAGAAAATGAACAGGGGAGGGGCAGAGAGAGAGAGAGGGACACAGAATCCGAAGCAGGCTGCATGCTCTGAGCTGTCAACACTGAGCCTGGCATGGGCTCGAACTTACTAGTCATGAGATGATGACCGGAGTCGAAGTCAGAAGCTTCACAGACTGAGCCGCCCAGGAGCCCCAGAATTATCTGATTTTAAAAGGTTGTGCACCTTTGATTGTCCTGCTAGGCAGGAATCCATTTTACAATGCTTTGGGGATAAACATTAAATTGTGCAAAACTGATAGCAATGTGAATAATTCTTGTCCAACAGCAATGTAAGTGAATACTGTTTGATAGAGATACAATTGATTTCCATTCTGTAGAAAAATAACTCTCAACATTTACATTTACAGATTTGCCTTACAGAGCATTAATCAGTTTTGCGTCTATTAGCAAATTCATTTCAGCATTCTTGACTCTGTGTGTGTGTGTGTGTGTGTGTGTGTGTGTGTGTGTGCGCACGTGCACACACATAACATCCATTCTTCAAAGTCTCCTTTAACTGACTTTAAAATCTTACTGGTTTTTTGGGGTGCCTGGGTGGCTCAGTTGGTTAAGCCTCCAACTTCGGCTCAGGTCAGATCTCACGTTCGTGGGTTCAAGCCCTATGTCAGGCTCTGTGCTGACAGCTAGCTCGGAGCCTGGAGCCTGTTTCCGGTTCTGTGTCTCCTTCTCTCTCTGCCCCACCTCCTCTCGTGATCTGTCTCTCTCTGTATTAAGAATAAATAAAACATTAAAAAATTTAAAAAAAGAGAATAAATAAAATCTTACTGGTTTTCTAATTAAATAATGCGTTAATCAAATATTTAACACAGATTTACATTTGCAGAAAGCCATGACTTCAGATTTTTGAAAATCATAATTTAACACTTTTGATGAAAAAAGCGTTTTTCCCAGGAAGGGAAATTTATGTGGCAGAAAGAGGCTTTTAGTTTTGTCCAGAATAACCTGTTTCTTTAAAAGGGAATGAAAGAGAAATGAAACAAATGTTAAAATGTTTAACAGTATGTAGGTAGTGAATGAATGTGAACTATTTTATGTACTTTCTTTATGACTGAAATGTTTTGTAACTTAATTTTTAAAAATATTTTTTAAAACTTAGTTGGAGGGTGTGTGGGAGGCTCAGTCAGTTAAACGTCCAACTCGTGATTTTTTTCTCAGAGATTTTTTTTCTTAGATCGTGATCTCAGGGTTCATGGGATCCAGCCCCCATGTCAGGCCCCTCGCCAAGAGGGAGGAGCCTCCTTAGGATTCTTGCTCCCTCCTGCCCCTCCCCCACTCATTCATTTCTTTTTTCTCTCTCTCTCCTATCTTTCTCTCTTTCTCGCTCTGAAAATAAATAAACATTTAAAAAACTAGTTGGGTGGAAAGAATGGGAGTACATGGAACTCCTCCTGAGTTCTTTAGCATCAGTTTCTCCCACGGAAACAGATACATGTGATAAGCTTCTATTTTTCTGCAGATTTACACCTGCTTCTCTTTCATGACTCTCCTTCAGTGCATCCATCATAGTAAGAGGTATAGCAAAGGTAATCGATGCATGCTTATGGAATTGAATTACTGAGAATACATGCTCTAACATTAGAGGAAAGTGACTTAAACTCAGGAGGCAGAATTTTTTAGGGAACCAAGGAAAGAAACTCTCTCCAGGCTATGTTGTAAACCCAGCTCTCAGGTTTCCTCGAGAGAAAGGCTTGTTTTGCCTTGGCAGTCCTTCTGATGAACCATGTCCAGAAAATAGCCTACAACTTGCTTGGAGACGGCTCAATTTATAGCTCCAACCCAACAACTGGCAATCAGCACTCGGCCCAGGCTGTACGCTCTCTTTTTTCTCCCTAGAGAAATGTCAAAGGCAGCTTTCTGATGGGCTATTTTACAAGATTATTAACTAGAAGTCACTGAAATTTGTTAGCAAGAGGAGACCAGAAGTCAAGCCTCATGACCTTGACTCTTCCTCATAATAATCCTAGCACCATGGACCAAGATGTTACCAGTGATCCTCTTAAATAGCAAATGTGCTTGGAAATTCTTTTCACTGCAGGGGAAGTGTGGCATAGTGGAATAACCACCTCAATCTGGAAGTCCAAAGACCTGAGTTCAACTCGTACTCAGCTATATGATTTATTCTGGCCAAATCACATACCCTCGCCAAGGAAGCGCTTCCTCAACTGTAAAATATAGATAATTACTCGGCCACATCTGTTTACTTTATAGAGATAATCAAAAGAGGATGACATTGTACAAGACAGCATATATTTATATTATCATTCTGATCTTGCCAAATAAAATCACCTGCACCCCAACATAACCCAACTATAAATTGAAAAATACCTAGCTGAAGGTAAAAGCTATGCAGCAGGAAACACATTCCTTATCTGGCTGCCTTAGCTGTAAGCTGATATTTATCACAACAAACATAAGTAAAACCTTAGATTACGAGTAACTTGTTCTGTGAGTGTTTCACAAGATGAGCAAGCATTTCTAATAACTTTTAACTTGATAAACAAGTGATGTCTTTCAATACAAGCAATACATGACAATGTCACATGAGTACAACTGAGCCAATGGTTCTTGAATTGCACTCTGTTATACAAGTGTTTTGGATTACAAACATGCTTCCAGGATGAATTATGCTTGCAAACCAAAGCTTTACTGTATTAGAAAAATTAACCGTGATGTTAAGACATATGTGACATGTAATAGTCTGGGTTTACTGCTTCTCCTCAGATGACTTTTTAATAAGAAATAGGGGTCAATAGGGTGCCTGGGTGGCTCCGACTTCAGCTCAGGCTGTGATCTCATGGTTTCGTGAGTTTGAGCCCCGCATCAGGCTCTGTGCTGACAGCTCAGAACCTAGAGCATGTTTCAGAGCCTGTGTCTCCCATTCTCTCTCTTTCTCTGCCCCTACCCAGCTCATGTTCTGCCTCTTTCTCTATCAAAAATAAATGTTTTTAAAAATGTAGAAATAGGGGTAACCAAGATTTTTAAAGGAGAATGAATTCTTTGGTTTAGGCAAATACTTGATTTGACATGGTTTGGAGTCCATGAACACATGGCCTGTAATTCATGGATATTCACTCGGGTAGCTCTCCTAGGAGTTCTTAGAAGCAACTTAGCGTGTTGGAGAATACTGATATAATTGGCCACAACCATTTTAAGAGACTTGCTGTATAAAGGAATATAACTTCCTTCCTGTATGAATCATGTACCAAAGGCAACTGCTTTCCTCATTGTTGATGACCTACTACAACAGAAAATATTTGCTTGTAATGGAATGTTTTGTCACCTTGTGCAATCTGTGGCATTTAAGTGACAGAGATCGGCTCTACTATGATTTTTAGTGGGAGATGCTGTTAACATTTAAATTTTCTCTCCTTCCTTCTGTCTCCCCAAAGAAACTTACCATGATGTAGCCTGCATTATGTATCTCTTCGTTTTTATATTTTCTTTTGAGAAAAAAAAACACTATAAAATAAAATTTACATATGATGAAAAACTTACATAAGATACTTGCTTTAAAATATTTTTTTGGAATATTTCAGTAAGACCTTAAGAAGCCTCGTCTTGGGGCGCCTGGGTGGCTCAGTCAGTTCAGCGTCTGACTTCGGCTCAGGTTATGATCTCGCAGTTCGTGGGTTCAAGTCCCACGTTGGGCTCTGTGCAGACAGCTAGCTCAGAGCCTGGTGCCTGTCTTCGGATTCTGTGTCTCCCTCTCTCTCTGACCCTCCCCTGCTCATGCTGTCTCTCTCTCTCTCTCTCTCAAAAATAAATAAAACGTTAAAAAAAAATCAGCCTCGTCTCACACCCTTTCTCCTCCTCCAATAATCTGGCACATATTTTGATGAGTTTCTTTAACCAATATTGCCAGCCAGAGAGAAAAATAACTAAGGAGATCAATGTATTAGAAATCGCCAGTGGATTTTTTTAAAGTTTTATAATTTTGCTTTGTTTTCCTTTTTTGCTCTTATATACCACTAATAAAATTTGCTAATTTAATTTTGCTCCCTGATAATAATGGTACCTTTCTTAAATACAGCCAGTCTCCTCCCTTACCTATATCCCAATCATGGGAAGACAAGGCTGTATTCAAGAGGCCCCCCCTCCCAAGGCTGTGGGTTCCGGTTTCTCCCTCCTATCCACAGAGCTCTGGGTTCCTGCAACAGTGCTCCCCACCCCCGCCCCGGCCCTCTATTTACCACACTCTCAACTGTCATCTGGCCCCTTGTGGACGGGAGTGGTGTCCGAAGGGACCACTTGGGGCAACAACTTGGAAAGCAGAAACAGCGGTACCTGTTGGTAGAGATTTGCACATTCACTGGGCTTTGTGCTTGTCGACCCCCTACTGCTCCACAAAGAAGCTGTACACCAATTTTATCCTGCAAACCAGAAATGGGAACTGAATGGGCCTCTAACCAGGCCTCTGAAACAGGAAGCAGGGGACAGTCCCTGTAGCCACCAGAGAGGAACTGACCTATAGCAGAAAACTCCCAGAAGGCTGGCAGAGGCAGGAGCCACTGGTGAGACAAGGCTCACTGTACACCTATAATTAGACTTCGTTCAGAGAACACACTAGAACTACATACTTGATGAACGTCTCAAGCACACAGGTGGCCATGTTGAAGAAAGAAATCAGGATCCCAAGAACCTGGAAAGCGGGGGCAATCATGACCATCTGAAGTTGACAAGTTGGGGTAAGAAATGGGTGCTCTGAAAACATTTATTTTAGTGCTTTGGAATTTTTCCTTTTTAGTTTTATTTTTTTCCCAATTTTCTACAAAACCTCTTTTTGGAAAATTATAATTTTACTTCAACAGACCAGTCATCCAAAAACAAAACAAAACAAAACAAGAGGAAGCCCAGGGCTTTGCATTCACAGTGGGTAGGTAGCAACTGTCCCAGTGATATGCCAGCAAAAAGTTAAAAGCCCAGAGAACCATGTATGAAAAACCACTGGGATTTTTTTTAAAAATACCTTCTTAACCAGAGATTTTCCTTATGAGTTGGTCTCTGTTTGCTCTACTGATAATTTTGCTAAGGCCTGTTTCTTGCATAAAGGAGCAGTGACAGTACAAAGGGCCTAAGAGGTGGTTTAGATCAGGTTCCCAAAACATTGCTCTGTTGACTGGTAAGGTAAAGTTTTCACTCACCCTTGGAGAAATGGGGCGGGGGGGTGGGGGTGGGGGGGTTGAATAATAGTGAGTTTTCTCATGCATTTATTATCTTCAAAGAACTATTCTTTATTCTAAGGTTATGCCTTCCCTAATTGAATATAAAAAATGTCTTTTCTTTTTAAGAAACCATGGCAGTAGGTAATTGGTTGCCAAGTTCTCTCCTTTTCTATTCAATATCCTTACTTGGAAAAATTAAAGGTTGACAAACACATGTCAGTTTTCCAATTTTTTAAAACTGGTCCATGGGAACCACTATTTAAGAAATGCACGGAGAGCACAGAGCCAGCTTCAGATCCCCTGTCTCCCTGTCTCTGCCCACCCTTCCCCCATGTCTCTCAAAAATAAATAATAAAACATAAAAATTATATATAAAAACGAAATACAGATTTCACCTTCTCCTTCAAAGTATATGAGACTATATATACAAAAGCCTCACTGGATTTAAAAGTAGAAAATGCAGAAGTGGGCTGGACAACTTTCAAGAACTTCTCAGTCTGGGATAGACGGGGGACAAAGGTTGTATTCGTTTTGCTTTTTATCAAATAAGACGGGACGTCTTGCTGGGAGCAAGTGGAACCAAAGCCCAGAAAGTTCAGATGCTTCTCCAATGACATAACCTAAATGGGTGACTTTCATCCTGACCTGAGCAAAGCAGGAAGATAATACAGATGAGAATATAAAAACTAAGTCTTACAAGTTCAACCAGCATGTGTTTCCTTCCCGTTACCCCTGGTTACTCCAGGGTGAGGGGCTGAGGAAGAGACTGCCACTTGCAGTGAGCCTGGTGGGAACCCTGGGGGATGGAATGGCTGACACGGAAAGGGAAGCCGGCAGCCCATCTCCTCCCAAGCCCACTGAGAGGGAGTGAAGAGGCCTTGAGTAGAGCAATGGCCCCGGATCTTACAGCAACAGGATGTCAAGGGCTATAATTACAAGGTCACAAGGCAAGAAGCTTGAAAGAGGTCAATGTGCTCATGGATCCCTGCTGGCATCACTTCTTCCTGGTCAAGTCACCAAGGGTCAAGACCCCTGCCCACCCTCACTCCTCTCCCTGCAGCCTTCCAAGCCTTCCTTTGTCCTTTACGCCACCATACTGCCTCCTCTCATCCTCACCAATTCAAAGAAATGTCCCTACCTCTAACCAGATGCTACCAGAAACTAGATGAATGCAGAATGACTGAGCCTAGGGACGCCTTGGTGGTTCCGTCAGTTAAGCATTCGACTTCGGTTCAGGTCATGATCTCATGGTTCGTGGGTTCAAGCCCCATGTAGAGCTCTGTGCTGACAGCTCAGAGCCTGGAGCCTGCTTCAGGTTCTGTGTCTCCCTCCCTACCCCTCTCCCCTGTCCCCCCTCCCACCTCCCCAGCTCCCCCGCAGCTGGTACTGTCTCTCTCTTGCTCAAAAATAAACATTTAAAAAAATTTAAGTAACTGAATTTAACATAAGGAAAGATGTGTTCAGAGTCCCAGTTTTCAGTCTTAGGAACATAATTTTCCAGAATGTTTAAAGTGGTGAGTGGGTTTTGGGGCGCCTGGGTGGCTCAGTTAGTTAAGCATCCAACTTCAGCTCAGGTCATGATCTCACAGTTCATGAGTTCAAGCCCCGCATCGGACTCTGTGCAGACAGCTTCAGAGCCTGGAGCCTGCTTCAGATTCTGTGTCTCCCTCTCTCTCTGCCCCTCCCCTGCTCAAGCTCTGTGTCTCTCTCTGTCTCAAAAATAAATAAACATTCAAAAATTTTTAAATAATAAAGTAGTGAGTGGGTTTCATATTTCAAGTACACTGAGTTAACAAGGCTTCTCACAGGCTAATCCCAGAATCTAACCAACACCTATAAGAGTGTTTCTAAACAAAAGTGTGCTCCTGGTTCCAAGCAGCAACTTTACGTCATTTCACCTGAATAAATGAATATAATCTCTTTATGGTTCAGTTTTCTTATAAGCAAAGGGCTGGGGGTGGGGGATGGACAACAAAGCCTATTCTAGCTATACTTCACAGAACTGATGTTCATTAAAAATATATTTTTTTGAGATCCTGCCAGGATCCTGCCAGGTGGACCCATCAATCTGAAAGGAGTAGCTCTGTATCACTAACGTATCACTGACATCTCTTCATTTTTATAAAAATTTTATGGAAATTGACTACAATGCAGGGGGCTGGGAAGGGGTGTTGTTAGCTTGCCATTTGCCATCTGAGTGATAGTCTTACACATGTAAACATGATGAATTTTCACAAAAGCTTCGAAAGAACATTAGTTTCTTCTCAGAATGAGAATGAAAGAGAAAATGACAAGTGTAGTCAAAGAACAAACTAGATTATGGTTAAACAATAATCAAATAGGGAAAACCTTCAACAGCCGTCTATACTTTCAAAAGACCCCAGTACACATGGAAAGGGAGAAGCCGGTAAAAATGTAACCCAGCTTTAAGTTCTTGTCTATTCCAGTAAGCTGAGGTAGTCTGAGTAGTCCTTGTTCACCCTTCCATCTCAGTTCAGCTGTCACCTCTGAACCTGCCCTAAGCTGTCTGATTCTAGAATGTTTCCTGGGACCCAAGGCATTCTGTAAGGATCTTCACAGATGCCCTGCTGCAGCCAGACTTGAATGGAAATTCACCCTGAACTCCCTGAGGGGCTGAGAACATGATATATACAAGTAGTTGATTCACCTCTAGGGATTAAAATAATTCATTTTGTATTAATGTAATTTATGTACATAAATTTATGTATTTTTGTATAATATATAACGTAATTCCTCTTATATGAATGAAACTTTAAAGTACAGAATTTGACAGACCGATTATTCTAACCTTCTACTCTTTTCTGAAATTGAAAAAAAATGTGTAACATCTATTTGTTAATGTTTATTTTTTGAGAGAGACAGAGACAGAGCGTTAGTGGGGAAGGGGCAGAGAAAGAAGGAGACACAGAATCTGAAGCAGGTCCCAGGCTCTGAGCTGTCAGCACAGAGCCCGACTTGAGGCTCTAACTCACCAACCGTGAGATCATGACCTGAGCCAAAGTCAGATGTTAAACTGACTGAGCCACCCAGGCACCCCTATTAATTTATTTTTGAGAGAGTGTGTGCATGTATTGTGCACAGGGAAAGGAAAGAGAGAGAAAGAGAGAGAGAGAGAGAGAGAGAGAGAGAGAGAGAGAGAGAGAGGGGGAGAGAGAATCTAAAGCAGGCTCTGAGCTGTCAGCAAAGGGCCCAATGCGGAGGTTGAAGCCATGAGCCACGAGATCATGACCTGGGCCAAAGCTGGATGCTTAACCAACTGAGCCGCCCAGGCACCCCACTTTTCCAAGATTTTAAATGACTTGCTCCAAATTAAACAAGAACCAAAGGCCAGAATCCAGATCTGGACACTCTTGTTCTGATGCTCTGTCTCAGCATACCACATTGCCCTACCTTTGCAAACTCACGATTAAATGAGGGAATCTTAGAAATGTAGTTCAGGGCTCCTGCATAGCTTGGTCGGTCAAGCGACCCACTGCAACTCAGGTTGTGATTTCACGGTTTATGAGTTTGAGACCCGCACTGCTGTTAGCACAGAGTCCCACTTAGGATCCTCTGACCTTCTCTCCTCACCCTACCCCTCTCCTCGTGCTCTCTCCCTCAAAAATAAGTATTTTTTTTTAATACTTAAAAAAAAAAGAAATTTAGTTCATTCCCCCTCCACATCAGACCCTTTTGGAGGAGATGAAGGGCTCCATTCACAATTACACACTTCAGAGCACAGCCAGCATGAAAACTCAGATCACACTTGAGGGACGTTGTTCTGAGTATATCTTGGTGATTCAGCTCCAAAGTGAAGGTAGTACATGAAAGCAGAACAAAAGACAGCATGGCACAGGGGCCAAAAATCTTGCCAGGCCTGTTTAGGTACAGCTTGCAACCTGAGAATGGGGTTTTTTTTTTACATAATAATTGAAAGAATACTATTTTATGAAGTATATAAAATTGAAATCTCAAGACCCACAAATAAAGTTTTACTGGAACACACAGCCACAAGCACTTGTTCGGTACTGAGTTGGCTGCTTTTGTAACAACTGCAGAGCTGAGTAACTGCGAGAGAGGACCTCCTGCAAAGTCTAAAATATTTGCCATCTGGCCCTTTACAGAAAACCGGGTCCCTGGTGGAGAAGGAGTGAGCGCTCTCTCAGAAATCAGAAGACAAGTTCGACCACCATTCAAACTCTCGGCAACCCTCAGCTGAGAAAAACAGAATTTGGACAGAATTGATACCAGCATCATTCTGTCACATCTTCAGTGCTGAATGAGAGGGCTCAGAGTTCCCGTCACGCACACAGGAAGGGGTGAAATTGGGGCCTGTTCAGGTTGAATGAAGCGGTAGATGGGACAGAGCTGGTTTGGAAATAAAGGTCTTCCCACTGGGTGTCCCCCTCACGACTCCACACTGTCCCTAAATGGCTTGTGAGGTCCCAGTCAGCTCCCATCACATGATTCCAAGATAGGGAGCTTCCTTGGACTCTGGGAGGACATCAGCCCAGCTAAATGGAGGTAGCAAGGGCAATGATGACCTTTTAGGGCCAGCCACCTGCAGTGGAATCCTGCACTGACGAGTCACCATCGGAGTCCAGGCCAGTTATGGAGCCCTTGGTTTTCTCCTTCAAGAAGAACAGTAAGTACTTCCTTCTCAGGCTTGTTCGGAGAATTCAACAAGACACAGTTCAAATGTCCGTCCCCTTGTAATCTTCCTCTCTCCCTTTCCCACAGACAGACAGTATTTGGAGAATAAACAGTAAGTGAGCCTTGTTAGGAAACTTCCTTTCGAATTAGCTTAGAATTTAGAATATTTTTTTCAGAGAGCCCTATAAAAAAAATACTGACTCTATCAGTGCAATAAAAATAGGCTCAGTATTTGCTTGGGTGTTTTCCTCACATATCTTTCAGTTCTTTGAGGCTTCTTCCAAATCATAAGCCAAAAATAAGAGTGCTGTAATTTTTAGGAAAAGTTACGTTTATGCAATTTTTATAGCAAGTCACACAAAGAGCTAAGCTATAATATATCATACTATGTTCAGTTATGAAGACCAACACTAAAAAACTACCAGCACCAGAAAGCCCTAGTTTATTTAGTCTGGCTTCCTTAACATGAAGTTCTTCTTGTTCTTAAAATATTCAGCTTTGGCTCAATTCCAAAGCTGACATAAGCCTACTTCAGGTGTTTTGAAGAGACTAAAGAGAATCAGGACTGAAAGCAAAATTGGAATATAAAACCGTTAATGTGATCACAAATGCAAAAACTTTATTGTTTGAAACCACCATTAAATCAAATTTTCCGCCCACACTTAGAAATATATTCTATTTGGCTGTACAGGGTACTGAAGGTTAATTTCAACAGCATGTTGTTATTCCTAACGTTAGCCAACAGATAGCTAATTGCATCAGTCACTAGAACTGTAATGACACTTTCTGAAACCTGCGATAGGTTAAAAAGATGTTTACGGATTTTTTTTATAGATTATGCTAGCAATCACTTTAACAACCAAGCTAATCTTAATCATGAAAATAGCAAATAGCATTTTAAACAATGTACATTATGTACTTTCCAGCCCATCATGGTATATACGCGGTAAAAAAAAAAAAAAAAAAAGATCCAAAATCCTAACAAAGATACCACGTAAGTTTAGTGCAAGCTGTAGGGTGATGGCTTTTGGAAGTAACGATTTGGAAGTTCAAATTCGTAAGACTGGAACATTCAAGCCACTAGTTAAAGTAAAATGACTTGGGAAGATCACGACTCGGCATGCAAATTCGTATGGATACCCTATGAGCAGCGGGCTGCGTGGTTCCTGTACTTCCAAAACTACACAGAAAAAAATGAGAGCGTCATCTCAGTCACAGGGATATAAAGAAGGAAAATATGGGCCAAAACTAACAAGAGAAACCACGACACCAAGGCAGAAGGCCTGACTGGGGCAGTATCTCGTCCTGTTGAAAAGCTGAAAAGTTCTTTATTAGGACCGCACGGACCCACAGCTCCAGCGCGGGTCAGTGGGTGAGTCCGCCACAAATAACACCCAGGATCTTGCACCAGCACCCACTCTCTCCCAGGAGCGGCGGGCGCCAGGAGCAGTCAGTCACGCAGCGCCGCTCACGGCTTTTAAGGTGGGGCAAGAAGTAAATTAGTAGGAAGCACGCTTGGAGACTAGTAAAACGTTTCCCCCCACCCCTGCAGAGGCCAGGGAAAACGGGGCCCCTGACCATAGAGGATGGGGCAGGGGCTGCACACGCACCTGCATTGTAGAAACGGTCCAGCACCGCGGTCTCCCCAAAGTCCAGTTTACCAAACTGCACGGTCTCCAGGGTGGCGCCCACCGTCTCGCACGCCTCCCGCAGGCTCTGCAGGGCCTCGCTCTCGGCCATCACCAGCTGCCCCTGGCTCGCTTCGTTGATCACATATGCCACCGTGGTCCGTCGGCCGCCTCCGCCACCCGAGTTGCCCCGGCACCGGGCGGCGCCGCTCCCGGAGGTGGCAGCGGGACACCCGGTGCCCGGGGCGGCGGCACTCTCCACGTTCCAGAAGCTGCCCGGTGGCGGCGGCGGTAGCTGGCTCTCCTCGCCCTCGGCCGCCG
>NC_043706.1:118222447-118254661 GCF_006229205.1 Suricata suricatta
CCCCGCCGGCGCCTGCCGGGCTCGCGCCGCGTGCGCTCTGGTGCAGCGCGAGGCGCCGAAGCGCCGAAGCCCGCGGGCTGCGCGGAGGGTCCGCCTCGCGCAAGGCTGGAGGTTTCGACCAGCGCCCGGCAGCCGCGGCCTAAAGTGGACGAGGGTTCCTGACGGTGGAGCTCCGGAAGTGGCCGGCGTAATTCATCAGGGCCGCCTCTGCTACTTTTCATTTGAAAAATTCCAGTAGCTCTGCAAACAGTAATGAGAAATGGATTAGTTCCAACTGCTGAACGACTTAGCATTCTCATTTAGGTTTTTAAAGTCCCGTCCCCCCTCCCCCACTCCTCACTCGCGCCATATACTTTCTGGAGATAGAATAAGGGGTTTATACCCCACTCCGCAAAACATCCAGTGAAAGAAGGAAATTAAGTGACATTCTTTTTTTTTTTTTTATTGCATCACGGCGGGGGAGGGGGAAGGATACCTGGATTGCTTAAGAGCGATGGAAAGGAAGAGATCTACTTATTTGGAGAGCAAATAAGTTCTCAGAGAACTTCTCCTGAATGCTCTGTTTGTTGGAAAACTGGTGAAAGTTCCAGTGAAGTAACAACTTTGGACTTCCCATGGCGGAGATGGGAACCGAGATTAGTGAGATCTCTGAATAAAGTAGAATAATGCAAATTATTAATGCAAATTCAAGCGTAGAAGAAAAGGAAGGATCAAACAGTTGAGTAGTAGAGTTAAAAGAGGGAAGGAAATAGTAATGAGGAAAAACACCTCACAGCTACACAAATGTGTTCTTAACTAAGCAAGTTACGTTAGCTTTTTCTAAAGGTTTGTAAAATGATAGAAGTAAATTTTAGTAAAGAAATTATGTCAGCTGGGATCTATATGATCCACGTCTGCCTTAGGACTTGATCTCGTTAGGAAAGTATGTATTTATTGAAGCTGAAGTATTGACAGGCTATTAATAGATACATACCTTCTTTATTTCCAACAACTTGTTAAACCTACAGACTCCTTTGGGAGTATATAATCCTCCACCCCATCCTGGCCTCAAACAATACATGCTAGAAATTCATTAGGACCATGTCTGGAAAACTAAAATACCTAAATTTTCAAGTTGCATTCTGTCACACAAACAAGGTCTAAGATTATACGTGAAACTACTTTCTAAAGCCCATACCTTTTTAGATCACTTAGTCTTTGCCTCCCTTCCAGATCTTTCCAGAGCCATTTTTCATACACACAATTTTTATTTTTATTTTACTTTGCTTGGTTTTACTTTGAATTAATTTCATAACTTTAAATATGTTAGGAATTACTGGCACCCAAATCCCAGTGCAATGATAAAAGGCTGCTTCTAATTGGTACTAAGGCTGTCTCAGTACCTAAATGACATGATTTAACTAATTTAACTTACGTACTGTGTATTAGATCAAACCGTATGAATTTACATTTTTATAACTGGTGAACGATCCAATATGCCTAAATTCAGATGGCTCAATTTACACCTGAGATCAGGGGCCTGTGTGGAGGCAGAGAGCACAGGTGTGGCACTGAGTCTCAGTCTATGCTTAGCTTGCCAAGCCTGGCTCAGAGTGTCCCGGAGGAATGAAAGCCTTTTTCTAACTGGATTACCCAGAAGTTGCAATTTGTGCTTTTGCAATTGGTCTCCAAAGAAGGAGCACTTTTTCTAATCCAGAAGGACAACTAATATGGTAATGGTGAACAGGGGAAAAACTGTCTGTCTTGGGTTTTCAGGTTTGTTCTTGAAGAGGCAAAATGGCTAATTTTAAGCCTAAAATGGACAAGGGTCTCCTAACTAGCTAGTGTTTGTTTTAGAAGACAAGTTTACCTTTCTCTGTATCCTCAGGTAAGATAAATGGGAATACAATATACTCTTAATTCCAAAAAGTATTTAAATATCAGAGAATCAGTAATTTAAGTATCAGAAAATCAAAAATCAGCAAAGTATCAGAAATCAGTATGGAAGCCAGTAAAAAGTATCAAGCATCTGGGATGAGTAAATAATTTAACTGATTGCTAAATTTAACTCTGTATTTGGCTGCCAAAATAAAGAGAAAACACATGAAGAGTACATATATTCATATGAAGTCAAGTCTTGTGCTGGCATTGAACTCTATAAAGACTTTATTACATAGAATCTGATATAGAGTACATTGAGCAATACAACTGAATATGGATTTGTAAAAAATGTTATACGTTGTTCAAATTTATATTTAATATTGTTAGAAGCCAAGAACATAACATTAAATATTAGTTCAATGAAAGTAATTCAGAGGAATCTAAAGTAATATAAATCAGATGTAATATTTTCTGGTTTTATTACCTTAATAAAATTGAAGAATTGAGGGTATTAAGTAACTGAAGCTCATAACAGCATTCTATATCAGTGAAAGAAGGAATCCAAGGCAGGGCGCCTCTGTGACTCAGTCAGTTAAGCATTTGACTCTGTTTCAGCTCAGGTCAATATCTCACTGTCCTGAGTTCAAGCCCCACGTTGAGCTCTGCACTGAGGGTAGACCCTGCTTGGGATTCTCGTTCTCTGCCCCTCTCACTTGTGCTAGATCAAATATGTGCATTTCTTTCTCTCTCTCTCAAAATAAATAAATAAACATTTTTAAAAGAAGAAAAAGAAACCCAACAAAAAAGAGAGGTAACATTGTTTAGATCCTACCACAAATAGCAGGCTTCCCTAGAAGCTTTTGACAGGGATTGAATCACAGTTAGTGAATACTAGAATTATAGTATCATAAAGATTCTATGACACGGGGGGTACTGGGTGGCTCAGTCGGTTGAGCGTCTGACTTTGGCTCAGGTCATGATCTCATGGTCTGTGATTTCGAGCCCCGAGTTAGGCTAGCTGCTGTCAGCCTGTCAGCAGAGCCTGCTTTGGATCCTCTGTCCACTTTTCTCTGCCCCTCCCCCACTTGCGCTCTCCCAAAGATAAATATTTCTTAAAAGAGATTCGATGACACATTTATACCTTTTAAAGGCGTTGCATCAAAACTGAGAATCATGTTCTCACTCAGAGTCTATTCTACTTCTACTTAAAAATGGTCTTGAGATTATTTGAGAACACAACAGGTAGAATTTTCTGAATAAAGAGCTAGAGAAATACAAGGGAGAGATTTTCTGCTTCTGATGATGACAGATTAGACCGTTCCTTCTCACTGAATAAGCCTTAGAATGCTGAACAAAATTTGAAATTTAAAATAAAGCCACTAAAGCACTAATGAGCTAAGGAGGAACTCTCTGACCAGATTCTGGAAGAGGCCAGAGAGCTGGATGGTGTTTTCACAGGTGGGGCTGCTTTTGGCCTGGCAGTGTTTGTGAGTGTGAATTAGACAGCTGAAACTGAACTACATTTTTCTTTCTTTCTTTCTTCCTTTTTCTTTCTTTCTTTCTTTCTTTCTTTCTTTCTTTCTTTCTTTCTTTCTTTCCTTCTTTCTTTCTTTCTTTCTTTCTTTCTTTCTTTCTTTCTTTCTTTCTTTCTTTCTTTCTTTCTCTTCCTTCCTTCCTTCCTTCCTTCCTTCCTTCCTTCCTTTCTTTCTTTCTCTGTTTTATTTATTTTTGAGAGAGAAAGACAGTGTGAGCAGGGGAGGGTCAGAGAGAGAGGGAGACACAGAATAGGAAGATAGGCTCCAGGCTCTGAGCTAGCTGTCAGCACAGAGCCCAACGTGGGGCTTGAACCCAAGAACTGTGAGATTGTGACCAGAGCTGAAGTTGGACACTTAACTGACTGAGCTACCCAGGCGCCCCTCAACTATATTTTTGACAATAGCTTGAAGGACAAAAGTAAGGATGATACAGTCAAGAAGTAAGGATGAATTAAAAGCAGAGTGACCTTTACATGGACAACACCCTGTCTCCAAATATCAGAGTAACCCACAAAAAAATATCAAACTCTGAAATTAGATTAAGGTAATTCCAGGCATTCAACAAACAAAATTCACTCCAGAGGAAGATAACATTTTCCTAGACCATGAATTATTTCTACAAGTAGAAGATCTGTACATGTGAGCAAACATTTGAATGCATAGTAGAATGGTAGAGGAAGAGAATATGAACCATTTCTTTGCTGTTCCTGAGTTCCCCGAGCTACTCTGCATTCATATCCCCATAGTCTCTGCTTCAGGAGGCTAATTTGTATGAATTAAATCAATGGACTTCCTTGCTTTCTTTTTACCAATTGGGACTGGTCAATGGTGAGTCCAGGCAGGAGATCTGAGGGAAGAAGGGGATTGGGACTTTATGAGTCACCTCAGGCTGGCTATGTTCCTCAACAGGAAGTCATTATTCTTAGGTTGGGGGGGGGGGGGGGGCAGATCCTATAAGATCCACTTACCTACAGGGTCTTGTAACTGTCCCTGACCTTGTCCTCTGGTACCTAGAAATAATGAAACCACTAGCCCCACATTCCTGCACAATCATTAGAAGCTTCCCTCCTCTTCCACACCTTTGTAATTCGTCTCTCTGCAAATAAACCCACCTCAAATTATATTGTTTCCTATTGACTCTGATAACTACTAATGAGCTTTTAGAAATTAGAAAGCTTACTTAACCTCTTTGGGCCTGTTTTCTCACCCATAAAATAAAGTGTTGAATTAGATCAAATTGAAAATCTTTTGAAGCTCTAATGTGCTGTGTCTTCATTGAAATACCAGTTCTTACACTGAATTGAAATGTGTAAAGTATGAAAATACCGCTGGGTAACAAAATAGTAATGGGGGAACTTTCTTTTTATAGAAATACTTTAGCTAATACACATAACAAGTCTGAGGTAGTTAGAACATCCCCAGTTTGAAACTTTTAATGAGTTTGGATCCGGCATAGGTTGTCAATAGTCATTAACATCACTAAAAGAGAGAGAACCAGATATGTGCTTCCTGATGAGAAAACACACTACCAATTAATTATGAGGTAGTCAGACCCAAAATAGTGGGCGTGAATCTCACCTCATCAAAGCCCTAAGATCCGAGGCTGGGATTCCACAACTAATTCCCAGAAATATAGAGGACCAAACGGGGTTAAAATATTCTGGAGATGCAATTTGTAGAATCTAAACTGTAGGAAACTCCATAAGACGAATGGCTCGTATTCTTATACTGGTAATTTACCACCACTGTAACTGATGCTTAAGTTCCTTTTCTACTAATAACATGGTCAAATGTGCAGTAGGGCCATTTCCAGTTGAAAAATTAAGTGTCCATCACCACGCTAACGACACTATATGCGTATCTTCAAGTCTCCCATTAGATGAGTCCAGAGGAAAAACGTTACCAATGTCAGACAAGGAGTTAGTAGCAAAACCAGGGTTTCAATCCGGAACCTATGCTATTATCTGCTGCTCCTTATCATAATGAAGGGATAAGATCATTGCTTCAGAAAATATCCAACAGCCTGCCTTTTTTGTTGTTGTTCTGGTGTGAAGACACGCAACCATTTCATTTCACAGCATGATAGAGTTTCAGAGAAGGTAGATGAAAAGTTGAAACGGTCTCTTTGCCGAATTTGGAATTAAGGTATCATGTCAAAAGTCCATCCTTGTTATTCTGGAAATTGTGTATAGTAGTTGTGTTTCCAAGCTCCTTGATCAGAAGCCAGGGAGAGTGAAGTCCTGGGGAATAACCTGAGACGAGTCAACAGGGGTGGGTGCTGTTTGTGTTTATAGTTACACTATCACCACCACTGCTACTTTTACTGCCCCTCTTATTATTACCTGAAGGCTCCTCTTATTACTCCTACTATACTCCATGTTTGGTGTGGTAGTTGCGCTAAAAAACAAGCTTGGAAACCAAGGCTGAGGCCAGACTTTGAAGCATCTTGTTGAAAGATAAATTTAACTTCATCCTCCAAGAAAAAGAGACATTCAAGGATTTTGAGCAGAGGAGTAATATGGTCCAATCTATATTTTAGAAAGAAAACTCTTGCCGATATAGACGTCTGGGCCTACAGCTAAAGGCAAAGAGAAGGTGAGAAGCTTCTACAATATTCCAAGCTGGGACTAGGGAAGGAGTGATCTTGTTGCATCCCAAGTCTCCTTAAGTGGGAATGATATTTGGTGGAATCTTTGATATGCTTCTTGTAAAAGCGTACTTGCCAACATTTTAACTTCTCTTTCTGTCCTAGGAAGTTAAAGCAATTTTAATCCAGAGAAATCATTCTCTTCATGTTTTGTTAACAGAAAACCAAAGCTTCCTCTATTTAAAAACTGCCCCATGCTGCCACTGTTCACCCATATCCTTTCCATCTCCAGATTGTCCAAGTCTTGCCTTCTTCTTCCCCTACCCACTTTGACTAAAATTCTTACTATTAAAGGCATCCCTTTAATTTAGATAAACATGCCATGAAAAATATATACACAGGGTCACAGACACAGTAAGAGTAAGCAATGGAAACCAATTCTGACTACCAAAACAAAAAAATTTTTTTAATCAATTTTATTTTGCAGACATATTAGGGCTCAAGACATCAAAGCAAGCTTGGGGCCCAGGCTCAAAAACACAGAAACCGAGAGCCCTCAAAGATCAGAAGCTATAGCTGAGGTCATGCCACAGGACTGGTACCTGTGACTTTGGCACAGCTTTTTTTTTTTTTTTTTAAATAACACTACAATTGTTATTAAAGATGTAAGTCCTCTAAAATTAATAGTGCTGGTTCATGGATATATATCAATGAGACAGAACAGAAAATCTGAAATGGGTCCAATTACATGTGAAAATTTAGTATAAGATAAAAACAGCCTTTTAGATGATTGCAAAAGAAGCACTTTAGAGAGTCATGTTGGAATAACTGCAAAGCCATATGGAAAAGATGAAATTGGATTTGTTCCCCACACCACACACCGAGAAAAACTCCAAATGGCTATGAGATTTAATTATAAAAAATGAAACTATATTGGGGCCCTTGGGTGGCAGAGTTCAGTGAGCATCTGACTCTTGATTTCTGCTCTGGTCATGATCCCAGGGTTGTGAGACTGAGCCCTGAGTTGGGAGCCTGCTGAAGATCTCCTCTCTCTCACTCTGATCCTTTCCCCCCACCATGTGCTCTCTCTCTTTCTAAAATAAAATTAAAGAGCAAAAAGAAACCTTAAGAGTACTCAGTAAATATATGGGTACATTCTTTTCAACCTAGGAGCAAGGAACACTTTCAGGACCGTGACTCAAAATCCAAAAGCAGAAAAGGAAAAAATAGATAAACTTGATATTATAGAAATAAAAATCTTTACATGGCAAAAGATATAAGTGAACTGGACAGACAAATAGTGAATTGAGAAAAATATCTACAATGTATTCACAGCTCATAAAATGAGTTTCTAAAAATTAGAGAAGTAAGATACCAAAAACCTATAGAAAAATGAGCTAAAGGCCATAGGCAATTCATAAAGATGAAAGTACAGGTGTCTTTTACCCATATAAAAAGATATGCAGAGTGCTAGGGATTTACCCAAGGGATACAGAATGCATAGGGGCACATGTACCCCAACGTCCACAGCAGCACTTTCAACAATAGTCAAATCATGGAAAGAGCCTAAATGTCCATCAACTGACGAATAGATCAATAAGATGTGGTTTATATATACAGTGGAATACCACATACAGCAATAAGAAAAATAATGAAATCTAGCCATTCATGGCAATGTGGATGGAACTCAAGGGTGTCATGCTAAGTGAAATAAGTCGGACAGAGAAAGAGACATCATGTTTTCACTCATAGGTCTAACAGGAGAAACTTAACAGAGGACCATGGGGAGGGAAAGAGGGAAAAGAGTTAAGGAGATGGAGGGAGGCAAATCATGAGAGACTCTTAAATACTGAAAACAAACTGAGGGCTGAAGGGGAGGGGGAGAGGGGAAGGGGAGTGATGGACATGGAGGAGGGCACTTGTGGGGAAGAGCACTGGGTGTTATATGGAAACCAACTTCACAATAAACTAGGGAAAAAAAAGATGTGCAGTGAGAAATAATTTATAATAAGAAATACAAATTAAAATTACACTAGCATATCACCTTTCACCTCTATAAGAAGTTTGACAACACACTCTATAAGAAAATGAGCATTCATTCATTACTGATGGAATAAAAAAAATGATAAAATACCTGCCAAGGGAAATTTGTCAATATCTAGCAAAATTATATATACACTCACCCTTTGATCCAGCAATTCCACTTCTAAAGATATTCCACTGAGCCTGGTTGACTCAGTCAGTTAAGCATCCAACTGTTGATTTCTGCTTAGGTCATGACCTCATGGTTCATGAGATCAAGACCCCCCTGTCAGGTTCTGTGCTGACAGCATGGAGCCTGCTTGGGATTCTCTCTCTCTCTGCCTCTTCCTTGCTTTACATGCTGTCAAAATAAATAAACTTAAAATAATAATATATTTCAAAGATAATTGGTGAAATAGTGAGAGACATTTTTAAAAGGCTGTTCATTTCAGTTCTATTTATAATGGCAAAAAATTGAAAATCACCCAAGTGTTCATCTGTCACCCAAGTGTTCATCACTTAATAAACTCTGATACATCCACTAAATGGAGTACTTACTATTCAGCCATAAAAAGGAATGTTGACTAATGTATACATAACCATTCTTTTTCTAGATTTCTAGTGATTTATACTGGGAAGATAATTCTAGTTCCTATTTCTCTTCTATAGCCAGAATCAAAGTCCAGGCAACTTTTTTTAAAGTAATATATTTTTACTGAATTTTGTAATATGAATTCATATACACACATCAAGTGTATGCCTCACTTTCTTAATAAAATGGTAACACACTATATACAACTTTCTACTCCTTGTATTTTTGGACAACAGGCAGTGCATGACTGGGAGCCTAGAAAGAAGATTAAGGAGGGGGTGATTCTTCTGTCACGAGGCAACTTCTGGATAGTGATGCAGGGGAGGAAAACCCCAACAGAAGGCAGATGTCATTGGTTGATAAAAGATTGGAATTTGGGGAGACTAAGGCCAATAGAATGTGAAGGACATAGTATTCATGAGAAGGAAGCTTTGCAGAGAAAGAATTCCAGAAATTTGCACACAAGACCTTTGATACCACACTACATGTGCATACAGTGAAAGCTCATTAGGCCAGGCAAGAACAGCCTTTGAGGAAAAAGTATCAGAGATCTCTAGCATAAACAGTTTCCTGAGCTCACACAGAGTTGGGGATAATTTGGGTTTTCTCCAGCCAGAGCAGGGAGAATTCATGGAGTAAGGGAGTATTTAGAAGTGATTCTAGAACATGAACAACTGAGAAGTAAGCCAGATTGTCTCTAGAGTAAAGGCCATTTAGGCCTGCCTCGAATGAGCTTAGAAACAAGAAAGTTTGCGCATAAATAAATAACTGCTTGACAGAAAAAAATTTGATACCGTTTAAAGAAATATAACAAAAGTACAGCATTCAATAAAGTAAAGCACAAAACACTTACCATCCTACCAACACTTAGTAGACAAAGGAGGGGGGGAAAATGAAACTTTTAACAAGGACAAAAATTAGTTGTAGAAACAGGTCCAGAAATGACAGCTGATGCAATTAGTTGACAAAAACATTATAACAGCTATGATAAATATGCATAAATGCTCAAGGATGCAAAAGGACACAAGAAAAGGATATGAGAAAAGAAATGGAAGATGTAACAAAGAACCAAATGGCATTTATAGATATGAAAACTCTAGTAGTTTAAATTAAAATTTACTTGGATGGGATTAATAGCAAATTAAACACTACAGAAGAAATGATCAGAGAAACTGAAGTAATAGAAACACACAGAAAAAAAATGAGAGCCTAATGATCTGTGGGATAATATCAAGTGATCAATAATACATGTAATTTGAGTTTCATGAATGATAAAGGCGATTCCTCAGGTAAACCTTTTAAATTTACTTTGCTTCCTTTCCTGAAGCTTTCCTGAGCTTCACATTTTTCTTCTTTAAAAAGACAAACATTTCCTTATCACCTTTATATCATGTTATGTTTCATTATCGTATGAAAAGGGAATGCTTGTATGCTTCCAGTTTGTAAATATCTTGACCCAATATCAGTTAGAGTCTTTCATTTTCCAACGGGATGATCAAAGATTATCTTGATATCTTGGAACTCCATATGAATATCAAAGATTTATACATGTAAATATAGGCTGCCTTTGAGATCAGCTGAAATCCTCTTTTGATGTGTTGGTCAAAACATCATATTTATTTCTCCTTTATTGTAATCACAGTTATCTCTAATCTCTACTATAAGATTCCACTGTATAAGAGACCTTTGAATAAATATAAGTATTTATTATCTTAATAATTTGTGAACTAAAATCTCCAAAAGCCAACCAAGAAAAAAATTTTAAATCACCATTTCTTTGGATATTAATGATTAATTAATTTGATCACTGGTTAATTTTTTTAATTTTAATTCCAGTATAATTAACATACAGTGTTATATTAGTTTCAGGTGTACAATATAGTGATTCAACAATTCTATACTTTACTCAGGGCTCATGATGATAAGTGTACCCTTAATCTTCACCTATTTCACCCATTTCCCCACCCACCACCCCTCTGGCAACCATCAATTTGTTCTCAAAAGTCTGGTTTTTTGGGTTGTCTCTTTTTTCTTTATTTATTTGTTTTATTTCTTAAATTCCACATAGGAATGAAATTACATGATATTTATCTTTCTCTGACTGATTTATTTCACTTAGTATTGTACTCTCTAGATCCATCCATGTTGTTGCAAATGGCAAGATTTCATTTTTTTTGTGACTGAGAAAAATTCCATTCTGTCTCTATACCACTTCTTTATCCATTCATCTATTGATGGACACTTAAGCTGCTTCCGTAATTTTACTATTGTAAGTAATACTGAGGTAAACATAGGGACACATATATACTTTCAAATCAGTGTTTTCATTTTCTTTGGGTGAATACTCAGTAGTGGAATTACTGGATCAGACGGTGATTCTATTTTTAAGTTTTTGAAGGACCTCTATACTGTTTTCCACAGTGGCCGCACTAGTTTGCATTTCCACCAACAATGCATGAGGATCCTTTTTTCTCCACATCCTTGCCGACACTTGTTGTTTCTTATGTTTTGGATTTTAGCCATTCTGACAGGTGTGAGGTGATATCTTTTTGTGGTTCTAATTTTCATTTCCCTGATGATTAATGATGTTGAGCATCTTTTCACGTGTCTGTGGCCCATGTGGTTAATTTTATGTGTCAACTTAGCTAGACTATATTGCCAAGTTTGTGCAAACCCTAGTCTAGCTATTGTTATGAAGGTATTTTGCAGAATGATTAAAATTTACAACAATTAACTTTAAGTAAAGTGGGTTACCCTCTACAGTGTATGTGGGGCTCACCCAATCAGTTGAGGGCTTTAAGAACAAAGATTGAGGTTTCCTGGAAAAAGAATTCTGCATCAAGACTGTAACATAGAAATCTTCCCTGAGTTTCTAGCCTGCTATATGTATTTTGGGTTTGCCAGCCTCTACAATCCCATGAGCCAGTTCCTTAAAATCTCTGTCTCTTGCTCTCTCTCTCTCTGTCTCTCTCTTTGTCTCCCTCCCTCTCTCTCTCTCTCCTTTTTTCTCTCTCTCTCTCTCTCACACACACACACAACACACACACACACACACACACACACACACACACACATATCACACACACATCCTGACTGATATAAATCACTAATAAAAACTTTACCCAGCCTTTTAAAGCAGAGATGTCTTTATAGGTTCTGGAAATTTTCTATTTTCCTAACTCATGCTAGAACTAATCACTACACACTTCAGGCACAATATATTTCATTTGAAACTCCATACTTTCATTTTGTTTACATAAATATAACTATTTAATTTTAGAACACAATTCTAAATTTGTGTATGCAAACATGCCATATCCCAATTTTCAGCTTGGTATTCTTTAGTAACTGTACTTATCACTACTAAGAAAACCAGCAAAACTGTATTCTTCAGAAATTAAGGTAAAAACTTAAATCTCCCAGATTCATTGTAGAATATCTTATCCTTTTAGATATTTAAAATATATTTAATATAAAATGCTCAAATTTGGAATGTTTTTAAGAGTCCTGAAATTTATAAATCGTTCTTCCGCTTCCCAAAAGGGGGACGTCGTTGGTTTACCCTCCATATCTGTAGTCCCGGAACCTCACTGCATCCAGATTGGGGTACTGTGAGAGGCTCAGCCTTGCTCTTAAACCCACACTTGTCACGTGAAAGGCAGAGAGACAAGAAGGGGTAAGGAGTGCTGGACAGATGGAATCAATAACTGCAGAGCTTTAAAATTATCACTCGGAGACTGAAAGGAATTACCTAGTCTAACCTGCTTTTGCATGAATTCCATAGCATTATTCCCATCAGCTCTTACTGCATCCTTAGCTTCGTGACACGAATAATACTTTGTAAGTATTTAAGCATCATAGCCACATGAAAAAGCCTGTGTCTTTACCAAGAGTCCTGCCACCCAACATGAAGGGGATTAGAGAAGAAATAGTTGTTGGCAATAACTGGAAAATAAAAACATTCCACGTTTATTCTCAAATGAGACATTTTTATCATTGCAATCATGGCTGTTATAACCAAAGGCAGAAATTATAGTTCTGTCCCACTTGTGTGAACATGATGCTGATTGCATCATTTCCTAGTGTCTGTGTGGTTCTGCCAGATGAGTCTCTCTTACCTTTTACACTGAGCCAAAGCGTGCAGTAGAGAAGAGCCCTGAAAATAATGTGCTTTCACTTATGTTGATCATTTCTCTTCCTCCTGGTTATTACAGATTTCTGGGGGAAAAGAGATTAATTCTGAAATGTAGGTTTCTTCTATCAACACATTTTCTTTTCTGTGTCCTTCACAAACGCATCTTTGTTATGCTACCAGGGTGGAAGTAAGGTTTTCAGAACAATAGTTTTTCATTTTAGGCAGTAAGTGGATGTTTTCCATTTACATAAATATTCAGTCAGACTTGCTGAAGAAAAAAATTTTGTGCTTTCCCCAAAAGTTTGTTACATACTCTAAATTCATATTAACTTCTCCTTAGGTTCACTATTATTAACCAAGCATGTCTCTGCTCATTTATTATTTCTCCCATGTACCTATTAAGTTTAGAGTGACTTAATGGGAATTCATGCCTCTAAAAATTAGGCGTTTAACTATCATTAATAAACATTATTAGTTCCTCGTTTACTAGTGACCCTGACTCATTCTAAGAGTAACTCATACTCCAGAAAGGATAAATGAACTAACTAAAAAAAATTAACAACCTTATTGCATTAAGCAATGTATTTTCAATGACATTTTACTTTCTGTATTTAATAATTATCAAATTTTATCAGATGTCTATATAATTTTGATCAATTTGATAATATTAGTCATAATACTAGTACTATAAGAACTACCAATAAATAAATGATAACACATCCTAGGGAAAAGAAAAATCCCTAAAGTCATTTGATTACAGGAAACTTTTTAAAATTTTAATTTGTATACGTAATTTCCTTATAGTGATGTGTATAGTGATAAGGAAGCCATTAAATAATTCCAAGCAGAAACATATATTACATTAAAACAAAATCCAGGGGGAAAATAGTAGAATAGAATTCTGAGTTCAAGGACAAAAAGAAATGATAAATTCTCTAGCCGTTAAAGATACCTTGTTCAAGCAGTTTTTAAAAAGTGAGAAAGGTAGTAAAAAGGTAGGCAGCCTCTGTGGGAAGGCCTGCAGTGATTCCCTCCTCCTACTATTCAGTGCCTGTGTAATCCTATCCCCTTAAGGATAGCCTTGACCTGACTCGCTTTTCACAAAGAGAATGCAGCAGAAGTGATGGAATGCAGCTTCTAAGATTACATTACAAAAAGTGTGATTTCCATCTTGCTCAGCCTCTTTTGTTCTCTCTCTCTCTCTCTCTCTCTCTCTCTCTCTGTCTGGCGCGTGCACACGTCAGATAATAAACTGCCTTTTGAGAGCCCCGTGTGACAAGGAACTGAGGAAGGACTGTTGCCATTGGCCAGCAAAGAACCAGACCCTCAGTCCAAGTCCACAAGGCACTGAATCTTGCCAACAATTATGTGAGTGAACTTGGAAGCAAACTCTATTTAGTCAAGACTTCACATGAGAATGAAGCCCTGGCCCTTGACTGCAGTCTTGTAAGAGATTTAGAGTGACCTGACCCGGAGAAACTGTGAGGAAATTAATGGTGTTTTCAATCGCTAAGTATAGGGACAATTTGGTACAAGGCACTAGATAACTGATAACTGATACAATAGTTGTGTCAAATGGCTTTTGTTTCTAGAATCCATTGGAGACATTTAAGAGTGACAAAATATTTTGAATTTGAAAAGGACACTGTTTTTCGATAATCATGACATTACATCATTTGAAGCTGTTTAAACTTAATGAGAAAACGTTTTAGAGAGCTTACAGCTATGGGGGGGTTCATAATTTTTCTAAATCCTTTTGGAGAGTATATGAGCAAAAAATTAGCAAAGTCCTAAAAGCTCTGGGAAAACCTTATTCCTTAGTGATAGTGGAAGAGGTTAAAGCAGAGAATTAAGAGTAAAATAGGAACAAGAGGATTAAATTTTCTGCTTCGAAGAAGTAAGTTTAGTATCTGAACAGAGTAAGACAGTACAACAAAAATAAGAGCCTCCAGCAATGGAGAGCTTACAGTTACCAATGCTATCTCATTTAATCCTCACTTCAAAACCTTGAGGGAAATTTTATCATTATGGAGGCCTGAGGGGGCCATACCCCATGTTATTATCATACCCTTTCTCATTTTGTTGAGTTGAGCACCCATTTATTTATCTAGACATTTATCCACTGGAGTCAATATCCATTTAAGGGATACATCCACCCATTTGTCCAATTTATCCAGTACAGAATCGAGCTGTGAGTACCATTACAGTATCACATAAATATTAATCCTACCCAAGAGCTAAAAGGACACATAGATATCAGATTCTCCTCATCACAAAAGTAAAATGCAAAAGGTCTAGGTCTACTCCTAAGACTGATTCCCAAAGCCTGTGCTGTTAACAGTTCTGTCTTCCCAGCACACAAGGAAAATGACTCAATGCATTTTGTGAAGCAAAAATGAACTATTGGGACCTCATCAAGATAAAAACTTCTGCACTGCAAAGGAAACCATCAACAGAACTAATAGGGAACTTACAGAATGGGAAAAGATAGTTGCAAATGTCATCCTCGATAAAGGGCTAGTCTCCAAAATCTATAAGGAACTCACCAGACTCCACACATGAAAAACAAATACTCCAGTGAAGAAATGGGCAGAAGACATGAATAGGCACTTTTCCAAAGAAGACATGCGGATGGCCAACAGACACATGAAACGATGCTCAATGTCACTGATCATTAGGGAAATAGAAATCAAAACTGCACTGAGATATAACCTCAAACCAGCCACAGTGGCTAAAATGAACAAATCAGGAGACTATAGATGCTGGCGAGGTTGTGGAGAAACGGGCACCCTCTTATGCTGTTGGTGGGAATGTAAACTGGTGCAGCCGCTCTGGAAAACAGTGTAGAGGTTCCTCAAAAAATTAACAATAGAACTAACTTCCCTAGGACCCAGCAATAGCTGCTAGGGATTTACCCAAGGGACACAGGAGTGCTGATGCATAGGGGCACATGTACCCCAATGTTCATAGCAGCACTTTCAACAATAGCCAAATCATGGAAAGAGTATAAATGTCCATCCACTGACGAATAGATCAAGAAGATGTGGTTTATCTATGCAATGGAGTACTACATGGCAATAAGAAAGAATGAAATCTGAACATTTGTAGCTGCATGGATGGACTCGAGGATGTCATACTAAGTGAAATAAGTCAGGCAGAAAAGGACAGTTACCATATGTTTTCACTCATAAGTGGAACAGGAGAAACTTAACAGAGGACCATGGGGGAGGGGAAGGGAAAAAAGTTACAGAGAAGGAGGGAGATAAACCATGAGAGACCCTTAAATACTGAGAGCAAACTGAGGGTTGATGGGAGGTGGGGGAGAGGAGAAAGTGGGTGATGGGCATGGAGGAGGGTACTTGTTGGGATGAGCACTGGGTGTTGTATGGAAACCAATTGGACAATAAATTATATTTTTAAAAATTCCACAATGCCTGTAAACAACCTGTTAATAAATACATAATATTTTTAAAATGCATTTTATAGTGTTCAGATTATATCAATCACTCACAGATTTTTGTTTCTCCTTTTACATAGAAGCATAGTAAATATGTATCCTAGACCAAACACTCTAGTAAAGATTCAAAATCTTTTTTATTGTGCCAAAATATACATATCATAAAACTTATCATTTTAACCATTTGTTAATTGTTTAATGTTTATTTATTTTTGAGAGAGAGACAGAGACAAAGCATGAGTGGGGGCGGGACAGAGAGAGGGAGACACAATATGAAGCAAGCTCCAGGCTCTGAGCTGATGGCTCACACACCATAAGATCATGATCTGAGCCAAATTTGGATACTTAACCAACTGAGCCACCCAGGCGCCCCTCATTTTAACCATTTTTAAGCGTACAGTTCAGGGGCATTAAGTACATCCACAGTGTTGTTTGTGCACGTGTCACCATCATCCATCTCCTCTAGAGCTTTTTATCTTCCCAAACTGAAACTCTGTTGTGATTAACATATTAACTCCCCATTGTCTCCACCCCTTTGCCCCCTGGCGACCACCATGTCTACTTTCTGTCTCTCTGGCTTTGACTACTCAAGATACCTCGTAGGAGTAGAATCATATATTCTTTGTCCTATTTTGGCTGGCTTATTTCACTTAGCAAAATGTCTTCAACAGTTTATCCTTCATGTTGTAGCATGTGTCAGAATTTCCCTCCTATTTAAGGCTGAATAGTATTCCATTATGTGTATATACCACATTTTGTTGATCCATTATCTGCTGATAAATACAGGGTTGCACCCACCTTTTGGCCATTGTGAACAATGCTGTTATGAACATGGGTGTACAAATATCTGCTTGAATCCCTGCTGTAAATTCTTTTGGGGGGGCGCCTGGGTGGCTTAGTCAGTTAAGAGATGACCTCGGCTCGGGTCATGATCTCACGGTTCGTGGGTTTGAGCCCCACATAGGGCTCTGTGCTGACAGCTCAGAGCCTCGAGCCTATCTTCAGATTCTGTGTCTCCCTCTCTCTCTTATCCTCCCCTGTTGAAGCTGTCTCTCTCTCTCAAAAATAAATAAAACATTAAAAAATTTTAAAAAATAAAATCTTTTGCATATATACTCAGAATTGGAATTGCTGGACCATATCTAATTCTGTGTTTATTTTTTTTGAGAATGTGCTATACTGTTTCCACATTGACTGCACCATTTTACAATCCCACAAGATTCTAAAACTTTTAACAGGAAAGTATAACTAAAATAATAGGTGATGCATGATATAAAATGAGTGATGTAAACAATTAGCCCACAATTATTGACTCTTAGAGCTAGAAGTGCCCGTAAAGTATGTAATCTTAAATATCCATCACGCATTTGAAGATAACGCTTGAAGTACTTGACTGATGATTATATTGCCCTCTAGCAAATATTAATTAAAGCTTTGCCTGTGCCCAGCACAATGTTGTACAAAACTAAGAAAAAAGAAAAGAAGGAAATCACTCATCCTTTTCTGGAATTTTTTCCCATACTACCATATGTAGTCTTAAACATAGTAACCTATCCATTTACCTAGGATAATGATTCACCTGGGTAGAAAGACCATGTATGTCAATTATTTTACTTCCTGTCTATTTCCGTGGGAAAGATAAACTAGTTTCAAAATTATGTGTGTTGGTAAGCATTTGCAGTTTGAGTCTTTATGAGGTCACCACGGCAGTTATAAAATCAAAAATTATATATATGTTATTTTTAATGTATATTTTTTATTTTTGAGAGAGAGAGACAGACAGACAGACAGCACAAGCAGGAGAGGGGCTGGGAGAGAGGGAGACACAGAATCTGAAGTAGGTTCCAGGCTCTGAGCTGTCAGCACAGAGCCTGACGTGGGGCTCAAATGCAGGAACCATGAGATCATGACCTGAGCTGAAGTGAGACACTTAACTGAATGAGCCACCCCGGTGCCCCTTAAATTGTATTTTTAAATTTTAAATATATAGTTATAGATCGTTAATCATGCCTTCCTACATTATTTCAGTTAAATGGTCTTCCACAGCATTGGCCAAGTTTAGATATTATACAACTCTGAGCTTTAATGTATGTTTAGATGAAAACAGTTTCTCAATTGAGAAAAAAAACAAGTACGCCCACATGACGATGAGGACAGGACAAGCATATTGTAACAGGAAAGAGGGTCCTTTTTAAGTGCTGCTCTGCTGTATGTACTGTAAGCACTCTGGAAATGGTCTGTCTACAAGGCTTCGAATGACCTGTATCTTCCCTCTTCCTCAAGACTTCTGCTAAAAGTCACAATAAGGGAATATCATTCAGCCTTCAAAATGAAGTAAGTCTTGTGATTTGTTACAGTATACTCACTGAAATAAACTAGACACAGAAAGATAAATACACATGATCTTGCTTATACGTGGAATCTAAAAATAGTTGAACTATTGTTTGTATTGTTTGATTGTATTTATCATTTCACAATATATACATATATCAAAGCATGTATAAATGTATACAACATCTGTTTATCGATTACGGCCCAATAAAGCTGAAGATTCATTCACGTTAAGGTATGATTGACAGACAGCAACTCTGCGCCTTAGTCCGCTTGGCTGTGCAGAACCTTAAAGATGAATCTGTTTAAAACCTACAAGCTTTTTCAAAGATTTTTTTTCTACAAACTCAGAAATGTCTGACTTCCTAAGTGATCAATCAGAAAGTAACATCAAGGGGCGCCTGGGTGGCTCAGTTGGTTAAGCCTCTGACTTCGGCTCAGGTCAGATCTCACGCTAGTGGGTTTGAGCCCCGCGTCAGGCTCTGTGCTGACAGGTAGCTCAAAGCCTGGAGCCTGCTTCTGGTTCTGTGTCTTCTTCTCTCTCTGCCCCTTCCTACACTCATACTCTGTCTGTCTCTGTATCAAAAATAAATAAAACATTAAAAAAAATTTTTTTAATTAAAAAAAAGAAAGTAACATCAACAGCAGAGAACCTGTTTATAATCACATAATTTGTAACAACTTTTCATCCTTATTATTTCAGCCTAAAAACAAAGAGAATTCGAATTTTAGACTGGTCTCTGCTGTGGAATTATAAATGTGCAGTTCTTGTTTGGCTTTTGAAATATTTAGAATAGTTTATTTAATCTTATAGTCCTCAACTCTCCCCCCCCAACTAGAAATGATCGGTATAGTGGAAACTTCCAGTTTTCCTGTTTACATAGGAAGAAACAAAATTCTAGGGAAAGTATAGAACTGAGAAGTAAAAGGCAAATTGAGATTAAAACTCAGTATATTTTGTCATTTAGCCTACTTCATTTAGGAGAAGAATTTTCAAATCATGTAAAAAATTCACAGGGAATAAATTTTTAGTACTGGAATTTCAGGCAGTCGTTAATTCAACATCCATCGATACTTCTATCAAACCTGGATTCCATTTGAGAAGTGAAAGTCTGGGGAGGGGTATGGAGGAAGGGAAGGGGAGGGAGAGAAGAAGATAAGAAATATTTTATGCAGGGGCGCCTGGGTGGCTCAGTCAATTGGGCGTCCGACTTCGACTCAGGTCATGATCTCACAGTCTGTGGGTTCGGGCCTGCGTCGGGCTCTGTGCTGACAGCTCAGAGCCTGGAGCCTGCTTCAGATTCTGTGTCTCCCTCTCTCTCTGCCCCTCCCTTGCTGGGTCTCTGCCTCTCTCTCTCAAAATAAAATAAAGACATAAAAAAATTAAAAAAAAAAGGAAATATTTTATGCTTCCTGTTTCACTTCTTCAATCAACTTGAGTTGTCAACAATTCCAAAAGGTTTATTGTGTATTGGGCATTCTTCAAGGTGCTAGAGACCAAGCAAATTAGACCTGGATTTTATTTTAAAATGCCTAAAATCCGGTATCAGAGTGCAGTTTTATTTATTTATATATTTCATCATTTATTTTTTAAAAATTTTTAAATGTTTTATTTTACTTTTGAGAGAGAGAGAGAGAGGGAGAGAGAGACAGACAGAGAGACAGTGTTAATGAGGCAGGGGCAGAGAGAGAAGGAGACACAGAATCTGAAGCAGGCTCCAGGCTCTGAGCCATCAGCACAGAGCCTGATATGGGGCTCGAACTCATGAACCGTGACATCATGACCAGAGCTGAAGCTGGATGCTTAACAGACTGAGCCACCCAGGTGCCCCTGCATCATTCTTGAAACCCGCGCTGGTGGGATGAAATATTTTACAATGTTATTGTCTTGTAATGCAAGATAAGGAGTGGCTAATATCTTAGAGCCCCTCCGATTTTTTTTTCCGTGGTCAGGGTCACTGTAAACAGATTACCCCAGCTGGAACCAGCCTCTGTCCTTCCCAGAGGGACCACACTATTTTTAGCTTAGATTGGAAAAATCTTCTTGCACCACTCTTTGCCAAGGTTCCAGCTGCTTTGTATTTGCTAATCTCTATTTAGCATTGCAAAAACTTCAGAAGTTTCTCAGCTTACCCTTTACAGAATTACAAAAAATACAGGGAGAGTTTAGGTTTGTATTACATTGCATTCACTAACAATAATATTTTCTAAATGCCTATTTCAGGTCCCTGGGATATACCAGGGAACATAACAGGCAACGATTCCTGGCCTCATGGAATGTATACTCCAGTTAGTACATACAATAAAAATTCAAAATTATTGAGGTTCAGAAAGATAATACATATTTTTCTCCTGTAAAATAAGTCCAGATTTAGTTGGACCAGGACTTCATTGGTGGCTCCACTGTCACCACAGATCTAAACTCCTTCACTGTTTCTCCTTTGTCATCCCCATCTCATAGCTTCCATCCTCATGCTCTCCTCATGATTAGAAAATGGCTGTTGTAGTCCAGCCATCACGTCCATATTCCAGGCAGCAGGAAGAAGGGGAATACCTGATTGCTAATCCCCTGTTCTAAAATAGTTTTCAGGGGCACCTGGGTGGCTCAGTCGGTTGAATGACCAGCCTCAGCTCGGGTCATGATCTCACAGTTAGTGGGTTCAAGCCCTGTGTGGGCTCTGTGCTGACAGCTCAGAGCCTGGAGCCTGCTTCAGGTTCTGTGTCTCCCTCTCTCTGACCCTTCCCTGCTCGAGCTGTCTCTCTCTGTCTCCCAAAAATAAATTAAAAAACACACACAAAAAAATTTTTTAAATAGTTTTCCTCCAATCCTCACCCATGTATGTCCACTTAGAGAAAGGACATCTACCAGAGAGGATGGAAATTGTAACTTTAAACCCGGGCACATATATGCAACCATCATTTGAATAGTTTGATTACCAGGGAAGAAGGGGAAAATGGATACTGGATACACAACAGTCCTTGTCACAGGTATCTTAATCTTCAATTTGAATTATGGATGCATGTATGTATCTATTTATGAATAGATGAGAGAGATTTGTAAGGAGAAATTTTAGATTATAACACGAGGGAATTATCATTTATATGTATATGTAGTACTTCTGGGGTTTCTGTGCTCCTGAAGAAATCATATATTAAACTTTTACCATCTATAAATTCTTAGAGTGCACCTAGATAGTTATTGTTTCAGGAGTATGGGTGATGGGCTGTCACCCATTTCACTGAGTAAAATGCACCATTCTTGGTTCTCAAAATAATCTGCAAGTTCCTTAATGTAATTTATAATTAAAATAAAAGAGATCTTCACTGATTTAAATAAGGGAAAAAAAAAACCTTCTCTGAGGGGTCGCTTTTTGGGTTCAGGGAAGATAGTGTGTGTCCCTAAATCCTTGGCCTCTTAGTGGTATGGCTGGGCATGAAACTGCAGTCAGTTGGTCAGTTGCCCCCCCCCCCCATCCTTGCCACGCCCTGAGTCCCCAGAATGAACAGGACCTGTGGCTCTATAGCAGCAGGTGTAATGGGAAGAGCTCTGAGCACCTGATCATACTCCGTTCTGGCCGAGTTGTGAAGGAGCTGACTTCCTTTCTTTTGGCCCCAGTTTCCCAATTTGTAAAATGAAGGTGATTAAATTCAGTTACTGTCAGAGCAGTTTATTTCACTGCCAGAGTAATCACTAACCTCTTGAAAGGTTTCTGAAGTTTTACTGTCCATGTCTTTTATTTTTGTCTTTGGAATAATTTTGACTGAAGGTAAGCATATATATCAACAAAAGCAGAAGCACAGTTGTCCTGACAAAGAGGAAATTCCTTCAGTAGATTATGAGTCTACTCAAGCGCCCATAACAAAATACCTACAGCAAGGTGGCTTAAACAACAGACATTGGTTTTCCCAAGGTTCTGGAGGCTAGATGTCCATGATGACCGTGCCGGCAACTTCAGTTTCTGGGAGAGGTCTCTTTTTGGCTTGTAGACAGCCGCCTTCTTGTGCATCTTCACATGGCCTTTCCTCTGTGTATGCAGAGGAAAGAGAGAGACATCCGGTGTCTCTTCCTCTTCTTCTAAGGACTCCAATCCTATTGGCTTAGGGCCCCACCTTCATGAATTCATTTAACCTTAATTACCTCCCTAAAGGCTCTGTCTCCAAATAAAGTCACACTGGGGATTGGGACTTCAACTCGTTTGTTCAGGGAGGGAAGCACACGATCCAGACAGTCTGTCACAAATAATAACACAAAGAGCAGTGTTCTACTATCATTTCTGTGTGATTGTGGTGACAGTCTGTAAGCTGCATATGCTGTATGTTACAGACTCAAACAGCTTCCTCAGTTTTGGCCTAACTTACTCAAATTGTATAGCTGAGCTGACAATAAGGCTGGATAATTGCTCCACGCTCTTTCATTTTCCTCATCTAACTGCCTGAGAAAGAAAAGACCAGGTTCCTTTCAAAGGGTACATGTTTAGTTTAATATTTATTCTTCAGCATCTATTTCTTCAGAGCAGAAATCTACTAAAACAATATTATTATAATTAATAACAACAATAAAAACGCACCTTTGTCTTTCTATTTTAGGCATTTAATCTTTTTTTTTTTTTTTCCAGTAAGCCCAGAGAGAAAGAAATCTAAACTTCACTGAGCTGCTTACTCTATACTGGATATAATACTGGGCCCTTTGCATAATTTGCTTGTTAAATCCTCACCACATCCCTAAAGACTATTATTATATCCACTTACAGAGTAGGAAATGAAAGTAACTTGCCCACAGTTATATTCATAGTTAGCAATGAAGCCTGAACTTCAATCCTGATCTGCTTAGTTCTAAAGCTTGTTCTCAGCAATATTACCTTGGGTAAAGCGAAATGTATATGATCTCAAGTAGATTAAGAATCCTCTCTATTATTGGGGCACCTGAGTGTCTCAGTAGGTTACGTGTCCAACTTCGTGGCTCAGGTCATGATCTCACAGTTCATGGGTTTGAGCCCCGAGTCGGGCTCTATGCTGGCAGCTCAGAGCCTGGAGCCTGCTTCAGATTCTGCGTCTCCCTCTCTTTCTCTGCCTCTCTCCCACTCACACTGTGTGTCTCTCTTAAAAATCAATAAACATTTAAAAAGAAAAAGAATCCTGTCTATTGTTAAAAAACATGAGATAGAACTGTGTGGATATGGAGTGATCTTCAAGATATATTGTAGAGATTTTGAATTGATAGTTGCATATGGTATAAAATTAAAAGGTAATAAAGTATAATAGTGACTAGTAAGTCTTGATTCCATCTTGTTGCTTGAATGTCTCCATTTTTTTTTCCCAGTGGCAACCGTTATTACCCGTCTCCTTGTATTTTGTTCTAAAGATATTCGATGAATTTACAAGCAGGAGATAGACACACATACACATATTTTGAAAACACAAGTAGTGGCATATTCTAAGCAGTGTTCTATATTTTCTTCCCCAGTAAACGAGATATTCTCTCTGAGGAAGGAAACTGAAAAAGTAAAGGTTCTGGAGTGAGACGGAGACTCACTTCTCACTATACATTCTCTGAGTAATTTTTTAACCATGTGCATGTGTTAATTTTTTTCAATTGTAAAGTATACACTAAGAAAACTTATGCATATTCTTGATCTTTGGATGAAGATCTTAAAACAAGTAGTGAAATTTCAAAGAAAACCAATTTGTTGTCCTTTTACTTCTTTTTTTTAAATTTTTTTTTAATGTTTTATTTATTTTTGATACAGAGAGAGACAGAGGATGAGAGGGGGAGGGGCAGAGAGAGAAGGAGACACAGAACCAGAAGCAGGCTCCAGGCTCTGAGCTAGCTGTCAGCACAGAGCCTGACGCGGGGCTCGAACCCACGAACGTGAGATCTTACCTGAGCCGAAGTCGGAGGCTTAACCGACTGAGCCACCCGGGCACCCCTACTTCTTTTTAATTTTGTGGTACCATTACCTTTCTTCTTGAGGAGCGTGATTTTTCAGCAACATTTACTTTCTGAATTAAGCTTTAGTCTGTGATGCTACTGAAACTCACTACTAAAAGGAAATGCTATTGTTGTGTGTGATATACAAGAATCAGGGTTTGGGGATAAAGCCTGGCCACCCCCTGGTAGTCTTCGTTTGAATAAAAATAGCTTTCGACCAAAATAACTTGTCATTAATAGCAAGTCTTGAGGTCATAATATTAAGAGATAAAAAGGATCATAATATAAAGTACTTACTTTACAGATGAGAAAACAGAGTACCAAAATGGTAAAGCAATATGCCTCAAGACATAAAGCAGAGAGTCCTGACCTCTAGTCCACTGCTTTCTCCATTAAAAAAAAATATCTTAAAACTGGGGCACCTGCGCCTGGATGGCTCGGCTGGTTAAGTGTCCAACTTCGGCTCAGGTCACAGTCTTGCAGTTTGAGTTTGAGCTCACCGTTGGCCTCTGTGCTGACAGCTCAGAGCCTGGAGCCTGCTTTGGATTCTGTGTCTCCCTCTCTCTCTGGCCCTCCCCCACTCATTCTCTCTCTCTCTCTCTCTCTTTCAAAAATAAATAAAAAACATTAAAAAGATTTTTTAAATACCTTAATAATTACCTTATAAATATTTTATTCACTAAATTTGTCACAAAAAGGATATGTTCTCTATCACCCCCCAAAAAGCGGGGAAATAAAAGCAATTATAATTCCTGCAAACTATATTAAATGCAAGCTTCTTTCAAATTTGGAAGTTAAAGTTGGTCCGAGGGTTGTGGGTTATTGTTAAGCTGATTAACAAATTTGGAAGTTAAATTTTAGATAAAGTTAGAATTTCTGGAAGAAGTCAAGCTTTAGGGATGAGCTAGGATTTCTGGAAGAAGTCAACCTTAATGGGGAGTTTGAGAGAGGACACAGAGTTGGCTTGTGGGGTAAGATGGTAAAGATTTTTCCTGCGTAGGGGGCAGCATTAAAGAACACCCAGAAATGTCAGTGGGTGTAGGGAACAAAAGAATCTTTCAGAAGAAATCTGTAGGCAATGCATGTTAGTGAGATGGGAGAGGGGAGATTTCATTTTCTTTTTTATCTTCTTAAAAGTTTTCTCTCTGAAGGATAGTAGAGAATGAAACCAAATTCTAAAACTTTTCAATTTACATAAGAACATTAATTGCTCTTAAGGTTTGTTTTTAATGCAGCAGGCTTTTTTTTTTTATTAAGACCATTTTTTAAAAGAGTAGTTTTAGGTTTGCAGAAAAATTAAGGGGAAGGTACAAACAGCTCCCACACCTGCCCAGTCCCCCCACATGCACGGCCTCCCCCATTATCACCTGCCCCCATGAGAGCCTTACATTTGTTAATAAACCCACATTGACACATCATAACCACCCCAAATTCAGGGCTTACATTAGAATTCATTCTTGGTGTTGTACATTCTGTGGGCTTAGACAAATGTATAAATGACATGTATCCATCTTTATGGTATCATAGAGAATATTTTCACTGCCCTAAAAATCCTTCGTGCTCTGTGTATTCATCTCTCCCAACCCCCACCATCCCTACCACTAACCACCAGGCCACCCCAGGCAACCCCAAGCAACTGTCTCCACAATTTTGCCTTTTCCAGAATGTCATGTAGTTGAAATCATACAGTACGTAGCCTTTTCAGATTGGCTTCTGTCACTTGGCAGTATGCATTTAGGTTTCTTCCTGGTCTCTTCATGGCTTGAGAGCTCATTTCTTTTTAGT
Organism: Suricata suricatta; assembly: GCF_006229205.1. Taxonomy (NCBI): domain Eukaryota; kingdom Metazoa; phylum Chordata; class Mammalia; order Carnivora; family Herpestidae; genus Suricata; species Suricata suricatta. Next base: position 118,248,681 of record NC_043706.1, read on the forward strand.
GCTGAATTATATGCCATTGTCTGGATATACCACAGTTTATCCATTCACCTTCTGAAGGACAGCTTGCTTCCAAGATTTGGCAGTTATGAATAAAGCTGCTGGAAACATCCATATGCAGGTTTTTGTGTGGACATAAGTTTTTAACTCCTGTGGGTAAATACCAGGAAGCAAGATGGCTGGATCATATGGTGAGTGTATGTTTGGCTTTATAAGAAATCACCAACTGTCTTCCAAAGTGTCTCCACCAGTTGCCATCCCACCAGGGATGAATTAACATTTCCTGTTGTTCCACATTCTTACCAGCATTTGGTGGTGTAGGTGGTCCAGATTTTGGCCATTTTAATAGGTGTGTGAGATACCACAGTTCTCCTCAACAATTCTCTCAGTGATGTGGTTTCTAGATCCCTCAACTGTTCTGTTTGCCCTTCTTAGAAACCTCTATGTGTGAGGAAACTGAGGCTCAAGGAGATAAATTATTTGCTGAAAGTCATATAGTTAACAACATTAGAGCTGAAATTTCTATTCATCATTGTTTACAATGAAATGACTCATACTATAGTGACTTATTTTTTTACTGTGAATAATACTTATACTATTATAATTATAGTATTACAAACTATAATAAGGAAAGGAAAAGAAAACGAAAGGAAAGAAATTCAAACAACACAATAGTAAGTGCAAAGCCCCTGAGGCTGGAGACGGTTTGGGTCTTTGAGGAACAACAAACCAAAGAAACAAATAAAAGTAAAGAAAAAATACTGGACTAGACAACATCAAGGATCTCAGGGACTCTGAGAAAAAAGCCAGACAACTTCTATGATTTCATTTTTCAGATGAAAGCATTCCTGCCTTTCTGGCTAAGAGGACTGAACAGGTTTGAAGGAAACCAGTATTGTTTTTATTTCGTAGTCAATGAAAATGAAATGATAGCTTCTGAGGAATATGCTGTCTTCCAGAGCTAAGAAATCCAAGGCACCTAATGAGCTTACTAGATTTTTCATGTCTGATGCTCAGATTTAAGATGATTGTACACATTCCCTATATACTTGGCAACTTGCTTCTCTAGCTAAAGTTTTCTTTCTTAAGAATATATAGACGGGGCACCTGAGATGCTCAGTCTGTTAAGCGTCTTATGGTTTGTGGGTTCGAGCCTTAAGTCGGGCTCTGTGCTGACAGCTCAGAGCCTGGAGCCCTGCTTCGGATTCTGTGTCTTGCTCTCTCTGCCCCTCCCTTACTCATGCTCTGTCTCTGTCTCCATAATAAATAAACATAAAAAAATTTTTAAAAAGAATATATGGACAACACAGGACACCTCAGTGATTCAGTTGGTTAAGCATTGGATTTTTGATTTTGGCTCAAGTCATGATCTCACAGTTGTGAGTTTGAGCCCTGCATAGGGCTCTGTGCTATCAATACAGAGCCCACTGGGGATTCTCTCTCTCCCTGTCTCCCTGCCCCTCTCCTGCTTGTGCATGCTCCCTCTCATTCTCTCTCAAAATAAATAAATAAACATTAAAAAATGAATATATAAACAACATATAATTCACAGAAATAGCTTGGTACCGTATTGTGTATTTATTCGAAAGTGAAACATATGTAGTGATAAGAGGTTTGTGCTTATTGTAAATGGTAAGATTTATGAATTGCTGAGTAAACCTTACGAAGCATCCTAGAAATCAGTGATCCTGCTTTGACTGATTTCTCTCTCGGGTCATTTCGAGGTCACTGTAGTCAGAGTCTTTACACTGCTTAGTCATGATGGGAATTACAGTTGACCTGGATTTCCCCATAGACTTTTCTGCTTGATGACCTCTGAAATATGACGTGTGAGCTCTGTTTCATTCTAAACTAAGTAGCAGGAAACTTCTGCTTTTCTTCCCAAACACACTCCCTCAAACATATACAAGTCAGAAGACCCGGAGAATCACACAACAGGTGTTTCTGGCATATGAGTTGCTGACAGGGACTCTGTGGGCAGCAGGATAGGACTTTCTCACAGGCTCCCAGGTACCACTTAACAAATCAGAACCATTTCCTACTAATTCAAACTAATTGGACAAGAACTATCTGAATTAGTAAAATCTTTAATCATATATGTAAGAAAATCTTCCTATTATAATAATTTTAAACTTCTAGAACTACTACAAGAATAATACACAAAATTCCCATATATCTTTTACCCAGATTCCCAAATCCTTTACATCTTTACCATATTTGTTTCATCAATCTATTTGTACATGTCCATATTCTTTTCTTTTTTTCCTGAACCATTTGAAGGGTCATCCTTTAATAGTTCCCTTTACCTTACATTACTTCCTATTTCCTAAGAATAAGGGCATTTTCTTTTGTGTTTTATTTTTTAAAATATCTATTTATTTTTGAGGGGGAGAGAGAGAGAGAGAGAGAGAGACAGAGACAGACAGACAGACAGAGTGCAAGCAAGGGAGGGAGGGCAAAGAGAGAGAGGGAGACACAGAATCTGAAGACAGGCTCCATCACTGACAGCACAGAGCCCTATGCGGGGCTCCAACTCACAAACTGTGAGACCATGATCTGAGCTGAAGTCGAAGGCTTAGCCAACTGAGCCACCCAGGGCATTTCTTAAATAACCACAGCATAGTCATCAAATTTGAGCCACTTAAATTGATGCACTAATTTTATCCAATCAACCATTCATATGCTTTCAATGATCCCAATAACGTGTATTTGACAGCCAGCAACTCCCTGCCTTGCGACTCCTCTTGGGTTTGTAAACTCCTGCGGCAGAACCTTAAGGATCAAACCATTTAAAACCCATAAACCTTTTTAATTTTTTCTTTCATGCACCCCAGAAATTTTATTATTTCATAAGCAATCAGAAATTGATATCAACACTAGAGAACAAGCGTAAGCACCTTGCATCCATGTAATTCCCGGCTAAAACCAAACAAAAAAGTTAGAATTTTAGACAGGCTTCTGTTGCAGAAATATAAATGTGAAGTTCCAGTTTGGCTTTTGAAATATTTAGAATACTTCCTCTCACCCTGTTATCACCTATAAGGCCTCCTAGCTAGAAATGATTGATGTAGTCGAAACTTGTTTTACAAAACTCTAGGGAAAGTACACAACGGTGTTCTTTGTTGTGTGACCTCCTTGTATTTAAAAGATTAATATTCCAAGTAATCCATTAAAACCCCACAAGGATACATTTCTAGTCCTGGAATTTCAGGCAGTTCTTAACAGGCAAAAAATCAGACCAGTGGTTGATGGGGGACCGGGACAGGGACAAGTTTGACTAGGAAGGAGAACAGAATTTTTCTGGAAGGATCAAAATGTTCTGTATGTTGACAAGGGTGTCACTTCTATGGATATATGCACTTGTCAAAATGGATTGAACTGTATACTTAAGGTCTGCTATGAATAGGCCGTTAGCAAAGTGGCGGTGAGGTGTGGGAACAGGGGAAGCTTTCTGTGTTCCTATGATTAGCTCTCACTCTTAGTGAGCCTAGCTTGTGTCTCCAGAGTATGAACTTCCCCAGTGTCCCTCAGTATTTTTCTCCCTTAAGGAGGACAGGATGTCTAGAATGGGCTGGAGTTAGCTAGTTCCTTTCCTTCAGGGCACTTGGGCTCTGGTTAACTAGTTTTCTCTGAGGTCAGGCCGTGTTAAGAACAGAGTATTCTGACAGGTTTCAAAATAGTTCCTTTACCCTCCACCCGCCAGAAGCATGAGATGATTTTTCTCTGATATGTACAGTGGGAACCCAGTGGGCCTCATGGAGATAACGCTTATAATATTTTGGGTCCCTCCCTATGACGAGGTCCCCCTGGGGTTTTTAACTCTCAGATTTCACCACACTGTGCCTCCGGTAATTTATGAGTCCCAGTTCACAAATTCCTACCTAGGTGCTGGCTCCTGTGGTAGTCTCCACTACTGAAGCTTGGCTCTGATAAGCCCTGTCTCCCTTTATTCATCTGTCTGGCTCCCCAGTCTGGAGGGCAGAGGTTTGCTATGTGTGTTTCCCCTCTCTTAAAGGTCCAAGAAGAGTAGTTAATTTTCAGCCTTTTAGGACAGAGTACTAACTTCTAAACTCCTTACATGTAGAAACAGAAACCAGAAGTTCGGGCTTTTTTCTTTTTTTTTTTTTTTTTAACGTTTATTCATTTTGAGAGAGAGACAGAGCAAGAGAGTGTCCAAATGCACACATGGGAGAAGGGCAGAGATAAAAAGGGAGAGAGAGAGTCCCAAGCAGTCTCCATGTTTGTGTTCAGCTCAACATGGTGCTTGTCTAAACCCTGAGATCACAATCTGAGCCGAAATGAAGAGTCCAGAGCTCAACTGCCTAAACTACCAAGGCCATTTCCATGTTCAGATTTTTTTTAAATGTTTATTTTTGAGAAAGAGAGAGAGTGCTCGCAGGCAAGCAGGAGAGGGTCAGGGAGCGAGGGAGACACAGAATCTGAAGCAGGCTCTAGGCTCTGAACTGTCAGCACAGAGTATCACGTGGGGCTTGAACTCATGAACTAAATTGTGAGATCATGACCTGAACCAGAGTCAGATGCTTAACTGACTGGGCCACCCAGGTGCCCCTTATAATACTCTGAAAATGTACCCAGAAAACTTTTTGATACAAAGTTTTAGAATGAAAAATTGGTCATTTATCACAGTGGAAAATTCTCATGATTCCCCTTTGTTTAAATTACAGTAGAAATCCAATTTCACTGGTATGGCACCCAAGACTCTTCATGGTCCAGCCCCAGTAGGACATTCTAGTCCCTCCACTAAGTAGTCTTCACCTTATCCTTGTATCTGGTCAGGCTGAATGCTGGCAGCTACAACCTCCTACGGATCATGCGTTTTCTTGTCTCTTGGGTTGTCATGTTATTCCTGACCCTCAAAGATTTCCACCTCCTTTGCTATTTAAATAAAACCTCATCATTTACATACCACAAACATTACCCTCTTTCTGAAGCTTTTCCTTCCATTCTTCCAATCCTCCAGCACTGACAACTTCGTTTTTAAAATACCTATATATTTCTAATCACCAACAGTATTTTGATTACACTTAATTGTTGACAAGTTTATGACATTAATCTCTTAAGGGCATGGACTACATTTCATTGCTTTTGAAATCCACCTGCTTAAAATTGTACTTGCACACTTAAGCTGACCAAATGACAAGGTTTGTGCTGGTTTACCTGACTTCGTTATTAACTGCACTCTCTTTCATTCTCACAAGTGTCATATTTGACAAATAAATTATATATAGTCACCTTCATACTGCGTGTTTGGTAAAGTTTTGAATGACTGGATGAGATTTAATTTGTCTTAATTAGCCCCACGTCTTAACACTACTATACGCAATATCATACGAATATACAATGTACGTAGTTAGAATTCTTTAAAAGTTAATTGCTTATGATGTCTTTTTTCCTTAAGCTTCACTCCCACCTGATTTAATATTGCTTCAAGTTACCTTGGGCAACGGAGCACTCAATTTCTTTTTTTGGCTCTCTGGTTTGAGTTGCTGTAACTTGCCTTATTTTGTAATCATCAGAAATACTTCCTGAAGCCGGTCTTCCAAAATCATAAAGAATTAAGAAAACCTCAAAAAAAAAAACCCCGCAGGAAAGGCTGATATGCAAAAATAAAAGTTGTCACCCAACCCTACAATTACTGCCTTGATAGGTTTAATTCAGGATAGGTGGCGCAAATCACTTTGTTTTGCCCAAAAGAAAGATGGACTCCGTCGGAGTCAGAGCCCTTTCCTTTCCGGACCAATCGCAATCTAGCATTCAGGGCACCCGGGAGTCCTCACTTCCGCCTCGTCTTCCTGGGTCTCTAATTCGGCGAGTCGGGACCGTCCGCCTCCGATCCGAAACGGCTGCGGCGGCGCCAGGGCGGCGAGGCCCCGACGCGGCGGGCGGGATGAGCGGGGCGCGCGTCGGAGCGGTGCGGACGCTGCGGGTGCCGGGCCGCCATGGCTACGCGGCCGAGTTCTCCC
>NC_043706.1:118254761-118310854 GCF_006229205.1 Suricata suricatta
CGCGGGTGAGGCCGCGCTGCGCCGCCGGGGCGGGGGCGGGTTCCAGCCGAACCCCAGCTTCACCCTGCGATGGGAAAGCACTTCCGACGTAGACAGTGCCACAAATGCACACCAGGGGGAGCCGCGGAGCGCGCGAGTTCCGGCTTCCTCCTTTGTCCCGTGTGGGAAGTGGGTCAGGAGAGTCTGTGATCGTCCTCAGTTACGTTGCGAAAGTAGCATATGGGAGGCCCCTGCTGGCCCGTATCCTTAGTTTTTAGCGCACCTCCTCCACCTCCGCCTGATCCTCCCAGGCACACGCCACCAGCTGAGAGCAGGCTCAGCGGATGTGACCTCTCCGGCCAGTCCGACAGGACCAAAAGCACTTTTAAGGGGACGGCCTGCAGGGTCACCCCCATACCTGCTAATGGGTCCGCCTTCCTCACAGTCTGCATTCAGGCTGTGGGTCGTAATTAGGATGCCCTTGAGCGGACGCTTGGAGTCTCCCCACAATTTCCATCATGAAATTGATCAAGTTCTGCCCCTACCTTTTGTTGTCTCAGGAGGAATACACATATTTGCAAGTAGTTGTTGGAGGTTCAAGTTCTCGCTGGCTCTGTCTTTTTCTCTCTCTTTTTGAACGTTTATTTTTGAGAGAGAACATGCCTGAGCAGGAGAGGGGCAGAGAGAGAGGGAGACTGAGGATCCAAAGCAGGTTCTGTGCTGTCAATGCAGAGCCCCATGTGGGGCATAAACCGGGGGAGCATGACGTCGGACGCTTAACCAACGGAGACACCCAGGAACCCCAAATTCACTGTCTCTTTTCAAGGACTAGACTGAAAGGCGGGGTTCCATTCTTAAACTTTCTTCTTTTAATGTATAGCTTATCTGTTATTTATGCACAGAAGCTCTGTGAAATAATTCATTGCATAATGTCACCTTTTGATAGTTGTTCTTGTTTGGCTCTAGAGCTGAAAAAAAATTATGTGATTTCTAAAACTCAGAAGGGAGAGACATTTATTTATATTTTCACCACTTAGCTCTTTATACCCACCAGTTAGGTTGAAACTCATGAGTTTGATATTTTAAATTAAATCCTTTGTAAAAACTTAGGAGTTGGTATTTTTTTTTTATCAGTCCTGTTTAAATTGAGTGTTTTTCCTTCCTCAGTCTATGTAACAAATACACCTTTTAAAAGATACTTGTAATTCATTTTGGGCAGATAACTGACCTACTCAGCACTTTACCACCTAGCATGTGGTAAATACCATCAAGTATTTTGTTTAAAAATCCCATGTTGAATGCATGTCAGGTTTATCGGCAAGGCAGTGTGATGTAGAAGGAGCAGAGCATCTGGGGTCTGTTTGCGGAGGTTTCTTACCTGGAAATAGGGATGATGACACCTGTTTGGGAGGTTTATGGGCATGGTACCCTGTCTGGCCATAGAGTATGAATTCAACTATCTCTCCCCTTTGTTAGGGCTGTGTCTGGATCCCAAGCCTAGGTGAGATAAGTTTAGTATTTCATAGTTGAGGTGCAGTATAGAAAGACAGAGATGGAGAGCACAGTCCTGATCATTTTGTATACACGGTCTCAACTTTAGGGAGAAATTTGTGGTAGTAAAATCAGGTACTCAGTCCTCAACAACCTGTCCCCTTCCCTTTTGACCTTAGCCGTTCCCCTGGCAAGTTCAAGAGCATGACCTGATTTTTTTTTTCTCCTTAGGCTGTGGAACCCTTCTAATATTGGATCAAAATGAATCTGGGCTTAGACTTTTTAGAAGGTAAGGTGGCTCTAATGATTAAACTTACATATATTATTCTCTTTTGCTATTAAAGGCTTAGTATAATTAGATTTTGGATCTTTTTGATCAGTAAAATATTTTTTAATTTTTATTTATTTTATTTTTTTGAAATTTTATTTTATTTTTTTTACTTTATAAAGTTTCATATTTTTTTTAACATATGCAATTATTTTCCATCATTTACAATACAGTAGTTACAATGACACTCCAAACAGAAAAGCAAAGTAAAAAATCAAAACACCAACTTCTGTTTCATGTAATTAGACTTATACAGAAATTAGAAGGGTAAGTAACAACTAGTTAATCACCTAATTTCACAGCTATGTGAAGTGGCGATCGTTATATAGCAGCTTATCTATGATACATTCAAGATAAATGATAAATTTTTTCATTTTTAAATTTGCGGTAGAAAAGAAACTTCAGCATTTGCCTCTCTAGAACTTATTTTTGCCAGTAAGCTGTGATTATGTCATTTTTCTTCTAAAGCCCTGTCTCTTAGTGTCCATTTGTACAGTAGAAAACTTAAAACATAAAAAAATATATAAATTAGTAACTGTGTGACAGTTCTAACTTTGCTGTCTTCTTCACACAGTTTGGTTTTACGCATTTAGGAGCTAATTATCCATTTTGTGAGTTATCTAGCACTGCTTTGCGTTTCTTGTTTCTGTGACTGTCTTGACTGTTGAACTCATTAACCCCTCCATCTGGGTCAGTTCACGTCAAAGAAAGGAAAGGAAATTCTGTCGTGAAATAATGGCCTGCTCACAGGTGAAAGTTTTATGTGAGAAGTTGGAATTATTGGTCTAAATTAGTATTGTGAAATGCCTGCTGCTCCCTCCTATGAACCACAACACACACACACACACACACACACACACACACACACACACGAAACGCAAAACAGTGAGCACCCAGGCATGGCGGCACGCCATCATCAATAGTGCTGAATTTCTAGGTGGGAGACCAAATTTTAATCTAGCTTCATTGTTTTCTGGCTGTATGACCTGAGATGTTCCTTTCACATCTCTGAACTTATTTCTGCGTCAATCAAGTTCTTGCTCTATTTCTCTTCCACAGTTGTGAAGACCATGTGAGATAAATATTACATGTTAAAATATTTGATAAACTTGAAGAAAAACTATAAAATTATGGTTGCTATTTTATGTTCAGCTGCTGTGCAACTAGACTTTTAATTTTACTTGTCCTGGTGTAGCTTTGACTGGAATGACGGTTTATTTGATGTGACCTGGAGTGAGAACAACGAGCACGTCCTGGTCACCTGTAGCGGCGATGGCTCGCTGCAGCTCTGGGACACCGCCAAAGCCGCAGGACCGCTGCAGGTCTACAAGGAGCATGCTCAGGAGGTAGGAAGGCAGTCTTTCTGGGCTGATGGGTTTTGTTTTAGATGAAATCCAGCTGGGGATGGAAACATGGGGACAAAAAGTTTAAGCTGTAGTATTTCTTATGACCCAGCAATAGCACTGCTAGAGATTTACCCAAGGGATACAGAAGTGCTGATGCATAGGGGCACATGTATCCCAATGTTCATAGCAGCACTGTCAACAATAGCCAAATCATGGAAAGAGCCCAAATGTCCGTCGACTGATGAATGGATCAAGAAGATGTGGTATATATATACAATGGAGTATTACATGGCAATGAGAAAGAATGAAATATGGCGGTTTGTAGGAAAGTGGATGGACCTCGAGGGTGTCATGCTAAGCGAAATAAGTCAGGCAGAGAAGGACAGATACCATATGTTTGCACTCATAGGTCTAACAGGAGAACAGGAGAAACCTAATGGAGGACCGGGGGAAGGGAAGAGGGAAAGAGAGCTGGGGAGAGAGAGGGACGCAAAACTTGAGAGACTATTGAATACTGAAAATGAACTGAGGGTTGAAAGGGAAGGGGGAGGGGGGAAAAGAGGTGATGGTGATGGAGGAGGGCACTTGTGGGGAAGAGCACTGGGTGTTGTATGGAAACCAATTTGACAATAAACTATTTAAAAAAAAACTTCAGTATTTCTTGTGTATGTTAGATGTCGTTTGTTATTTGATTATTCAAACATTAAGTACATCTTGGCCACAGGAGCTAAGAAAGAAGAAAAGGTCAAGCTTCTCATTGGACAGTAAAAACGCCTCCAGTGGTAGGTATGCTCTGGCGCCATCTGCTCCAGAGAGCGCCATCTCTTTCTTCCCGCTGCAGGGGATGCGCGCCCTACTCTGCCTCAAGGTGGAAGTAGGCACACTTTTCACAAAGGCATCACAAGATGCCTAAAGATTTTCGGAATATATTGGAGTAAGAGTATCAAATACAGATCATGAGATGGAGTTTACTGAAGAAATTTTAAATCTAAGCCAGTTCATGTGTCTAGGTTCTGTGTGTATGAATATGGGTAGCATAGAAAATAGTTGGGTTTTCATATCCTTTGGGTAAATACCTAGTAGTGCAATTGCTGGGTCATAGGGTAGTTCTATTTTTAAGTTTTTGAGGAGCCTCCATACTATTTTCCAGAGTGGCTGCACCAGTTTGCATCCCACCAACAGTGCCAAAGGGTTTCCCTGTCTCTGCTTCCTCACCAACATCTGTTGTTTCCGGAGTTGTTAATTTTAGCCATTCTGACAGGTGTGAGGTGATGAATCACTGGGTTCTGCTCCTGAAACCAGTACTACAATGTATGTTAACTAGCTTGAACGTAAATAAATACATTTAAAAAAAAAGGAAATAGTTTGTTTTTCAGTCATATAAAAATACGTATATATTTTTAATGAATGTGATGGGAAAGACATTCCTTTGTGGAGTTTTGCCTGACATATTTCAAAATTTTCCTCAAGGTAGCAGTAGATCTTTCAAATGAAAACTTTCACATTTACTTTCAGATTTGTGTCTACTACAGTACCTGGCCCATAGAAGGCCTTCAGTGAATCCTTATTAGATGCAAGAATATTAGTCTTTTGTGATAAAACGATTAGTTGTGTGAAGATTCCAGAAATCATTTTATAGCTATACCTATTGATAATCAATATTTCTAAGATTGTGGCTGAAAATAATGGAAAGTTTTAGTTCCTCCATTTTATTGTGAAGCTTCTTTGAATAAATGTGGTTATAAATGATCATGTGTGCGTAGAATCACGGATGACAACTTTGGTAATCAAGGAACTTTAGTTTGAGAATGTTCAATACAACAATCCCCACAGAGTGGCATGTCTAAAATTTGGACATTTTTGTGGTACCTTCACGATTTTTGCTTTGTTTTAGTATCACTGATAATTAATTTAGCTTTTCTTCTTTAATATTTTTCCCCTCAGAAGGCTTTTTCTTTTCTTAAACCTTTAGTTCTCTGTATTATTTATCCTCCTACATTCTAGGGCTTTATCCAACCGTGTCATAAAATAATACATCTAGTTACGTTAAATGGTATATATTGATTTAATATATTTTAAAATTTTATGTTGTCATTTTACTTATCCTAAAACCTATATCCTAAGTTATATTTCGGAAGCCATGAGGTTGATGGCTAACAGTATGTACATTTATTCATTTTCAATGTAAAAATAAAATGTAATGAACAAAATAAAATGTATGTATCCGTTAAAATCATCTCTTGTACAACCAGTGGTAGGTGTACTACTTTCTGGGAAAATACTGTTCTAGAACGTTCCTGATGATGGTCACTCAGCCTTTACTTCATCTCAGTGAGAGTGGATTTCACGGTCTCATGAGATGACTTATTTGACTTTTAGATTTCGCTAATGGTTAGAAAATTACTGTCTCAGGCCCAAACCTACTTTCTATCAACCAATTGTTGTTTCTAATGCCTTTCTCTGAAGTGATGAGAACTCAGTCCCCTTTTTCCAGAAGGACTCTTGAAAGTGATCACCACGACCCTCTTACAGTCTTTCCGCTTCCCTACTGGGCATCTGTGATTCCTTCAGCCTCCTTCAGATTACATAGCTGTATCTTTTACCCTCCCGGTAAATTCCTTTGCATACTCCTCTTTTTCATCATCACTTTTGGTGTTGCATGCATTACTTATTCCAGAAATGTGATGATCAGTGCTGAGCTCTATAAGACCTTGCCACCATGATCTCAAGCCTCTGGTGCTAATAACATTAACTAACACGGCTGGCTGTACATTTCCTCAGCCATGTCATAGTGTTGGGTTACTTTGAGTCCACTTGTAAAACACCTTGATCTCTGTTACTTGAATTGCTATTAAACCAGATTTATATTGTTCTTTAATTATATAACTTTTTTTTGACCTGAAGACATCTTTGTGGGTGTTTTCTTTCAGACTATTATTCTAGGTTGTCCTTCTTTAATTTCTTTCCAAATGCAATTTTTGATAGCACTTGTATCCAGTTATAATGCGTTGGTTGTTAATGTGATAGAAAATATAACTAAAGTAAATTCAACAATCAGAGTTGATTATCTCACCTAACCAAGTATATGGAGGCAGAATGGGTCCTGGCTTGGCAGTGCCATCAAACACCCAGCTTCTCCTTGCCCTTTCACTCTATTATCCTCAGTGGATATTGTTTCCTTCTTATACTGCTTATAGTTCCAAATAGCATCTTAGTACCTTTCAAGGCCAAAGGGCAAAAAAAAGTGAATGTCCCTGCTTGGGACTTCTTTTGAGGAAAAGCTTCCTCAGAGCTCCAGAGCAGACACCTCTTCAAATGTCCGTAGCTAGAGGAACATCCTATGCTGAGTCGTAACTATGTCACTTATGAGGGAAGGAAGCCACCGGTCCTGCCTTTATCTCACCAGGATTCAGCCCTGGGATGAGGAAGGGACAGAGCTTCCCCCCGAAGGATAAAATTAGGGTTCTGTGAGCAAAGAAGAAAGGGGGATTGGCTCTTAGAGAGCCAACCATCGCCATCTGCTATAACATACTTCTTGTCTTTCTCACAGTCGTTAGTAAAAATCAGACTGTGCCATGGAGGCTGATGAATAGAGAAGCATAGGATTCTCATAAAGGCCATCCTCCGTGAGATTGTTAAGAGAAAGCATTTATGGTGATCAATTTGAAACTCAGTTATTATAATACCAATATTTGTCATTTTAAAAATGTTTTTATTTAATTTTGAGAGAGAGTGACAGAGCAGGAGTTGGGGAGGGACAGAGAGAGAGACACACACAGAATTGGAAGCAGGCTCCAGGCTCTGAGCTGTCAGCACAGAGCCTAATGCAGGGCTCGAACCCACAAACTGCGAGATCGTGACCGGAGCCAAAGTCGGCCACCTCAACTGACTGAGCCACTCAGGCGCCCTTTGGTATTTTTCATTGAAGAGAAATACAGCATATATTCAAAGCATGTCTCTTATACCAAATATTCAGAAACACTTAAAAGGACTTAAGGTCCTTAAGGATTTAGTTTTGAGGAACTAATGAATATTTATTGAATAAATTAGTAGGTGAATGATCATAGCTGATTTCCTTTTTTATTCCCCACCGGCAGGCATGTTCAAGAATAGCAAACAATGGGTCTTTTCCTCCCATGGGTGATAGTATAGACTCAGGATGAGTAAGTAAGCGGCCTGGTTTCAATCAACCTTGATTGAATCCTAGCTCTGTAACTTACCAGCTCTGTGACCTTGGGCAAGTTACTTACTTCTAAAACTCAGATTCTTTATTTCCAAACTAAGAGGAATAGTAGTCTGTGTCTTAATACTTAGAACAGAGCCAGCCAGCACTAAATAAATGTGAGCCATTATTATTATTTGATCTTATTATGTTAGGGATAGAAAGACACAGAACAAGTTAGGAATCCTTTACTTACTCATTTCACCACTTGATAACTGAGAAATGTCCAACACTCAATTTTCAGATAATCAGATGAAGGTGTGCTGAAGTGAAAAGGAGAAATCCAAGACCTAATAATTTTAGGCCTGAGGAATGAGGACTTGGTGAAATGAAAAGAAAGAAAAACATGGACATTTACTGTGTGCATGACTTCTAAACTTAGCATCAAAGCAAGGATTGGATTCTTCTCTCTTATTTAAATGGTGTTAGCCGAGGCCATTATGTCTTTTGAGCCTCATAAAATGCCTTTGGCTTAACCTGCTGCTGAATATATAATAGGAGTGGAAGAACAGGAAAATTTAAAAAGATCCAGCAAGAAGGAGAATAGAGGGTAACTGAGAATTTTGTTTCTCTGCTTCACAATGTACAACGTGGTGCTGTGAAGAGTGGGTTAGGAGTGACTTTCAAGGCCACGTGGACTCAATTTAATGTTTACATTAACATCTAGTTCCCAATGTGCTCATTACAATTTTTTAAAAATAGTTCACATTTGTTTTCATTGTCAAATAATAAGCTTATCAACTTGCTGAATTTTTTAAAGAAAGATATGACCCACTTAAAGTGCTTGGTTATGAAAACTTACCTTTGAGGTAAGTATGCAGCTATTGATACTTCATTGTGGAGAAAATGTCTTTAGCTAAACATTTTGTAGTGATGATGTGCCATGTGGTTAAGACCTTGTTTACTTTAAAATAATCAGTGACTTACTCTTGTGAGAATGCTGGCAGCTGAAAAGTTTATAGTGATGGATGCCCATAGCAAATATTAATGCAGAATGACAATGAATCATGCATGTAGTACCAGTTTGTTCCCTTTAGAAATTGCATTTATGTTTAAAATTACACAACAGACTTGTCAGCTAAAGAGATCTGTCTTTCCTTTTTCCTTCCCTCCCTCCATTCCTTCTTTTCTTCCTTTCTTCCAGGACACAATTGAACTTGATATATTTCCTTATTTGGATTTAGTCATGCTCAGACATTTGTTCTGGATTAGGTCACTGCAATAAGATTTTTGTTAAAATTTAGAATAAATTTGGGGCGCATGGGTGGCTCAGTTGGTTGGGTGCCTGACTTTGGCTCAGGTCATGATCTCACAGTTTGTGGGTTTGAGCCCTGCGTTGGGCTCTGTGCTGGCAGCTTGGAGCCTGAAGTCTGCTTCAGATTCTGTCTCCCTCTCTCTCTGCCCCTCCCCTGCTGGTGCTCTCTTTCTCTCTCAAGAATAAATAAACACTAAAAAAATTAAATAAAAGTTAGGATAAATTTAACTCTCCTCCCCATAGAATTGTGATTATGGCAAAAAATAACTTACAATTACGTGTCAGTGAGTCTTGTTGGATTTTACTATGAATAGGATGTAATATCCTTCACCACTTTTCAATCCTTATGTTTAAAAGCATTCGCTTTTTTTTTTACTTTGTTTAGTATTTTAAAGTTTGAAATTGTATTTAAAAAGCTAGATCTGTCCATACTGGTAGCACATGGTTTGTGCCAGGCATATGCTAGTCATTGAAGTTGCAAATACGAATAAGACTCAGGTGCTAATCTCTGGTAGTAGTTCTGGGACATGCAAACTATTCAATGTGATCATGTTGAGAAGAAGCACCTAGAAGGTACAGAGAGAGGAAGCAAGGACTGTCACAAAAGAGATGCCATTTGAGCTGAGTCTTGGACAGTTAGCAGGAATTCACTGGCAGCCCAAAGGGAAGAGGGCAGTGTTAGTAGAAAAGAGCATGTGCGCAGGTGCGGGTCTGTGAGAGAGCACGACATGTTCAGGCAGTCACAGGCCCTTTGGTGTGACTAGCGCATAGAGTGCATGTGCTGGAAAGCTGGGAGACGAGGCAGGAAAGGTGGGTAAGGGCCATATCCTGATGGGCCTTACATGCCTGGCCGAGGATTGGACTTTATGCTTTGAATAGTCAGGAGAGAGATGGATTAATTGTGTAGGTTTGGAGCCACACACTGTGGGCAGAAAACAGGACATACACAGATGTGTAAGTATTAACTATTTTCCATTTAGTCCAACTTTCCCAGATGTTAGGTATGACTAGACAGTAATTTAGGTACTAAATTTTTACTCTTTGAAATGAAAAAAAGTAGAAAGTGCATGTCTTTTTTTTTTTTTAATTTTTAACGTTTGTATTCATTTTTGAGAGACAGAACTAGTTGGGTGAGGGCAGAGAGAGAGGGAGACACAGAATTCGAAGTGCTGCCAGCTCAGAGCCTGACATGGGGCTCGAACCCATGAACCACGAGATCATGACCTGAGCTGAAGTCGGATGCTTAACCAACTGAGCCACCCAGGCACCCCAGAAAGTGCTTGTCCTAACTCAGTGGTTTTCAAACTTTGCCACATATTAGAATCAGCTAGGGACCTTTTAAAAACCATGCCCAGGACACAGTGTCTGGTGGTGGGAGCCAGCATCAGTCAGGATTATTTACATTCCAGTGCACAGCAATGTTTGGAAGCCGCTGCTTTAACTTAATAGGCATTCAGTTCTAATGACCTTATTATGTATTTTGTCTAATATTTTGAGGGTTGTAGATTCAAGGTGTAGATTTTAAAAAACATGTAATAAAATGCATCATTTGATTTATCTTGTGAAGTGGTAACCTCAAAGCTTTAAAACTTTTTTTGAAAGAAGAGGAAGTGATAGTTTTAAATAGATGGAAACTGCAATGGAATATTTTTGGGTCATGAATGACTTTTATGCATGAATACTGCTACTATATATGTAGTCTCTCTGTCGTGTACTCATTGTGGGTCTCAAACACTGTGCCTGTCTCTAAAGCAGGTTGGTGAGTGAATCATACCTAGAAATTAGAGCCCGTATCTCCTACTTTAGATCTAGTAGGAAACTCATGTAGGAGAATGATGCAATCTTCTTTGATAATTTTAAATCGTGTGAAACCAGAAATTTTTTTTAGTTTAGCTATAATCTGATATCCTATTAAGTTGTCCTATGGAATTATTGGCAGAGCTGTTTAAATATATGTAGTACTTACATTTTATGTAAATGTAATGTGAGACAGAGAGGAATTTTATATATGTTATATGTATATCTCTGCATATATTTAAAAAAGAAACAATGGAAAGATAATCCAAAAGCTAATAAAAATGCTTACCTTTAAAAAGCGTTGGGAAGAAATCAGGGGAAGTGGGGGACAAGGATGGACAATTTTTCCAAATATAATTTGTATTACAGTTTTGATCTTGGAACAGTTGAGGTATTTTACAAAATTTAAAATCACAATTTAATTAGAAAAGAAAAAAACTGCTAAAAATTGAAAACAGGCAGAAACACATTTACATAGTGATGTATCAAATTGGCATTATAAACAGGTGTTAAAAATAATTCTTTCAAGTGACTTTAAAAATACAGTATTATGATTGTCTTAATGAGATATGTCTGATAAACACACAAAAAATTGCAAGGAAGTTTTAAACTGCCTTCAGAAAGATAAGTATTTTTATTTTGAAACTCTCATATTATTGTAGGTTACACTATACCAGTACTTATGTTATTAGAAACCAAAAATTTTTATGTAAAAGTAATATGAGAATAAAGAAGTTAAATAGAGACATTTAATCTTAAAATTGAATGGGAAATATCTTTACAGACTCATTTATTTTTCTCTGTTTAAAAAAAGTACATATGTTCTGGTTCTTTGGACTGTAAAAACCAAGAAGCATTGTCAGCTCAGTCTCAGTGACCTCTCTAGTGCTGAGATTATTGCTTCTAAATACCATTTGTTACTAAAATGAACTGGAGATCTTCGGAGAAATAGTCAATTCCAGGACTAGCAGGAAGTATACAAGATGAATCCAAGACATCTTCTTGTGTCAGAAGACTAGGAAAGGCCACAGGGGTCACATCAGACATTTAGAAGAGATCATCTGAAGAGGCTCTCATTGGCCAATGATGGACAATTTCAGCATCAAAAAGAATGACAGCAAGGAGTTGGAACACTACACACACAGAGAGACGCACACCTATGTGTATATTTCTACACATCATGTGGAGTCGTAAACGTTAAAAAACAACAACTGGTCATCACTGAAGATTACTAGGAAAATGGACTCATTCTGAAAATTGACAAGTAAATATAAAGAATCAAGGCATTTATCCTGCCTTTCCAATATGAGATTTATTGTGGGGTAATTGAACGGTTGATGTGGAAAACTCATAACAGAATTCTGACTATTAAATGCAGAAGGAAGAGCACAATTAGAGAGTCACCACTTAGGGGCGCCTGGGTGGCTCAGTTGGTTAAGCCTCCGGCTTCGGCTCAGGTCAGATCTCACGTTTGTGGGTTCGAGCCCCGCGTCAGGCTCTGTGCTGACAGCTAGCTCAGAGCCTGGAGCCTGCTTCCGGTTCTGTGTCTCCTTCTCTCTCTGCCCCTCCCCCTCTCATGTTCTGTCTCTCTCTGTATCAAAAATAAATAAAACATTAAAAAAAAAAAAGATTGAGAGTCACCACTTAGTAGCCTTTAATGAAATAATGATTGTAGGCAAAGATTGTCTATGGATGCTAAAACATTAATTTAATATTTATATATCTTTTGAACAATTTTGAGATCACTAAAAGTGGGTCACTCAGCAATTATACACCTAATACAACAGGAAGCCTAAAACAGGTTGATCTGAATTTAATCAAACCTCTAGACCTAAAACTTCTAACTTAAAGGAAATGGGACGAGTAGAAGAAAATGTTAACACCAGGAGAGACAGTTAGCCAGATCCAGAATGTAGATGATTCTACAGGGCCATTAGCTTTGTTTCTTCAACAGTTATACGTGTCTTGGGGAGGAGGGGTGGGGAAAGCCAGGTGGGAGAGGAGGACTTTCCTAGATCAGATCTAGGAAGCATAACAACTAAGTGTAAAACGTGGATTTTGTTTGGTTTTTTGATTCAAATAAACCAGCTGTAAAAAAGACATTTTTGAGACAGTGAGAGAAATAAGAATGTGGACTGAGTTTTGGATGATATTAAGGAGCCGTTGTTCATCATGTTAGGTGTGAAAATGGCCTTTTGCTTATATAAAAAAGAAAAACATCCTTATCTGCTTAAGTATTTATGAGTGAAGTGGTCTGATGTTAAAATTCTCCAGCAGTCAGTCAGTCAGTCAGTAACAAGACAGAGGAAACAAGGTGGCCAGATGTTGATAATTATGGAAAGTATGCGATGGATACCTGGGGATTTATTATAATATTTTTTCTTTTATGTGCATTTTAATATTTCTAGAATGATAAATTTAAAAAATTGTTTCACATTAAAAGAAATATGTAGCCTTTTCTAACTGCTCAGTAATTAAAAGTCAGTGTCCCTTTCCTTTGTATTGATACAGATAAGTATGAACATTCTGGACATACTTTTTATTTGATGGTTTTTAATTAAATAGACCAACTTAAAAAGGGCAGCACTCTACAGTAGATTTAAAGCGGGCTCTTTGGGAATTGATTTCAGTAATAAAATGTGTCCTCTCAAACCGTGGTTTTGATGAGGTTCAGATTTCATAAAGCAGCGCAAAAATACTGTTCAGTGTTTCTTTTTCTTTTTGCAGTTTCTCAACTAATTTTCTTCATCGCTGCCAAGAGTAATTACTTAAGATAGGCCTTTGGAGGACCCTGCTTTTCAAGCACAACTGCACACTTCTCTTCTTTTTTATACTTAATTTGACCACTAAACCATGTCCACTGTTTGAGTGGGAGTGGACAGGGGAATTGGGAATCGGGAACTAGACTGATGTGAGGTGTGCTCTTCGTTCAGCTTTGTTTCTCTCTCCCTTCGTTCATTCCAGAAACTTCGATTAGCCCTACCATCTCCAAGGGACTGTGTGAAGCCTAGTGGGGAAGATGAAGGAGTTGGGAATGGTCCTTGCCCTGCTGGAGTCCTTATCCTTTCTAGGGAGGGAGACTCGAACTGCTGGGGATCTAATTTATAATGTGATGAGTGCTGTGAATGTGTGGAGTGCTACGAGAGGAGAGGGCCTTGTCTGGGGAAGGGACCAGGATGGCGTCCTTCAGGCTGAAGGGAGAGTGGGATTTAACGGTTCAGGTGGAGGGGCACCGGGGGGCTCGGTCAGTGGAGCGTCTGACTCGATTGTGGCTCAGGTCAGGATCTTACGGGTGAGAGAGCTCCAGCCCCACATCTGGCTCTCCTCTCTCTGCCCCTCCCCTGCTTGCTCTATGTCTCTAAACAAACAAACATAAAAAAACAACTATGCAGGTGGAGAGTCCAGAGGAATAGGGTTAGTGGCAAAGGAAAGTGCCCCCATGACGGGGAGGGGCTGAGCCCGTGTGCCTGGAGCAGTTAGCATTTGGGCTGTGATGCCAAGACCGGTGGAAAGATATTGAAGATTTTTAAAAACTTACCATGAACTATCTCATGTGTATGACATATATGTAAGAAGGAAACACATCTAATGACTGCTTGCTTATTCATCATCGAACTTAAGAAGTAAAACACTATCTATGCTGTTGGAGCCCCTGCTTACAGATGCTATCTTCTACTTTTTTCTGATTCTATCCTTCTCCCTCCTTTTTTCTTTCCTCCCTTCTTCCCAGAAGTAACCACTAATTGTGAATTTCTATTTCTGTTTTCTTTGCTTTTTACTTTTACTACGTATGTATGCATTCCTAAATCCTTCATAGTTTTGCATGATTTTGACCTTCGGGTATTAAGCAGCAGCATGGATAAATGTCCGTGTTGAGTGAAGACAGTAAGTTGCAGGAGCCACATGGTGTGAAACTATTGAAGAGCCTTCTATGGGGGAAACGACATTTGTGTTTGTATGCAGGGCGGATCATGGACTGGAGGTGAGCCAGGATGGATGGGAAGAACAACTGAAGGATGCTACAGTTTAGGTGGTGGGTACGTGGGGGTTGATGGCTATATCCTCTTAAGAGAAATTATGTACAAACTTGGAACTGTGGTCCTTTGGGATCTTGTCCCTCGTAGTTATTTGATCTTTCTGTTCCTCAGACTGACAAGCTTGTTTCCTGCTTCAGGGTCTTTTCCTATTCTTCTACCAGAGCCTTTCCTCTCAAACTGTAGAGTTCTGTCTACTGCACTCAGGTCCCTGCTCAGAGAGATCCTCCCTAACCACTCTATTGAGAAGTGACCTCTCAGTCGCTGTCATTGTTTTCCAGTCTCCTTCCTTTGCTTTATTTTGTGCTGTAGCTTTTCTTTAAAATCACATTCTGAAACAATTTATTTATAGTCTGTCTTCCTCTGCTAAAATATATGACCCATGAGGACTGGGGCTTTCTGTGTTTTGTCTAACATTGTTCTCCTCTTCTGCTTGTGCCTTGCATGTAGTAGGTGCTTATGAAATATTTGCTGAATAGATTAGTGAGGTACCTTGAAGTTGGGATATTGGAGTGTACTCATCTTTTTTTGACTTCTCCCACACATCTCTCTGGCTGTAAACTTTTTTCAGAGCCTGAGGTTAATGCCCAAACCCTGCTCCCACTAGACATTTCCACTTGACTATCTTGCTGTCACTTCAAAGTCAGTATGTCTAAAATTACACATTATCTCCATTCCTCCAGTCTTCCCGTTTTGTTAATGCCACCCCCACTGATAGTCCCCAGGCACAAAACCTTGGTGTTATCCTGCAGTAGTTCTCTGGTCCTGATCCCTTGGGTGCTGTCTCTGCCTGTGTATGACTTTGTGGGGGGTGGGGGTGGGGTTCCTGATCACTGTTTTCACTTCTGCTTTCTGCTATTGACATTTCAGCCAGGCCTCAAGGCCCTGCTTGGATCCTTTCTTCTGGGCATCAAGCTGAATTTTCCATCCCAACACCCATTTTGTACTTATGTCTGTAGTTTTTTTTTTTTTAATGTTTGTTTATTCATTTTGAGAAACAGAGAGAGACAGAGAGAGCGAGGAATAGAAAGAAGCCCAAGCAGGTCTGCGCTGTTGGCACAGAGCCCGATGTGGCGCTCCATGTCACAAACCGTGAGATCATGACCTGAGCCAAAGTTGAACACTTAGGCAACTGAGCTACCCAGTGCCCCCATAGTTTTTTTTTTTTTTTTAGTTACTTCCCTGTATCCTAATATTTTAAATACAGTCAAACAAATAAAATATTTTTTAGTTGCCTTTAACAAAAATTTTTTAAGCATTATTTCTGAGAGAGAGACAGAGCACAAATGGGGAAGGGGCAGAGAGAGAGGGAGACGCAGAATCCAAAGTAGGCTCCAGGCTCTGAGCTGTCAGCACAGAGCCCAATGCGGGACTCAAACCCACAAACCACGAGATCATGACCTGAGCCGAAATCAGACGCCCAACTGACTGAGTCATCCAGGTGCCCCTTGAGTTGTCTTTATCTGTTTTTCTGTTAGTCCACTTTCAACCTCACCCTGGTGCCCTGTTCCTGGTTTCGTCCTAGAGTCTTACTTTGCTGTGTGATTGATAAGGCCGCTGGCAGCGACCGCCATCAGTGTGGTCATCTTATCTCCTGTTGTTTGTTGTCACTCGGGCTGGCTTCCCCCATGGGGGCTTTTGCAGTTTTAAAAGGTGAGAGGCCATAAGACTTCAAATCCTATGTCATATTGGACATGTGTAGAGGCAATGGAGTCTGAGATGTTAATCTTAGTTTTTAGTTATATTTGTTCAGTTATGTTCTGAAAGGATAATAGCAGCTCTTTCTAACTGCTTAGCAGTGATGCAGATTGTGAAGGTAAATTTAGTTGGATAAATTATTTTAACTCTCATTTGTTGAGTGCTTATTATATTGCAACAAGCATAGGCATACAAGATGGTTTTACTCACATAATGGCTCTTGCAGAATCTAGTAGGTATTTAACACAAATTGTAGTAAAATATGGTAAATATTGAATTATGCATAGGTACAAGATGCTGTTGAAGTGCATGGAAAGAAGCACTTAAATCATCAAGGGTTTTATCAAGGTGAGGGCTCTTTCATAAAGGCTGTGATGGAGCCAAGTCTAGACAGATGAGTGGGAGTTCACTAATTGAACAGTGGACAAGAGCTTTGAGTTCTTGGATAATTCATGGAAACAAAGCAGAATTAATTTGGGCTCCCATGAAGGGCGATTCTAGTAAGGGCAAGCTTTTATTTCCCTAATATTGTAGCCACGGCCATTCCGAGTCAACAGTGCCCTCGGGTAGCATGATGTAGTCAGCCTAGCATAGTGATTAAGGGTAAACTCTGCAGTTAGGCTACTGAGGTTCCGAGTTCAGCTCTGCAACCTACTAGCTTTTGGAATTTGAAGAGTTTATTTATACTTCTTGGGTCTTAGTACAGTATCTACTTCATAGAAGTGAAGATTAAATGAGATAAAATATGTAAAATGCCTATGACAACATCGGGCACATAACAGGTGCTAAATAAAGGTTTGTTATTGTGGTTATTTTTGACTGTTCACATCAGCCTAGAGTGGGAATTGGCAAACTGCTACTCATGGGACAGGGCCCAACCTAGCCTGCTGTCTAGTTTGTAAATAAAGTTTTATTGGAACACAGCTATTCCCACTCATCAAGTATCAGCTCTGGCTACTTTTGTGCTCTACTGGGCCAAAAGACAGACAAATGGCCCATAAAGCCCAGTATGTATATATCACTCTACAGAAGAAATGTGCCATGCCCTGGCCTAGAGGATAAAAGCTAACTTTTTAGCTCACAATGACTGCTTCCAAGCCTGTGTTTTTCCATCCATAACGAACAGATGGCCACGGCAGCTCTTTGATTTTTGCTGCCCCTTCTTTACGAGCTATTCTTGTTGCTGGTTTGTAGTTTCTTCAGTGTTCCAACTGATTTTTCTCTTTTTCATGACTACGGACAGCAGTAGGGCTAGGACTAGGATGGGGTGGGTGAAGCACTCATATTAGGTACATGATTAAGGAGGACCCCAAAATCTCAATAGTCAAATAATACCTTGATGCAGTATTAAAAAAAAAAAACCTAAAAATAATGCAAAAAAAATTCTGTGGTGAGAAAAATAGAAAAATATTGAAGTTTTAAACAAAGACAAGGTCAGTATTACCAATTTTGTTTTCTTAAACTAAGGCGCCAGCACGGCTAGGCATAGTACAAGACAGCAGAGAATGGGTAATCCATATTTAAGCCACAGCAAACTGCAGACACTCCTGCTTTCTACGTAAACATGGTTGCTAGAATTTTTAAGATTCAGAAGGATCTGCTGACTGATCATTTTTAGTGATATGTACTCAGGTGTATGTCAGGACTACTTTAATAAGGAATAATTATGCACATACGTTGTTGAACTTGGCTTACAGTAGTGATCTGTATATAGTCTGTTGTATAAAATGACAGAAGGAAAAATATTTCCATAAGTTTTCAAACGATTCATTTGAAGTGGTTCACGGAAAGCAGTAAGGCATAGATCAGAATAGCAGCACTGGATAACCAGAGCTGTTTACCAAGAGATCTGAAAGGATTACCTGGTTCCTGTAAGCTTCTTCTAAGAAAGGCCAGATAGCGATATTAATTGAATTTTAATGCTTTCTGTTGAACACTGACCTGGCAAGCTTTTTTAGATGACTAACTTCCTAATCTGCTTTGACATTTCTACAGGACGCTGCAGTGATTTGTTGGTAGGTTAAAAATATTTATGATTTGTTTTCGTGAAGGAGGTTTGGAAATAATCTGTAGAATTCTGCTAAGATAGAATGGAATCGTATCATAAGGAATATGTCTGGAGGAAGGGACAGAATGACCCTTCCATTTCTCAGACACCATGGTTGAGATTTGTAGGACTTTATTTGATGTTTCAATGAAGTGAATTAGTTGTTCTAACTGGCTATCACTGTTCCAAAGTGATAAAATGTCATATTTAGCTTGATGCTCTTTTGCTTTCTAAATGACACTTGAAAATGTTTTTAGGTCTACAGTGTTGATTGGAGCCAAACCAGAGGTGAACAGCTCGTGGTGTCTGGCTCATGGGATCAAACCGTCAAACTGGTATGTCAGAATTACCGTATTTAACACCAAATACTCTCTTCCCCAAAGTTTTTGTTGAATTTTTTTCTTCTCTTGGACATACTTCTATATCTTTTCCATTACACAGCTAATTTCTTTTCAAAAAACCTTATTAAAGCATTTGTTAGAATTTAAATATTTTTAATTTTTTGTCTGCAAACTAACAGCAGTTAACTCATCGTTAATTATTTTAGCCTCTTAAATACCATTTTGCTTTATATAAAAATAGACTTTAAAAAATGTTTGAGGGATGCCTGGGTGTCTCAGTTAAATGTCTCACTTGCTCTTAGGTCGTGTTCTCATGGTTCATGAGTTTAAGCCCTGCATCGGGCTCTGCATTGACGGTGCAGAGCCTGCTTGGGATTTTCTCTCTGTGTGTCTCTCTCTCCCCCCCCTCTCTGTCCTTCCCCTGTGTGCTCTCTTTCTCAAAATAAATAAACTTTAAAAAATATTTGAAATATGTATGTATACTAGATGTATATATATAAATACATATATAGAGGGATGCCTGGGTGGCTCAGTCGACTAAGCATCTGATTTTTGTTCAGGTCATGAGCCTGGAGCCTGCTTCAGATTCTGTGTCTCCTTCTCTCTCTGCCCCTCCCCCACTTGCACTCTGTCTGAAAGATAAACATTAATAAAAAATTAAAAATATACATATATAGTGTATTGTATATATTATATGTATGTATATAAACAAGCTTGAATTTATGTCTAAGTAATTGATCTATTAATTTATTTGCAGTGGGATCCAACTGTTGGAAAGTCTCTGTGTACCTTTAGAGGCCATGAAAGCGTCATTTATAGCACAATCTGGTCGCCCCACATCCCTGGTTGCTTTGCTTCCGCCTCAGGTAAATAATTTGATATTTACCAAAAGCCTTATAGTGAATGGTGGCCTGGCTCTCCCCAGTAGGTGGCGCTGTGTGCTTCAGATTTGCAGGGAAAAAGGGACCACGTTATTCTTCTTGTGCTCTTTAGATTGTTTCATTCTTTATCAACCTCTAGACAAGAACTAACCAGGCCTGGATTACTTTTCAACTATTTGTGAACACATTTGGTTTGTCTTAGGCATATCATAACTGGTTATAAATCTTCCAAAATTGGGAAACATTCTGGTCCTTTTTATTAGCCACTGAGCTCCTTTGATCAGATGGCATTATCCTTGGTTCGTTTATCAGAATAAAGGTTGCTAAGTCTGAGTAACAGTTACAGGAGTGTGTAATATGTGCTAATTAATGACAAATACTTATGGTGTTTGACAGAGTAAGACCATGGTTCTTTATTTTTTACTTCTTTTATGACTTGCAAAAAGGAATTTATAAAGGAAAAATAAAAATGGTATCCTAGATAATCCCTCTTCTGACCATATACATAGTAAGGAAATTCAAACAACACAGAAACATGCCAAATAAAAAATAAGCCCTCATTCCTCCCACTTCATAGAACCACTGTTAATATTTTCTTGTATTCCTTTTCTGTATTCCCCCATAAAAATTCTTATCTTTATTTCAGAATATATGGTACAAAAGTGAAAAATATTTATGGAGAATATTCCTGAGGAAAAAGTCAGATGTTTTTTGCTTAGTGGTATTAGGCATTATATGCTTATAGTGATAAGACTTTTATTGTTGAAATTGTACGGGAAAATAATTTCATTTATTTTTTAAAAATTTATTTATTTATTTTGAGAGAGATGATGAGAGCGAGTGCGCATGAGCAGGAGAGGAGCAGAGAGAGAATCCCAAGCAGGCCCCGTGCTGTCAGGCTGGTGTGGAACTTGAACCCATGACCTGTGAGATCATGACCTGAGCTGAAACCAAGAGTCAGACGCTTAACAGACTGAGTCACCTAGTTGCCCTGGGAAAATAATTTTATAACTGTGCGATTGTGAGTCAGAAAATCTCCTCTGGCACACGTGGGTGGCTCAGTTGGGTGAATATCTCTTGATTTCAGCTCAAGACATAATGCCAGGGCTGTGGGATCAAGTCCTGTGTTGGGCTCTGCATGAAGCCTGCTTGGGATTCTCTTTCTCTCTTTCTCTCCCTCTGCTTTTCTCCCTTGCTCGCTTGCTCGCTCTCTAAGAAAAAAAGAAGAAGAAAAGAACTCCTGTCCCAAATTCATTTTCCCCATTGAAAACATTGTTATTATAAAACAGTTTTTGACTGTGGAGATTTCTTTTTTTTTTTTAATGTTTTTTATTTATTTTTGAGAGACAGAGAGAGACAGCGTGAGCAGGGGAAGGTCAGAGAGAGAGGGAGACACAGAATCTGAAGCAGGCTCCAGGCTCTGAGCTAGCTGTCAGCACAGAACCCGATGCGGGGCTCGAACCCACGAACTGTGAGATCATGACCTGAGCCGAAGCTGGACGCTTAACTGACTGAGCCACCCAGACGCCCCTGTGGAGATTTCTTAGTAGGCTTAGTCAAGTATTATATTTGAATTGAGGGAATCATAACACCATTCAGAAAGAGTTCTTAGTCTCTAGTTTTAAATAAACTTGATGGAAAACATTCTCCAATTACATTTTATGAATTATACATATAAATTTATATACTTAAGCTTATGAATTTAAAAGAAATTTAAGATAGAAAAAGAGGTACACCATGTTTTTTTCATCTGATCTACTACCAGTAAACATTTGGCTAAAGAGTTTTTTGAATCCTATTTCCTCCCTAAAATCCCTGACACTTTGATATACATTGCTTCATTTTTCTGTTAGATAATTTGTGTAATGTATTGAGTGCCATTAAAGCTGTAAAAAGTGTAGAAATGAAACAAAGGTGAACAACTAATTGGCATAGGCAACACAGGATTGCCCTGCTAGGCCTCCTCCTTGAGTCGCTTTGACCTTGGCTCAGAGAACAAGTAGTGGGAAGGAGAAACCAGTGTCTGCTCCGAGCATTCCAATGTGAGGAATGATCAAATTAGACCATTTGGGAAATGTATGCATAAGTATAATCTATATGACCCTAATCGCTTTCAAAGTGTTTGTTTTACAGCAGCAATTCCTTACAGATTAATTGAAACAATTAACAACAACTTTCCCAGTCTAGGTGATAGTGAGAACCTGATAAAGTTAAGCTAATAGCTACTTTAACATTTGGACCTTGAAATAATAAATACATGCACCTTAGTTTTTTTAATGTTTTCCAATTTGATGAGTGAAAAATGATACCTAATTTTTGTTTTGATTCGCATATTTGATTACTAGAGATAGTGAATATTCTTTATATGTCAGTTGACTATCAGAGTTTTTCTTTTGTGAGCTGCATGTTCCTATTTTTGGCCCATTTTTCTACTGGGAGATATTATTGCTTTTCTGTATTGATACATGAGTTCTTTTGTATATTTAGGAATAAGTCTTCTATATCTTACATATATTTTCCCAATTTTTTGTTTGTCTTTTAAACTATTTTATTTGGATGTTTGTTTTTTATAATTTGAGAGAGAGAGAGAGCAGGGGAGAGGCAGAGGGAGACAGAAAATCTCAGGCAAGCTCTGTGCTCGGTGTAGAGCCTCACATGGGGCTCAGTCCCACGATCCTGGGATCATGAGCTGAGCCATCCAAATACCCCTATTTTATTTGTTTGTTTGGTTTTTTTTTTAGTATATATGCTTTTAAATTTCTTGGTAGTCATAGCTATCAATTATTTGCCTAATGAGCTTCTGGCTTTCATTTAGGATGAATAAGGAGTTGGCTCAGTGAAATGTGGGAGGCCTTGGATGGCAAAGAGAGAGCATTCCAGGCAGAGACAATAAGATGTCCAACAGTAAGAACTTGGTGCATTGGAGATCCTGAAAGAAGACCAGGGAGACCATTGCTTAAGACGAAAGGATAGTAAAAATGAGGTCGGGCAGCAGATAGGCTCCCAGATCACACCTTATGGACTGGATTTAAGATTTTTGTTTTTATCCTATGGACATGGGCAAAGTACTGAAGAGGTGTAAGCAAGGGAGTGATCTGATTAGGCTTGCATTTTTAAACACTCATTCTGATGGTGTGTAGAGAATAATCGGGAGACGAACGGAAGTGAATCCAGGAAGATTAACTGAGAGAGTGAAGGCAGGATCAGGATGGTGGCAGAGGGCTGGAAGAAACTAGGCTGACGTGAGTGGTATTTAGAAATGATTGTATAAGTTGTAGAAGAAGGGAAGAGAAAAGGATGAGTAAGGACTAACTCCTAGATTCCTGTAAAGCATAATTGGTAGGTGGTTAATGTCATAACTGAGGTAAGAAATATATTTGAGGGGCGCCGGGTGACTCAGTCGGTTAAGTGTCTGACTTTGGCTCAGATCACGATCTCACGGTTCGTGGGTTTGAGCCCCGCATCAGGCTCTGTGCTTACAGCTGGCTCAGAGCCTAGAGCCTGCTACCGATTCTGTGTCTCCCTCTTTCTCTGACCCTCCCCTGCTCACACAGACACACATACAGACACACACACACACACACACTCTCTCTCTCTCTCTCTCTCTCTCTCTCTCTCTCATAAATGGAACAAGAAAAATTAAAAAAATATGTTTGAAAGAGAAGATCTTGAGTTTGTTTTAGAGCACATTGAGCTGATGGGACACATGGGGTTGTCAATGATGGGGATTGACTTTGGAGCTGAAAAATCTAACCTTGTGAATAGTGTGTCTTTGACTCATAAATGATAGCTAAAGCCATTGTAGTAAATCAGAGTACCCAGGAAAGGCTACATAGAAGAAACCTTAGACTAGAGCCAACGTTGAAAAACACTGTCCTCAGATTAAAATGACCCACTGACCAGTGTTAGAAATAAAGTTTATTGGAACACAGCCATGCCCATTCTTTTACAGATTATCTTTATTATTTTTAATGTTTATTTATTTTTGAGAAAAAGAGAGACAGAGTATGAGCAGGGGAGAGGCAGAGAGAGAGGGAGACACAGAATCTGAAGCAGGCTCCAGGTTCCCAGCTGTCAACAGAAAGCCCCATGTGGGCGTCAAACCCACAAACCGTGAGATCATGACCTGAGCTGAAGTGGGACCCCCAACTGACTGAGCCACCCGGGCGCCCAGACCTAGATCGTCCGTCTACAGCTGCTTGTGAGCTGTACTGGCGGAATTGAGTAGCTATGGCAGAGATGGAATGGCGCCCTGGAGGCCTGAAATATATACCGCTGGACCCTTCACAGGAAATGTTTGCTGATGCTTTGTATAGAGTATTAAGGGGAGATAAATAAAGGGAAGTTCTTTTGTGCAGTCTGGTTGTTTAGGGGAAGTGGGAAGAAAATAGCTAGGGGAGGATATAAAGTGTGTCTAATATTGTCCCCTCATTTAATTACCCAGAATCCCCAAATGGGCAATTAGTAGGATAATTACTAGGATAATTTCTTGCCAATAAACTAATCAATGCCCTGAGTGATTGAATTATGTTGAGTGGTTTCCATAGTAAATATAATGTCACAGAAATCCTTTCCTTTTATTTATTTTACTTTATTTTTTTAATTCTAAAAACTTAATATAACAAATGTCGCTGAAT
This sequence comes from Suricata suricatta, assembly GCF_006229205.1. NCBI lineage: Eukaryota > Metazoa > Chordata > Mammalia > Carnivora > Herpestidae > Suricata > Suricata suricatta. The sequence goes on from NC_043706.1 coordinate 118,278,818, forward strand.
TCTAAAATATTGTTAGGTTGAAGACACTCAGAACTGGAAATCTTCAGGTAAATTGTGTACAGACAAATATGTCCCTTAGATTGAGCAATTTCTTAGATCCTAAAATAATAGAAAATAATAGTAAATTCTATGTATAGAAGTTTAGTTAAGTCAAAAAATGTGCAATGATTAAAATTAACAGCATTGTTTTCTAGAATGAAGAACAGTATACTTTTAAAATAAAGTTATTACTGTTATTTTAAAATTTTCTCAGTTGTTTGAGTCAGTGTTTTGTCCATATCTGAGTTAAATCTTTTCCAAGACATCAAATCTTTTGGGATGGGACCAGAAATATATTTTTCATTGGCACATTTCCTTTTCCAAACCTAAATTTCTTCTTTGATTTTTTAAAAAGTTTTTCTGTGGCACAGCTAACTATAAGGCTGGTGTGTATTAAGTAAGTGATAGCAATTTTGATATGCTTATTTGACTTAACTAACCCATTAGCCTGCCTGTATATCTTGGGTTAATCATCTTTATGCTTCTAATATGGTATAAATGCTAATGAGTTTCATGCAGATAGTTAAGTCTGAAGATGACCACAGTTTAGCATAATGGTTATAATATTGCTATTGTGTAATTTTACTATGGTCAGAAGGCCTAACACAGAAAGTATAAGTTCAGTTAAAATTACTTTAAGGACGTGAATTAGATTGACATTAGCATCATTTTCTTCAAGTAGGGATGCACTTTGACCTTATCCTATAGTTTCAAAGGATTCATTTCAAACACTGGATGGAATGAGTGGTATAAAACAGATGTCTTCAAAATAAACTGGAACATGCTTTCCTTCTAGTGAAGCAGCGAAGACATGTCCACTGGGAGCTTTAATTAGCTGCATTCATAATTAACTGGAATTAATAATGAGTAGAATTGCATATGTTTGGAAAAGTATTAGTAAATGAAACTCCCCAAACTGATATATTTTTAAAAAAATTCCTTTACCTTACTATTGTATGTAATTTTGTTAATGTATATTAATATTTTGGGTTCTAAAATTGTCTTTGTTTTTAATCATTGCTTTTTCTATGACCACGACAAAATATAAAAATCTGGTGGTGACAAAATCTTGAACTAATATAGCTGCATTTATTTAAATGTCAGGTAAAATTGATATTAGCCTTTTATTTGGGCTGAATCACACATACCCCTTCTTGTACATTGGCCTTTTGTGTAGCACGGTATACATAATATTGACTCTGGATATTGCATACAGAATATTCAGTGTATGAGACTGAATAGAAGAAAAAGACTAATTGTGTGTAGAGAACAAAATAATCACAAAACTTAACTATCTGCAAATCGTAGATAGGTATTATATAACAGTCTTTTGTCATCACAAAGTCCATTTAGTTTAACAGAAACAAGATTATCTGTTTAAGACATAACCTTCATGTGTTATATTAGAAATAAATGTAAGCAGTGGTCTTACCAACCAGGACTTCTCTGGTTGAAAGTCAGAGAAATTCTGAAGCACACCACCTTAAGTAAGAAGCTGATTTGTTTGCTCACATTGTTGAAATGTCGGGACTCACGTCTGGCTTTCTAGACAGGGCTGGATGTAAGGCTTAGAGGGTGTTCTTGTCCTGACTTTAGTCATGCTGCTTAACACCCTGTCTCTTCATTACTAATTTCGAAAACAAGGGCAATGATAACATCTACATCATGAAGTTTTGAGGAGCATTAAGTGAGCTAAGGCTAAGAACAGCACCTGACACAGAGTAAGGGCTCCATACATGTTACCTTTATTATGAACATGTGTGCTCAGAATTCTGTGGAAACACAGCTAAGGATTCTTGAGCCGGTCAAAGTTGACCGGTTGGGGATGCTTCCAGGAGGAAATAGTGTACAGGCTGTTACCTGTAAATGACCAAGGGTTAAGAGATGAGAGCTGGAGAGCGAAGGAATGGGAGGTGGCAAGAACCAAGCATATTTGAGGAGCATCTGAATGGCCATGGGATGCTTATGTGCTGTAAGAATTACCAGTGCTTATCTGAAGAGCTTGGACTCCTGGCTAGAGTCCAGCTAGACCCTGGAATGCGTGGCTGTGTAATAACACACTAGGCTGGTGATCCTGGAACCCGGCTAACCATCAGAATTATCAGGGAGGCTTTACAAAAACAACAACAAAATTCTGGGCTCCATCTTAGTGCTACTGAATAAGGTACCTCTGGGATGCATATACTTTAATCGCCTCAGCTGAATCTAGCCATCAGCCTCATCTGGAAAGCACTGTCTAGTCTATGGTACAGCTTTGTTTCAGATGCCAAATTAATGGTACGTTTCTGTTGATGTAATGAGAATTATGTGTTTCTTTTAATGTTCCTCTCTTTTTTTAAAAAGACACAGAATGGTTTCAGCACTGAATTCAGAGAAGAAGTGGTTTCTGTAGTTGGAGAATGTCTTAGCTTTTCTTTCCTCCTCAGTTTTATTAGTGATAGTTGAATCTTCATCAATTTTCTTACTTTGTCTTCTTGCCTACAGACAGGAGCTTTGCATTAAAAAATCTCCAATGTAAACTTCATGGTTGTGGAACCCAAAGTGGCAAAATATTTGTTTTTACAAATCTCACAAATAGCTTATATGATTGGCAATCAAGATGTATTTTATGTCTAATCAATCCTGTGGCGCACATGTGATTAATTATGCCACTCAACTGCTTATAGCAGTTTATATTTTAGGATAACATATGAGAATATAGCATTTAGGTCATTCTAAGAATTTAGTCACCTTCAAAGTTACATGGTATTTGCAAATCCAGAACTAAACTTGTTATGGTTGGCTAAGTTAACACAGGCCAAAGAGGGGAGTTTTTAGAGATTTAGATCTAGTTTTGCCTTCCAAAGCAGAGTTCTCCAAAGACATTGCATTTTGTCTAGTTCTGCGTATGAGATAAAAGGGAAGACTATTTGAGATCTTTACCTAAAGAACATTAACACGAAGTAAACTTTCTTTTGAGCCCTGAGAACTAAGTTATTGCTATTACAGACTCCATGTAATTGCATGAGTCACAGCCATGCCTAAATGAATGGATCCAGGTGTTAAAGAAAAAAGAAAAAACCCACCCTCATTGTCTCATAGGAAAAATTCCTACTCCCCTCTGATAAACACTGGCATTTCAACTCAATTAAACTATTTGGGCCCAGTGTGCATCCTTTTGCTGCTGAGTTCTTTGCAGTGGGAGATTCAGTGTTTACACTCATTCCCCTTACTCAACTTCCTCTTACCTGCTGCAGTTTGAAACTAGATACAGTAGTAGCCAGCATTTCCTATCCCATGCTGGGCACTTACTTAAACTCACTGGTTCTGTTGCCAGTGGCCAAGTCTGCAACTGATAAGAGAAGCTGGTGATTCGGATGGGTCCATGGCACTGTCATAGGGCCCTGGGAAACGTCTGGCTGACAATGAAAGGCCAGTTGTCGGGAAAATGCAATTAAAAAGAAAAAAAACAATATAAATACAGATATCCTGGTGGCTAAGAGTTGAGTGAGTCATGGTACCATTTGGCCAGAAGCTGTCTCTCCTACCTGGAAAATAAGGAGGACAAAGTGCCAAATGTGTGCAACAGAAGCAACCATCAAGTAAGTGGAATTCTTAGCTCCTTCAGAATGGTTCCCTTTTTGTGTCCTTTGCAAGAAGGGATCCCTAGACCATGGCTTTTGTGTGTGTGTGTGTGAATGTGGCTTGCATATGATGGTGAGGAACCAAAATATTATCCCGGAGAAATTGGGAGTAGCCACCCACCCACCCAGTCTTTGTTGTTGTTTTGTTAGACCTTTTCGTGAAGTCAATATGTGTACCGGGCAGTGCATGATCTTAAGCGTACAGTGCAAAGAATTTTCACAGTTAGCACATCTGTGTGCCAGCAGCCGGATCAAGAAACAGAACATTCAGAGAGGCTCCCCTACCCCACTCCAGGGTGACCACTGTCCTGACCTCCAATAGCATAGATTAATTTTGCCTCTTCTTATACTATTGTGTCAGGTTTCTTTTGGTCAACATTATGTTTTGTGAGACTCCTCTATAATGTTGCCAGAGTAAGTTACCTCTTGATGGCCTAGTCCACATTCACAGTAATGGTTTCGTACTCTAAACCATTCACATGCCCAGAAAATGTAATTATTAGGATGAACACAGCACATTCGACTTTCAGCAGTGCTTTAGTTGTGGCTATAGCAGACCTTAGAGTTTCAGACCTGATGTTAAATACAAATTTTTGAAAGCTTGTGTACATCATTTGGGTGTTTTCTGTGTTTTAGTGGAAGCCTTGTGCTGAACCGTATGTTTTTCTCTAGGGCTAGGCTTTTTACAGACTGAAGCTCTCAGGGAGTTCCATTTACTCCCTCCGTGATGCTCAGGAGTCTCCTTTGCCTACAGGTGATAGAACATGAACTCTCTTAGGTCTTTGTAGAGTTTATCAAAGAGCAACTCCAGAAAGGGAAGGGATGCTTGAATAGCCCCAGGACATATTTTCTATCTTTAGTCTGGATTTTTCTCTGCTTGTTAACTCCATTCTGCAAGCTGGCTTTCCCCAAACAGTGAGACATGTGACCGTCAGCAGCCCTCAATTTTATAACCTGTAAATCTAAGAAAGGGACTGACATTTTTTCCCAAGTACCCGCCTACCACCTGTCAGCTGTGGTCAGGACAGAGAGTAAGCTACTATGACTGGCCTTGCTTGGACCTGTCCCTGGGTGGTCCACTGTGTTGAGCCATAGGTCTTTCTGGAGTCACATGGTGAGAAAAGGAAACATGTCCTGTAAGAAGTGTATTGCTGGGAAGTCCTAACACTAGATCTCCACACCACTCTGCTTTATACTCAGAAGACTAGGGAGAGCCTACAGATCATTTTGCCAAAGCTGTTTAGAATTTTGAAACAAATTCTACTTACTGGTAGTTAAACATTGACTATGACTAGGGCTCTTGAAAATATTTGAGGCTCTAGTCTATACCAATTCTGAACAGTTTCCATTTGGTATTTTCAAATTCATCATTCCTTCCCATCCCTTCATATTTAGCTATGCCCAAAAATGTAAGTTTCTTTCTTTTCTCAGAGTGGTTTTCAATCTTTTTAAAGTAAGAAGATGGGCAGAGGGATGGGAAATGGGCAAACTGGGGAGTGGGACGTGCAGTCTGGCCGTTACGGAATGAATGAGTTGTGGAAATAAAAGGAATACAGTATTCTAGTGGCATTGTATGGTGACAGGATGGTAGTTAAACTGTGGTGAGCACAGCGTAACATACAGAGAGATTGAATCCCTATGTTGTCCGCCTGAAACTAACATGACAACTATACTCAAATTGGAAAAGACTAGGAAGATGATATTTTTATTTTTATTTATTTAAAAAGATTTTTGAAAGAGAAAGCATGCGTGAACACATGTGGTGGGGTGGGGGGAGGCAGGAGGAGAGAGAGAAAGAATCTCAAGCCGGCTCAACACCCAGCGCAGAGCCCGATGCAGGGCTCAATCTCACAACCATGAGATCATGACCCGAGCCAAAATCAAGAGTCAGACACCCAACCAACTGAGCCACCCAGGTGCCCTTAAAGATGGTATTTTTAAATAAAAGATTGCAAATCCCACACACAAAGCAACAATACCTATATATGGAGCCATAAAAATGTAGTGAAAGTATTACAAAAACACAGACTAAAAGGGATGGCAGATTCACGATTGTGGTGAGGCCTGGGCAAGAGGGATGGGGAATGGGATTGAAAGTACACTGGAGGTTTCAACCTTTATTTGCTTTATTACTTTTATTTTTTTAAAAAAACTGTGGGGAAAATATGATAGAACAGGGTGTGTGTGTGTGTGTGTGCGCGTGTGCATGCATGAGAGATTAAATGTTTTTTTCTCCAATTTATTGGAAAAATATAGAAATCAAAAGAATAATTCCTCAAGATTCAGCCAGTACTGACCGTATGGCACTCCCCTTCCAGCGGCGTTAGGAAGCGGCGTTAGGAAGCAGCGCAGGGTAGGTGTGGCGCACACAGGCTGGGGAGCCTGCCCGCCTCAGCTCTTGGTCCAGATCCTGATTCCATCGCTTGCTATCTTTTTTTTAAAATTTTTTATATTTATTTATTCTTGACACAGAAACAGAGTGTGCTAGTAGGGGAGGGTCAGAGAGAGGGGAGACACAGAATCCGAAGCAGGCTCCAGGCTCTGAGCTGTCAGCACAGAGCCCGATGTGGGGCTCGAACCCAGTAACCATGAGATCATGACCAGAGCCGAAGTCAGACGCTTAACTGACTGAGCCACCCAGGTGCCCCAGCATTGCTTGCTGTCTTGAGGGCATTATTTCATTCCCATGAGCTTCAGTTTCCCCATTTGCAAATTACTACAAAAATTACTTTTTATACTATCAAAATTTCTACTTCATTTGTTATGTTTTTAAAAAGTTAAGGCATATAAAATGTTTAGACCACCATCTGGTATATAATAAACACTCAACAAATATTCACTGTTATTCTTGTTATAATTAATAGGGGTGGATGGGAATGACTTTGAATCATGGGTATGTTTTCTGATTTTATTTTTAAAAACATTATCTCACTGAAACTTTATAAGGTAAATATTTTATCACAGGTGAGGAAAATGGGAATCAGAGAAGTTAAGTAACTTGATTAAACATCAGCAGGGAGGGGCGCCTGGCTGGTTCAGTCTGTTAAGCGTCTGGTGACTTCAGCTAAGGTCGTGATCTCCCGATTCACGAGTTCGGCCGGCAGTGGGCTCTGTGCTGACAGCTCAGCTAGAGCCTGCTTCGGATTCTGTGTCTCCCTCTCTCTCTGACCCTCCCCTGCTCATGCTCTGTCTCTCTCAAAAATAAGTTAATATTAAAAATTTTTTTTAAACATCAGCAAGGAACAAATGACTGAGCTGGGTTAGAACTAAGCCCTGGAACTCCAGAGCCCCCATTCTTAACCTCTACCTTTCATTACCACCAACCACGTGATTCTTATATTTCTTAAACAACTTCCAAATAAATCAGGAAAAAACCTATCGTCTAAACTTGCTAAATTTATTTAATTTTTTAATGTTTTTTATTTATTTTTGAGAGACAGAGAGAGACAGCACGAGCAGGGGAGGGGCAGAGAGAGAGAGGGAGATACAGAATCCGAAGCAGGCTCCAGGCTCTGAGCTAGTTGTCAGCACAGAGCCCCACGTGGGGCTTGAACCCACAATCGTGAGATCATGACCTGAGCCGAAGCCGGACGCTTAACCGACTGAGCCACCCAGGCGCCCCAAACTTGCTAAATTTAAATAAATGACATATGATTTAGAATTGGGAATGTAGGAAAACCTATCTAAGTAAATAAAAGATCATTTAAAATTTTAGCATTATTGTATGCCATATATGAAAATATCTACTATGTGCTAGAGATCATGCTAAGTGCTTTACGGACTCTTCATTACACTAAATTCTTGTACAGCCCTGCATGTAGGCATTCTTTTTCTTTTTTGGAAATGAAGAATCAGTCTCAGAGATATTATATGGCATGTGCAGGGTCACGAAACTTCTAATGGAATTCAAGACCTTGACTGCCATCTCACCATAGACTGTGTTCTTTCATCAGGCCTTGCCAAGCTTTCTCTCTGCAGCAGTTATTGTTTATAATTTACCATCAATGTAGGTAGATAGATCCCGAGTTTTGTTCATCTGGTAATTTTGTTGTTTCCTAATAGTTTATAAAAATTGAAGGTAAACATTATATAAAACATTTAATCAGGGGGTAACTTTGTGAAACTAAGCAATGTAAACCATTTTTGTAAAAATGCAAAATATAATCCTTCTTTTAACTTGTTTTTTCCCAAGGAGAAAAATAGACCTCTGCTTGGCCCGTTAAAATTCAGTTAACATAAAAGCTTGGATTAAAAATTCTCTACTTTGTTTTGGTAGACTGCCCACATTTAACAGTAAAACTGTTAGCATTTTGTTTCTTATAGATTGTGCTGGTATAGGGTGATACAGGGTTATTTACTGGAAGTTGAGGATTTTCAGGGCCTTTTCCTATCCTAAAGAGAAACACACTGTGTGTGGCTAGTTGCCACTGTTTGGGTCAGTGTGAAATTCAGATTTCCTGCTTTGAGTAGATCTAAAAACATTGTCATGGCGCATTACTTTCTGTGGTTCATCATTTTTAGTAGTTCCTATGCATTATTATAGTTACAAACTGTGTGTTTGTGTGCGTGCGTGTATGTGTGTATGAGAGAGAGAGCGAGCGAGCGAGCAAGACAGCAGTATCCTAACAGTAAAACAGTGTATTTTTCCTCAATTTATCATCATTAGTATGATGTCACTCGGCATCTAAATGGTGTGATGGAAAGTGATCAAGTCTTTATCTTTCATCAGGTGATCAGACTCTGAGAATCTGGGATGTGAAGTCAACAGGAGTCAGAATTGTGGTTCCAGCCCATCACGCAGAAATTTTGAGTTGTGACTGGTGTAAATACAATGAGGTACCTTGTCTGGATCTGTCCGGAGCTGCTGAGCCCTTCCTAATGTTGAAGTGTTTTAGATTTTTTAAAAATTTATTTATTTATTTTTTTTGAAATTTTATTTTATTATTTTTTTTACTTTATAAAGTTTCATATTTTTTTAACATATGCAATTATTTTCCATCATTTACAATATAGTAGTTACAATGACACTCCAAACAGAAAAGCAAAGTAAAAAATCAAAACACCAACTTCTGTTTCATGTAATTAGACTTATACAGAAATTAGAAGGTTAAGTAACAACTAGTTAATCACCTAATTTCACAGCTATCTGAAGTGGCCATCGTTATATAGCAGCTTATCTATGATACATTCAAGATAAATGATACAATTTATTACTTGTTCATAGGCTACAACACAGCCTGCTTAATACCTGAAGTGTTTTAGATTTTATTTTATCTTTGTTTGTGTGGACTTCGGTAGTGTTTATGGACCATTAGGTTAAATGCAGTCCCTTTCATTTCTAATTGATGATTGTGAGTGACCTGCATTAACATTAATTGGATTTAAGTGCACATAAAAAAGGCAGAATAAGAAGCAGAAATTCTCAAAGTTCAGCAGTGCAGCCTTGCTTGCTTGCTTGGGAAACTGCTTTACAGTTTATGTAATTTCTTTTCTTTATTGCTCTTAACCCCACCAATTTGTATCACCTGCTATTAAGTCTTGTTCACTTTGCTGATTAGGCTGCTGAACTGTTTTTAACTTGATTTTTAGTTTGAAAGTCCATCAGTTTTTAAAATTTTGTTTCATCTTCCCATATAAGCCTAACCAAACTTGGTGCTTCAGTAAGTGTCCATTTGTACCTTTTTGCAAAGCTTCAGTTAACCACATGAGCATATGAATTCAGAACAGAAGTGGATTAAACATGTGGTTGATATACTGTTTATGTCCTAAAGTGGTCTGTTGACTGTGACAGATGGAGAAAACATATGCCTTGTTTTTTCTCAGTTTTCAATTAATTAATGAAAGTTAAGAGAGCATTGTATTGGCGGAGTTCTTTAAAAAGAAATAAAACAGGTTAAAAGAAAATAGAGTACATATTCAAGAATAAAACTTGATCTAAATAAAAATTTCAGTGCTGGTGACTGTAGTTCAAATTTCTGTCATCATAGATGAGTTTTCCATGTAGAAAAATGAATTGTGGAGTATATGTTATACTTTGGAGAATTCTAAAAACAGTAATGATACACAGTTGAGAGTTGTTAAAAAAATTTTTTTTGGCTTTAAATAATTGAAATTTTTCCTCACGTGAGCTTACCCTGACACCAGCACATTCAGACAATGAATTGCTGCTTTGGTTGACAAGGGATGGCGCTGATATGGAACCAGCCTTTACTCAGGACCTGTGCGTTCACCGAGGGCTCCAGATGGAAGGATTCATAAAACCAGACTGGACAGGAGAATCACCACTCTTTACATACGTTCTCAGTTATGATTAGATCTTCTATTAAGACATGGCTCATGAGAGTGGGGGACAATGATTGAATTAGATTTAGTAAAACATAATCTAATTTGTACCCTTTGCCCTTTCTCCATCTTCCTAAGTTAGCAGGCCTCTTGCCTTTTAACACCTGGTGAAGCCTCAGAATACATCAAAGAGACAGGTGGACTCACTTGTCAGGCATAATTTTTAACCCCTCGTGTACTTATTGATACTACTAAGGGTAGATTGGAGACTGCAGTGCTTTTGAGACTACGCCTCGTTCTGCTGTGTGCACTGCTCACCTATCTGTGAATAATTTTGCAGAATTTGCTGGTCACGGGGGCAGTTGATTGTAGTTTGAGAGGCTGGGACCTGCGGAACGTACGGCAACCAGTATTCGAACTTCTTGGTCACACCTATGCTATTAGGAGAGTGAAAGTAAGTGTTCATCTTGTCTTTTTACAGGTAGAGCATAAATAGAAACATAATTAATGCAGTGTATATAAAAGGTGCTTAGAGGTTGGGAATATTGATTCTGTTTGTGCATATTTTTGTTAGCCAATGCATGATAAACAATGAAAGCTAAAATTAGTTAAAATATTTGAATAATTACTGAATACATTGGGACAATGCAGCCAATCAGTGCTTAAGTTTAATTCCAAATGTTTTTCTATTCTGTCAGTTCCATTCTACTGTTCCTTTTCACATGCTTTTAACGACGGTAATTTACTGTTGGGTATTTTTGTTGAAGTTTATGGAGAGGTGGCTAATCCCTTTCTCTAATAAGATAATAAATATGAATGTTCATAAACATTTGGGGTATAGAAAATTTTTCACTCTGCAAACAGCAGAGGATGAGATAAAGATAATTTTTTTCTGCCACTCCCAAGAAATCTGTCTGGTTGTAATATGGCTTATGTTAGTTTCCCAGCTTTCATTGGCAGGTTTTGCTAAGTCACTGTGGAAAACATCTGATTAAGTGACATCTCCCAATTTCATTCTTTGTTTTATTATATTAAGTGTAAAGAAGTATTTTATTGATCTTTTAAAGAATTGAGTTATTCCTGTTGCAAAAATTCTAAATTTCAGTTAAATTAACATCTTAAATTTTATTTGCTGTAAGCCAACATATGAGACACAGTGCCATGTTGTTGTTTTTAATGGTATGTAGGTTTTAGTAGCTGAGAAATATTTTCCAATATTTATGTCACAACGCTTTTGAGAATGGAACTCAGTAATTTACTGAAAGTATTTTATCAGCCATAAAGTATATTCAAAAGTAGTTAAAATACTGGAAAGAAAAAAACTGAAGAAATAGAATTACAAAGGGAAGTCTATTCAAGTATGTTGATTACATATCTAAAATATGTAAATATTAAATAAAGAGATATTCCTCTTTAAATTGGCAGGTTTTGTCCTTGATAACCTTTTCATTAGCTGTGATGTATAACATAATAATGCTTTTAAAGATGTTTTTATTTAACATTTAAGTGATTATTTGATACTTGTGCCTATAGCAATCATAATACGTATTTGTAACATTGGTAAATTATATAATTATATATTTGTACTATCACATATTTAAATCCCTTACATTTGTAGGAGTCATTTTTGGATAGCCATTATGAAATGTGTTTAATTTTTCCAGAATAGCCACCCTTTTGGAATATTTTATTCTAAATAAATGCTAAAAAGCTTGAGGAATGACTTTTCTTTGGAGACTATAGAAATAAATGTTTCCCCTAGAGATGATACTTAAAAGGCTAGAAGATTTTTGCCTTGAATTAAAGCATGGAAGGTTTGGGAAAGCATAATTTTAAGTGACAGTCTTGACTAAACTTGATTGTAATGCTCATGGGAATAACCTTATGAAGCAGCAAGTTACAATGACAGCTAACTTCAGAAAGTTTTGTTTTGTTTTTGTAGTTTTCGCCGTTTCATGCTTCCGTTCTGGCCTCTTGCTCCTATGATTTTACTGTAAGGTATGGTAGTTTTTATTAGTTACATTGTGAAATACCAAGTAGCATTTGTATCTTTTCAACTTTTTTTAAAATTTATTTTTAAATTTACATCCAAGTTAGTTAGTATATAGTGCAACAATGATTTCAGGAGTAGATTCCTTTAATGCCCCTGCCCATTTAGCCCACAGCCCCTCCAGTAACCGTCTGTTTGTTCTCTGTATTTAGTATCTTTTCAACTTTTATGACAGATAATATGTTTATCATACTAATAACATGATCTGAACTGGGCACATTTGAATTTTTGCCACTGGGATTAATATTATATTAATTACTATTATATTAATTATATTAAATTCTTTCCTATTTAAAGATAACCTCACCGTTTCGTTTAAAAGCCTTTTGTCCTGATAGTTATGTCTATAGTGACACCTTTCTGCACAGTAGGTTGCATAGCCAGTATCTTTTAAATTTAGATTTTAAAAATTGTGAAATTCTATTTCTTCAGGTTTAATTATATGAATCTTAAGACTGAGATGATTATACTTGAAAGAATCAGCATATGTATGTTTGTGAATGTATGTAAATGGGTGTGTGTGTACATACGCATCTGTATATGAATATGTATGTGTGTGTGTGTCTCTATCCATATGTCCCAGTTCCAATTCTACACTACACAGTGTTCTATTTTTTCTCCTTTTCCAAATCTGTAACTCCTAATTCCCATTATCCACAATATATAGAGTTATTTGCAAACCCTAGAATGCTCAGAAAGTAGTTTCAGAATTGCAAAGCCATGTCTCTGTGAAACAGAATCTTACTAATTAGAGTTCACATTTATTTAGAGCCTTTTTTTTCCTGTTCCAAGCGCTGTGTGTAAAGGTTATTTAGGTTAGTTCTCCCCTCCATCAGTGTGGCTGTCCCATTCATTTGAAACACAGTTTGATGCATTTGCTTCTGTTTGTATTTAATTTTAGAGTTTTCCTGCCATCTTTTTGTTGATTTTGTCTGCTTTTCTGAGCAGGCAAAATAGTAACATGGTTTCAAAGTCAAGATGTACGTAAAGGTATATTCAGAACGTTGTCATTTCTCCCCCTCTATTTCCTCTGTTCTTTCCAACCCATTCTGTAGGGTCCTACACCCTATAAGTATCAGATCTTTATTAGATAAGTAGACACATGTACAGTTTCTTATTACTTTCTCTTTTTATACAGAAAGTGGAGTACTCTGGATACTCTCTTCAATTTTGCCTTTTTTCATATAAAATATATCCTGGAAATCACTCTCTGTCAGTTCATAGAGATCCTTTGCATTCTCATAATACTCCATTATGTGGATGCACTGTAGTTTATTCAGCTGCTCTCAAATATGGGAACTTAGCTTGTCCTCAGATAGTTTGTGAATAAACAGTGCACAATGAATAATAACATTGTATGTATGTATGTATGTATGTATGTTCACATTATTAGATAATTAACTTCATAGTATATTTCTAGAGGTGAAATTGCTGGATTAAAAAGTAAACATATATATAGTTTTGTTGGACATCACCAAGTTATATCCATAAGGACTATATCAGTTTCCATTCCAAGCAGCAGTGTTTGAGAATGCATGTTTCTCTGCCATCTCAAGATCATTGATTCTTTAGGGTTTTCCAAGTTATGATCAAAGCATCTGCAAGGAAAGACAGTTATGTATATTCAGTTCCAATTCTGATGCCTCTGATTGGTTTATCTGATTGAATTGGCAAATACCTCTATTAAAGTGTTAGTGTTTTAATGTCTAATTCTATATTTGTGAGACACTTCCCTGTTGTAAGTAAGATGTTGGCTGTAAGTTAACGTACAGTTGACCCTTGAACAACTGGTGTTAGGGGTGCTGACCCATGTATAACTTTTGACACCCCCAAAACTTAATTATGGATAGCCTGATATTAACCAGAATCCTTATAACATGAACAATTAACACATTTTGCATGTAATATGTTATATTTTGCATGTTATATATATTATGTACTGTATTCTTACAATAAAGTATGCTAGAGAAAAGAAAATGTTATTAAGAAAATCATAAGGAAGAGAAAATACATTTACAGTACTGTACATATATTTATTCAAAAAAATTGCATAAGTAGACCCACACAGTTCAAACCTGTGTTGTTTGAGGGTCGGCTATATATATATATGTTTATTTGTCATGCTAAGAGGGTATGCATCAATCCTTGTTTTCTTGAGTCTTTTTTAAAATCAGGAATGGATCTTAAGTTTTGTTGAAGGCTGATTTTCAGCATCTGTGGAAACAATCATGGTTTTTATTCTTAGAGCTATTAAAGTATGAATTGAACCAGCCTTGCCTTCCTGGATTAAATCCCTCTTGTTCTTTGTGTATTGTTTTCTTACTGTGGTGTTAGATTTTGTTTGCTAATATTTTATTTAGAACTTTTTGCGTTAGTATTCAAAGATGATATTGGTCTACAGTTCATTTGTTCTCTCTTTCTCTCTCTCTCTTTCTTTCCCTCCTTCTCTTCCTCCCTCCCTTCTTCCTTTCCTTGTTTCCTCCCTTCCTTTCTTTTAGTTTATGCATCAGTGTTTTACTTGTTTGATAAGAAATAATTAAGTTTTCCTACATTTTAAAAGCTCTGGAGCAATTGGTGAAGCATTGAGGCTCTTTGTGTTTGACGCCTTGGTTTAATTCCCCCATGGAACCATTTGGTTGTTTTGTGAAGTCCTTTCTTGATAACTTTATTTCTTGTATAAAAATTGGTCTTTTTAAACTTTTTATCTCTAACAGGACAGTTTTGGAAATTATTCTTAGCTTATAGGTTTTCTAATTTATTTGTACATATGTCTCTAAAGTAGTGTCATGACTTTTTAATTTCTCCTGTTTCAATGGTTATTTCACTTACTTCTGATTTGTATGTTTGTGATTTCTACTTTGATTTAAGTTATCAAATGGTTTACATATTTTGTTATTTTTCTTCAGCAAACAAGATTTTGATTTATTAATTAGAACTACTGTTTTTCTACTCACCACCTCATTAATTTCTATTTTTATCTTTATGATTTCCCTCTTGTTACTTTCTTCTGGCTTAGTTTTTCTTTTCTCAACTTTTGAGCTGGGAATTTATTTTTATTCTTGCATTTTGTTAATAAACTATTTATGACTATGAATTTTGTTCTAGTTACTTTTTCAGTTCTAGCATATAGATTCTGATATATAATGTTCTCATTATCATTTTTAAAAGATTTGTATCTTCTGTTTGTATTTTTGCTTTCTTCCAAGAGTGGTTTATTAAAAAATTTTTTTTAATGTTTTTTATTTATTTTTGAGAGACAGAGAGAGACAGTGCGAGCAGGGGAGGGTCAGAGAGAGAGGGAGTTACAGAATCCGAAGCTGGCTCCAGGCTCTGAGCTAGCTGTCAGCACAAAGCCTGACGCGGGGCTCGAACCCACGAACTGTGAGATCTGACCTAAGCCGAAGCCGGATGCTTAACCAACTGAGTTGCCCAGGTGCCCCTTCCAAGAGTGGTTTAATAGGAAGTTATTTAATTTATAGATGAAAGTGCCTTTTAGTTTTTAAAAATTTAATAATAATTTCTAGTTTTATTTAATAAAAATTTTCTAGAATATTTAATAATAATTTCTAGTGATTAGAAAATACAGTTTTTAGTTGTTCTGTTATATGGAACATTTTGATTTTGGGGAGGGGGACCTAGTAAATGATCAATTTTTGTGAGTGTTTCATATACAATTGAGAAGAAAGTGTATTATGTATTATCATGCTGTTATCAGTGTATAACAGAATCTCTACAGATTGTGATTTAGATGTTCTGTATCCCATTTTATTTTTTGTCCACTTGATCTATTTTGTACTGAGAGTAGGATGTTTAAAACTCTTAATAGTGGGCTTGTCTCTGTGTCTCCCAGAGAACTCTTGGCATTTTGATTTCATAAAGGTAGACAGTGGAGCCTGTTATTTGATGCATAGATATTTATAACAGCCATATAGTGAATTGAGACTTTTAGCATCAAAGAGAATCCTTCTTTGTCACAGTTAATGCTTTTTAGCTTTAGTTATGCTTTGTCTCTTACCTGTGTCATTGCCCTTGCTTTCATATTGTTTCTACTTTCCAGGCACATCTTTTCCCATACTTTCATTTTTAGCTTTTGTGAAACGTTTTGGTTTTGGTGTCTTTTGTATAGTATTTGGGTCTTGCTTGGTGAATTAAATAACAAGTCATTTTACTGTAGTAGTCAAGTTTAACCTGTGCATATTTCTTGGTAAAAAACATGTTTGATAGCAAGTCTGTCATCTTATTTTATGTTGTAATTATTGTACATTATGTTATATTTGCTGTTTCTGTATAATGTATTTTTTGTGTGTTTTGGAAGGGCTTTTTTGCTTTTTTATTTAAAAGTTTTTGATATTCAGTTAAGGCTTTGTTTTAGTGGTTGCCTTTGGTACTTTAAATTTTTAATGTCTTTATTCTCCTGTTTTACAAAATTTAACCATTATCTGGCTTGTGAATTTTTAATGGTATTTATTTTAACTTCTACTTATTGTATACACAACAGAGAACTTCTGCTACTGTCCTTTCTCCCCCCTCTTTCCTCTCCCTCACATTTTGAGTTATTTTATTTATACTTTGTCAGACCTTGCAGCATAGAACATATGTTATGTTTCCACTCTTGTTTTCATTTTTGTTTTAGTGTTAGATATACCACTAAATATATTAAATACTCATCATCAATTTTTTGCTGAGATTTCCCCATCATTTCTTGGTTTGAAGAAGTTTATCTTCTAGTAGATTCCTTAAAGACTGAAGGGTTCAGAATTCTCAGTAGCGCTTGCAGATTTAAAACTATTTCTCTGTAGCTTTGGTTCTTAAAGAATAGCTTATCTGAATATAAATTCTTCAATTTACACTTCTGGAGTTTTTTGAAAATGCTACGTCATATAGATGTTTTCTATAATGATTTTGGAAATTCCAATGCCCCTCTAATTCTCTTGTCTTCCTAAGTTATTGGATCTTTTATCTTGGGGACCCTGATCGTTGCAGTTGAGTTTTCCCTGCTACAGATGAAAGTGTCCAATAAGGCTTGCAGCTAGAACATGGGGTTGTTTTTCTTTTTCTTTTTATCTGTTATTATAACTTCATGTGTGATGGAGGCCTGAGTTTTTGTGTAGTTTTATTTGTTCTTCTTGTTCAGTCTTGGTTTTTGTGAAGATACAGTAAGAGTTTTGGATTTGCACGGTCTCACTGCCTCAACTACCCAGAATTCCCCTCTCCTTTTCTTCTGAGTCAGTAGTTGGCAGAACCTGTATAACTTTGTTTCTGTGGAACGTACTGTGGAATAGGATAATTTATAACAATGCCTCTAGAGAAACTACATGCCCTAACTCATTTTTGGTTTTTGTGTGTGTGTGTGTGTGTGTGTGTGTGTGTGTGTGTTTTTTACTTATTCAATATAAGCAAGCAGATAAACTGGGAAACATAGTAACACTGAGGCTTCCAGCTGTCAATTAAAAGGATACCATAACCAGGTTTTTTAAAAATAGCCTATAGAAAGTATATTTTAGTAAGAAGTGATTATATAACTTCTGGAATTGAGCAAAAGAATGCCAGCATGGCAGACCAGAAGAAAACTTGTCATCTGCTTGCTCTCTACCCCAGGGTTTTCCAAACAAGAACCATGGAAGTAGATTATTAGCTGGAGGTTTGGGCTGTAAATATGGATTCGAAGGGCAGTAAGTTACTGATAATCAGTCCATAGGAATAAATAAGCCAAAGGGAGATAAGTTTAGAGAAAGAAGAGCAAAAAGCATGACAGGATTAATGTTGGAAGAAGGAAGGGAACAGCCCACCTACAACTGCAGTGTCTTCCAGAAACTGCAGGAAAGGGTTGCAGCCAGTGTGGATGGCCAGGGATGTGAGATCCTTTGATGGGCTGAGCAGGATAAAGGGTACAGTTTCCTCTCTTTACATAGTGTCACTTATGGGCTCAAAAGGGATTTCTGGATATGGAATCTAGTCCTTGGATTCCAAAGACCTTTCTGGCATTTGAAACTGATCATTGGAGACTTGACCAAGTGAGATGGGGCATTAATCTTTTGATCTCATTTTTGTGTCCCTTACAGTTTTAACTGGGTCTTTCTGATTTGGGGATCATCCTATGAAGGGCCATATTAAATCCGTTTCTGCCCTATTTCAAGGGAGAAACCTAGTGACTACCTATACTTTCTTTTCAGAATTGTCATCCTGATCTTAACTCTACTGGCCCTTCCCTGTTTTATCCGTATTTATACTTAAGTATCCTTGAATACCCATTGAGAAATGCCTGACTTTTGTAGATGTAGATTTGTCTCAGGAATATTTGTTAAGACTGGGCTTTTAACTATGGACTGTATTACTCTACAATCTTTTAGGCAACTAAACATGCTAAATAATGGTCGCAGTTTGAGGCTCATGGCCTTATTTTTCTCTCCATTTCTAAGAATTAGGCCTTGCTTCTCTCCTGAATCCTGAGCAAGACTAGAGATTGGAAAATAGATGTTAGTGCTTCTGGGGAGAGGCACAGCTTAGGTCATGATTCTGTGACATGCTGTAAGATCAAAAGTGCCACAGCTATATTTGTAAGCATGTGGAAAAAGTGCAATTAAAATGAAGTAATATGAGATCCTTAGCATGTAGGTGAAAAGGACATTTAATAGGTAGTTTTCCTATATAACTTAGAGTCCAGGTTTCTTTATATGTAAAATGGAGTTAATAATGTCTATCCCCACAAGATAATTATTAGAATTACAGAACAGGACATGCTTGAAAATACTGTGCTATGTTTAAATTGTCTCCAGCCTTTGCTTTGCTTCTCAAGACACCACATGAACCCTATTCAGTAAAAGGTCTTATATTTCTTTTTCCAAAAACAAAACAAAACAAAAGCTATAGGGCTCAAGCACAAATTATCTCAATTTCCACCACAAGCCTTCAGATTATCTAAATCTGTACTAATCCATTCCTCTGCTACCATTGGACATGCGTGCTCTTAATCCCGTACGCTCTTGTTTTGTGCAGAACTTTACTCTGTGAAATCACCCTTCTCCCTCCTACGTCATTGATCTCCAATTCCCCATTGTCTAACTCCTTAGCCTGTACCTTGTTCCTTTAGCCATTATTTTCCTTTAACTCCTCTCTTACATTTCTGTTGCCTTCCCAGACAAGCTTTCAGTGTCTCCTAAGCTTCCATTCACCAGGGCCATTTTAAGGTCTTCAAGGGAATATTATCCTTAGTCAACCCTGAAGCCTAGAATTTCTTAAATTTTTCCTCTATAAAATTGGTAATCATTTTCTCAAGATGAAGTAGCTTAAAAACTTAAACCAACTTCCATCAAAGGCAATATGTAGAAGTAACATCCTCTTTTTTCCAGAAAGAGAATTTTAATTTTAACATACGTTGTGGCTACTAAATTGCTGTTCTGCTTCATACTAAATGTAATTGGAGGTTAATAGTTATATATTTCAATATAGGGCTATCAAAGACTTTATATGAGAAGGAGAATAAATGGAAAAAGAAAAAATCATTTTTAAAAATTTCATTTTTGAATATAGGTACTATATCTTGTAATTCTCAAAACATGCTGAGAATGTGACTTTAATAATGTGTCTCATTATTTGCCTGTGGTGATGACTCATTGGAAAGGTCAGAAAAGATATGGTTTTGGTAGATTTTTTTTTTTTTTTTACCCCATGTGATATGTTATATTTATCCTCTGAAAATTTTTAAATCTCATTGGATTGATGATATTTTTAATGCCCCAAAATTCATTTTAATAGAAAGAAAAAGATTTAGGGCAAAAGACCATCAATAACTTGTTTAATTTTTAGCACTGATAATTATACTGTTATTACTTCTAGATTTGGGGTGGCTAGTTTTTGTAACATAAACGCTTCAAATATAAGTTTTAATCTACTTGCTTATTTTCTAAATTGTTTAGTTTTTTTTTTAAAGCCCTTAAAAATTCATTTTAGGGGCACCTGGGTAGCTCAGTCGGTTAAGCATCCGACTTTAGTTCAGGTCATGATCTCACAGTTTGTGAGTTCGAGCCCCGCATCGGGCTCTGTGCTGACAGCTAGCTCAGAACCTGGACCCTGCTTCAGATTCTGTGTCTCCCTCTTTCTCTGACCCTCCCCTGCTCGCACTGTCTCTCTCTGTCTCTCAAAAATAAATAAAAACATTAAATTTTTTTAAAATTCATTTTAAAATAGTTCATATTGGGGCACCAGGGTGGTTCAGTCAGTTAAGCATCTGACTTCAGCTCAGGTCATGATCTCAGAGTTTATGAGTTTGAGCCCCATGTCAGACACTTGAGTGGACAGCTTGGAGCCTCAAACCTCCTTCGATTCTCTGTCTTCTTTTCTCTCCCTGCCCCTACCTTGTTTGCACTCTCTCTCTCTCCCTCACAAAAATAAATGAATATCAAAAAATATATAATAGTTCATATTGTAGGCATTATATCCAAACTGACGATATGATGGATATTTTAGTAATATAAAATTCAAGTTCCATATTTTTGTTTTATGTGAATATACTATCATATGTAATAGAAAAAGCTTTAAGTAGTTTACCTGTATAATAGCTCATTGTGTTTCATTGAGTAAATAATAAAAATCTAAAAATCAGTATGCAACATAGCATATGAAATTATTTAATATGTTTAGATTTGCTAAAAACTCTAGCCTTTACAAAAAATATCAGAACTCCTGTTAGCTGATGAGCAATATACTCTATAAAAATACATACTGGTTCTTTCTAAACTTCACTCAAGATACTGGTACTTAATCTAAAATATTTCATAGTAATTATTTCCATTCTTCTGTGAATGTTATCACTGTGGACGTTAGCATATTATCTGCCTTGGATGTGCTCTCCATTAGGTGACTTCTTCTGCGGAGCCCTGTTTGTTCCTCCAGCCATGCATGAGTATGATTTGAGTTCGGATTGAGTTGAATTGAGCTTGTTGTTGGTTTTACACTAAGTAGATTGTTTTGTAATCCCAGTCAGAAATCAACAGACCTGGGTATAAGAGCCAAGTGAAAGTAAAAGCTGCCATAATTATGTTTTTTCATTAGGAAAGGAAACATTTTGCCTCTTCCAAGGGTAGCAAATAGTCTCAGATTTTAAAGATGGAACTTTCATAAATTGACAAATGCTTAAATGATCAAATTAGCCTTAGATGAATACTCTTCAGTTTCATGATACTTTTATAAATATTCTAACCTTCCAAACATTTTGTTGTCGATGGTCTTTGGTAGTAAGATGCCTAATAGCAGTGTTTTCTAGACTTCTAGAATTTTTGGCAAGGAAAATATGAAGTGAGTTTTTAATCCCAATGTTTTGAAACTGTGCTCATCCAAGCTTGTATGATGCCTATACCAGCAGTGTTAATGTTTCCAACTCAACTGTTAAGCTACATTTTGGTTACAAAATGGTACAGCTGTACTCTGTTCCAGGATTCAGGCATTTTTATAGAATGTCTGTTGTCTGACTGTCCTCGTAATAGAAGGTTCAGAATATCATGGTTAGGAAACAATAAAAGTAAAGGCCTGGAGAGAAGTAGAAACACTTAAAGGAGTCCTAAGCATGTCATTTGTGTTGGAGTTGGTGGGAGTAGCAGGGAGCTATATAGTCACAAATACAGATTTGGGGCAGTGGAAAGTATGAGTTGTACGGACTGATTGTGGGCTGGCACATTCCCTGGGAACACAGGAGTCAGGACCACAGACTGTGGAGCCCAGCTGCCTTTTACTCTCTGTATGAACCTGAGCAAACGGTTTTAAAATGGCATGGCTCAAAGTCCTCTTACTTAAAACGGGGAAGACAATAGCACCTACATACAGGCTTCTTGGGAGGATTAGATGAGTAATACACACAAAGGCTGGCACAGTGTTTGCTACTATAGTCAGTATTACTGCAGCCAGAATGGATGATAACAGAAGACTGTCCCGTTGGTGGTGACGCTCACTTCAGCTCTAGTCTTCAGCTTCTAGTCTAGGGTGAGATGATAATTTGTATTTTTTGGCAACAGAAGCCTCAGCCTGGCCTTTGCCTCCTTGGAGTTCAGTTTCTTGGTGAAACTGTGAACCTTTTTTTGTCAACATGTTCTCTGAGTACATAACTTTTAAATTTAGTTTCAGTTTCTGAAACTGAACTCCGAAAGTATAAATACAAGGTACTAGTATTTTTAGCAGTCCATTTCTTCTCTAGAAGGCCTGATAATGATACCATTTTAATTTATGAACAGTTTTTTAATTCAACATAAAACACAGTGAGGGCTGACCAGTGGTTCCCTGAAAAAATGTTTAACAGCTGGCTCTCTAGGTAAGTGGGGGCAACCTGATTTGTGGTGTTTGAAATAGAAGTTCAGTGGCGGAAGCCATCTCACCATGACCAGTGTCAACCTGCCAGTGTGATGTGATGTCCGTAAAGGTCGAGAAGATGTGCACAGCCTGCTATCATGAACCAGATCGTTCGAGTTGGCTCCAGCACTCCACTGGGGCTGGTCTAGACCCTAGGTGATTGTCATCTTAGTAATTAATGATTTTACAAGGCTTCTGTGATTGTCATATGTGTGTAGATGTGCATTTTCATTAGAAAATGCCTGGAGAGGTATGTACCAGGTAAACTTTACTTAAGCCTTCTTTACCTCTGCTTCTCTCAGCGTCATTTACCCCCTCAGAAGGACATTTTTGTCCACTTATTTATATGGAGGTGAAAGGACCTGAGGCTTAATCTGAATGTTTTCCTGGCCACATTTACACTTTAAATTAAGCCCACAGTAATTCCTAGTAGAGGCGTATTTGGTTTTGTGGCAGTGCGGAGGGACACGTGGCATTTAGTGGGCAGGGACCCGGCATAAGATCCTGCAGTGGCCAAGGCACCCTGCAGCTGGGACTTGGCTTCCCTTCTTCCATGGTCAGTAGCGCCCGACTGAATGGATTTCGGGCAGTGGGAACGCTGCACGGGACAGGACCAAGAGGAGAAGTCTTCGTTAGGCATCCACTTCTGCCACATCAATATGCGTTTCTATGTTTCGGTTGTTACTTTTGATTAGCTGTGTCTAGTTCCCAGTGTGTTCACATGCACCGTTTCCTTTAATCCGCACAACACTAGCGTGGGCGTGTCCTCATTATATCCGGAAGGCAGTTGTCCCAGGGACGTGGAGGGGTGGGCCATTATCCCACAGCCGGAGAGTAAGGGAGCCAAACTTGAACCTAGATCTTTTATTTCCAAATCTGCTGCTTTTTATATTCCTCATATCTGAGCACTTCTTGTAAGTCCAGGCCTTTATGTATTTCAAAATAGCATAATTTCCCCCTGTTATATAAACATTATCTCCTTAGGAACTAAATTGCCAAAATGGACTATTGTCTACAATATCTATGACTGTTTCAGAATTGAAGTGTTCTCCATAATTGAGTCTTGACAGTGGTGGACACGTAAAAGTTCACATGTCATACTTTTAACAAGCATGGATTTAACCTTTCAGAATTATAAAATGCATGTACACATGTAAGTGTACATACAACCAAGCATATACATATGTATACACATTTTTGTTACACAGTGTTTGGAAAGATTGAACCAGAAATTTATTTATTTATTTATCATTTATCATTTATTTATTTATTTTTATGTAAAAATTTTTTTAGGTCTTTAATTTGAGAGACAGAGACAGAGAGTGAGCGGGGGAGGAGCAAAGAGAGAGAGAGGGAGACACAGAATCTGAAGCAGGCTCCAAGCTCTGAGCTGTCAGCACACAGCCCGATGTGGGGCTTGAACCCACGGACTGTGAGATCATGACCTGAGCTGAAGTCGACACTTAACCGACTGAGCCACCCAGGCACCCCTCAAACCAGAATTTAAAGAAGATTACTGATAGGTGGGATTTCAGGTATCCTTAACTTAAATTTTTTTTAACTTCTTTAATTGGAGTATAGCTTAGGTATATTTACAATCTTAAATCTTTCTTAACAAAAGTCTAATCTTCTCTGAGCAAGGCTGATCGTGTGTAAGTTATTGAACTGTCTGTGTAATGTAGAACTGTCTTGAGAAACCATGGCTCCAGAAAGTTTACTTTATAGTTTCTTTTATTTTTTATGTTTCTCTCTGCTTCTTCACTTCCAGATGATGTGTAATTCTGCTTTTATATGTACTATTTTTAATCTCACTTAATATAATTCACATAACTTAAACATAGCCATTTTTCACATATACTCACTTTCCTGTATTTTTTTTTTTTTTGGTTTTTTATTTTGAGTTGTTGTTCCTCTCGAAAGTCAGATCCCTAAATTACTGCAGTGTTACTAGGGTGAATACAAATCAAGTGACCTGTCCTTGTGTGAACTATATTACTATGTTATTGAAATATATTTAAGCCCCAAGTTACAAATAGGATTTATTTCTGGACAGACAATATAGTTAAGCTTATATAATTTTAAGTTTTTATTGGGAGAGGTTAGATTAGACAGTCTGGTTACCAAGACTTCGTAACTATTTCATTCAGAAAATATTCAAGTGCAAGGTACAACAGAATGCTACCTTTGTCTAAATTATCTACTCATAAATTATAATTTAATAAAATTCCAAGTTAGTAAATAGGTGAGAAAGAAGTACTAAGTGGGAATTGGAAGTGACCTAGAGCCAGCCCTGTGTCTCCCCATGCCTTGCTCTGTGGAGACATGTGGGAAAGCTCTAGAAGTTCAAAATCTTTTATGTGGTGGGATAAACATATGTCCTTTTGTGTCCCTTAGACTTGGTGACAGGCCATTTCCTCCATTTTCTAGCTGTGAAATACAGAACATGATACCTGCTTTGCAGGATGTTCCGAATATTAAATGAAACTATGAACACTCTTGGCACATAATAAGTGCTTAAAGAAATAGCATATCCTTTGAATGAGAATTGTTATAATAAGTTTCCTATTTTAAAATTAAGTACCGTAGGGAGAGTTTAGGTATTCATCATTCATGCCTTGCCTTGCATTACTTTAATAAGATAATTATGGTGCTTGAATCTTGGAGGAGCTTTGTGAACGGCAGTTCTTGTTACATTGTGGAGATGGGGGTGGGGGCAGCGCATTGTGAAGGTACAGCATGAGTCGGAACTGTGTGCACTGGGCACAAAGGCAAAGTTGAGCATGCGTGGACCATTGTGTTCAAATCCATAACCACACGACCACTTCTGCTTCAATTCAACTTACATTTTTCTCTAAGTTATTATATATTATCTATATGTTCGTTTAAAAATTACTGCTTAGGGAGCCAGCATGATATAATAGAAAAATAGATCTAGTCTAAAATCCTGGATGTGCCATTATTAGGTACTCTTAAATGTAGTCTCTTATAAAGTCACTTGACCTTCCTGAGCCATTGTTTCCTCCATCAGAAAACATAGTATTATGAGATTTAAATATCACCATGTGCAAGCCTGTTCCCATAGTGCCAAGCCCATATCAGGCACGCAGTAAATTTTAGATCCCTCTCTTTCTCATTCACATATATATAATCCTCAAACTCTGTACTTAGTACTGTATCACTATAAATATATACTCATGTTTCTGATCACAATTGTTAAAACCAGAGGAGCACCTGGGTGATTCAGTCGGTTGAGCATCGACTCGATTTCGGCTCAGGTCATGATCTCATTCTTGGGACTGAGCCCCATATTTGGCTCTGCACTGAAAATGCACAGCCTGCTTGGCATTCTGCTCTCTCTCTCTCTCTCTCTCTCTCTCTCTCTCCCTCCTTCTCAAAATAAACTTAAAAAAAATGTTAAAAAAACAAGCAGAATCACAAAAAGACACTCAACTTTCTGATTTCTGCAATTTATTTTTAAAAGGTTGAGCAAAAGTATTTTATATGTGTATGTTTAGAGAAAGATAAAGCAAGTGTAAAATTTTAATAACTGGTGATTCTAGACAAAGAATATATGAGTGTTTATTTATTCTTTGTGTTTTTCTGTGGGTTGGTGATTTTAAAAATAAAATTTGGGAAAAAAAGCAAGCTGCATTTGCTCATGTAAAACAAGACACTGAAAATGTTTCTTACTAATGCCTTCTTATAAATGTGATATTTAGTGATACTATTTAATTGTGAAATAAGATAAATAGCTTTATTATGTTGTGTAAGCAGGAAAATGGTCTTTGATCGTATTGTAGTAAACTTAAAATCTTAACAAAGCAGCAAATACAGAAATGCCTTTTATCTTTGTCTCATTTACTCTCATGAGATTTACCTTTATATAGTAAGTGTCTTAACTTTGGTGTGGTTGATGGGCTTTTTTGATCCTTATGTTTATTAGCATAGAGATTTCCATAGGCAGATACTTCTCTTTCTTCCCCTTCCCCATAAAAAAAGGTCAGCCAAAGTCAACAGATAGTATAGCTGAATATGTACTCTGCCTTGCAAACCTTTCATTTCAACTTTACCTAGTCCCCCTTACCCACAAAAAAAGGTCAGTCAAAGTAAATAGGTAAGAAACGTGGCTGAATGTGAGCTCATATGCAGTGTCAAACGATCATTTTACCTCATCTTTAAATTTTTTTTAATGTTTGTTTATTTTTGAGAGACTGAGCACTCGCGGGGGAGGGGCAGAGTGAGAGGGAGACACAGGATCTGAAACAGACTCCAGGCTCCAAGCTGTCAGCACAGAGCCCAGTGCAGGGCTCGAACCCACAAACCACTAGATCATGACCTGAGCGGAAGTCAGCCGCTTAACCAACTGAACCACTCAGGTGCCTCTTTCCTCGTCTTTTAAGATAGTTCTTAATTCCTCTACATTTGTTCATCAAATCACAACAAATTATGTGGCTAATGATTTAATACTATTTGCATATGAGGAATGGTGATTGATTGAATTCTTAATATAATCAAAGAGTTGTTTAATGTTCTGTGACTTTCAGATATCTTAGACGTGTCTCAGTAACTCTATCACAGGTTTTGCTTTGTGGCAAAGGTTCACTAAACTTCACCACTGATGTTAGGAAAGCATCTTTACGTAGTTGTCTTGGGTTTACTTTTCAAGAATGAGAAAATTTGCATTCACGTATCTACTTGACTCTTCTAAGGATATTTATTTTAGTACTGAATATATTGTGTGTTAATAAAGCTCATTGCTTGATTACAGGATAGGATTGTCTGTTTCATTATTTTGTCCCTAGTACTTGATACATGTATATACTAATGTTTTACATGTAAGTGAATTTATATTACATGAAAATTTATATTACCCTTTGCTCACTGAGTGTAAAAGCCTACAACAATTGCATTTTGATATGGCCTTCCCTTTAATTATATTTGAAGTAGTCATTAATAAAACTGAATTTAAAGTGGAAAGTTCTGTTGGGATAAAAAAGTGGTATTTTTCCAGGATAAAACTTGCTGTTCTATTGCATTTAAGTCAGTGCTGACTGGATCACAAAATTTTGCTACTTAACAAATTTAGGGCTATTGTATTGGTATCCTGATTGTGACTTAAATTTACAAATTGATATTTTTTGTTTCTTCCTCCTATAATCAATTGTAATATGCAATTTAATAATCTCTTTAATAAATAATAATCAATTTAATAAATCTCTTTGAGCTTCATATAACTAATGGTTGAGGTATTTGTATGTTTGTTGATAGATTGATGTTTTTATATATCCCAAAGGCTTTTTCCATTTGACTTGTTTGAATTAGAAAAGTCTTGTGTTAATTATTGTTTATACTAGAAAGATCTTTTGATGAAATGAAGCACAATTTTACAAGCTAAATGCCAGGTGAAAAATGAAAGTAATTTCCTATAAAATGAAACAACATACATCAATTAGAAAGAAACATATATAAGACTTTTTGATTTTAAATACCTTGATTTATAACTGCAGAACATTTTCAGAATTATTTAGTACTAACATTTTTCATTGAGAATCAAACCAAATCCGTGTCTCATTCATAACCTAATGCAAGCACATGAAGAAATACATAGATCTAAAAGGAGTGAGGAATGTTAAGCCTTAGCTCTATACAGTATAAGTCACTGCTTAGAACTTTGAATTGTGTTGATTAGTTCCAGCATAAAATTTGTGGAGTTTGTCAGTTCATTTGCATTATAATTTTTAAAAACTTCTGTTGTGCATTTTCAGTAGGCATCTGAGTGGCTTTTGTTGGGTATGTTTATATTTTCTGATGTAGATAATGCTTTGCCTCATCTTCTGTAGCAGGAGGTCAAAGGATAATATGTGAAAATGAAAATAATCAGTGAATTCTGTGAGCATATTATGTGGAGATATAGAGTAAGTAAGTACAGAGTATCAGAAGAAACAGCTAGAAGAACGTAAAGTGATTGCCTCTGAGGTGAGGGGCTGAGAGGCTGTGCAGGCAAGCTGCTGCTCTTTGTTATAAGCCTCCTCGCAGAATTATTGGACTCGAATCCATGCGATTACAGTTTTTAAGAAAAAGGTAATTGAGCAGAAAACCTCAGTGTTCCCCCCTCTGAGCTATCTGCACACATAGTGAGCCTGTTTATTTAGATCAACCGGGTGCTACTCATCAGTAAGTAGTAGTTTCTTCTGCCCCCTAAGAACTCAAGGATAAACAATTCACCCTTGAGGTCTGTCCCGAAGCCCTGATCTGGATTGCAGCAACACTAAATATTCTAAAATGGAATCTTAGATGCATAGGGGCACGTGTACCCCGATGTTCATAGCGGCACTTTCAGCAATAGCCAAGTCTTGGAAAGAGCCTAAATGTCCATCACCTGATGAGTAGATCAAGAAGATGTGGTATATATACACAATGGAGTACTACATGGCCATGAGAAAGAATGAAATCTGGCCATTTGTAGGAAAGTGGATGGACCTTGAGGGTGTCATGCTAAGTGAAATAAGTCAGGAGGAGAAGGACAGATACCATATATTTTCACTCATAGGTCTAATAGGAGAAACCTAACAGAGGACCATGGGGAAGGGAAGGGGGAAAAAGAGTTGGGGAGAGGGAGGGAGGCAAATCATGAGAGACTCTTGAATACTGAAAATGAACTGAGGGCTGAAGGGGGAGGGGGAAAGGGAAAGGGGGGTGATGGGCATGGAGGAGGGCACTTGTGGGGAAGAGCACTGGGTGTTATATGACAATAAACTATAAATAAATAAATAAATAAATAAATAAATAAATAAATAAAATGGAATCTTAGAGATTTGACCTAATGGAATGAACCATACAGAGAATAAACACCAATAATTACTGATCTAATTGCATCTTATAATTCAGAAGCATGTTTCTTCACTATCAGGCAGGTATGTGTGTGCACGCATGTGCACACACTCATGTGTCAAACAGACTATCTGGAGCTAGCTTATATAGAAAAGGCGAGATGTTTCCCAGGATCCGGGATCCCTCAGAGCGCCAGGGCTAGAGTCCAGCAGGGGCAAAGGAAGGCGCTGAAACTGCTTTACTCAAGTGACCGCTTCTCATTTCTCCTCTTTCGGCACTGAGTTTTTTTCCTCATGCTTTCATGTCCGGTCACCAGGATTATTTGATCTGCTCTGTGTGTTTCTCTCTCCCACATTTATCGGTGTTGCTTCTCTCCCCCACCCCATCACCGTAACCGTCCTCTGCTGACACAAGAGTTGCTCAGTAAACGAGATCCTGGTAAGCTGTGGAGACATCCCGCAGCCTGACAGCCTGAGTGGATTGATTCATAAATGCTTAGCTGCAGAAATGAGGACGTTAAGAATTTCATAGTGAAATAGCTAATAAAGGACCAAAGTATAGGCAGCTGCTGCTGTCAGTTTGGTTTTTCAACATTTAGGGGCAGAGTTCTCCTGCAGCCTCATCCAGTCACACTAGGGTCTGTACTTGTGTGAAATAACCTTTGCCACATTTTGGTAGGTGGTTCACCTAGGCTAAGGCACGTTTTGGTGCCAGTTACAGTTCAGTTTCACATAGACTATTCTCATCCCTGAGGTACTGATTCTATTTCGTGCTATATAATGTTCTTCCCATTTTGCTTCCTCTTTTAGATAGATATTTGTTTGAAGCTTTATTGCAAAATTATTGCATGGCTCTTCAGTTTGTACCAGTAAGCAGTACACAAAACCTGTAAGAGTTTTGTTTTTTTTCTTTCTTCTCTTCTTGTTGAGAGGTGCCGTTCTTCAGGAAATGGGCCTATATTCCTGCGGATTGCAACCATGAATACTTTCAGAGCAAGCCTTCCATCAGCTAATGGTTTTCTTTGTCAACATATGCAAGACTTTGTGTTATGTAGCTCCTGGACTTAAGATTTTTTTGTGATGAAGTAGTAGAAGTCCCTATCAAATTAATTAAAGATTTAACTGAAATATTATCATGAGTTTATCTTCATTGAGAATCTCAATTCTAGAATTTTGTATTTAACCTTGAAAGTTTGTAAATATGATTTCTGGGTATTTGTGAATGAGTTGTTCTAAAAGCCACCTCTAAGGGGCGCCTGAGTGGCTCAGTCAGGTAAGCGTCCAACTTCAGCTCAGGTCATGATCTCAGGGCTGGTGGGTTCAAGCCCCACATCGGGCTCTGTGCTGACAGCTCAGAGCCTGGAGCCTGCTTTGGATTCTGTGTCTCCCTCTCTCTCTCTGCCCCTCCCCTGCTCGGTCTCTGTCTCTCTTTCAAAAATAAACTTCAAAAAAAAATTAAAATTCACCTTTGAAAATTGTTCAATAATTCTTCAAAATTAATCATATTTTTCACTTAGCAGACAGTATTTTTCAAACTTTGTGTTATTACAAGTTCCAAAAATAAACTCTCCAATCTAGTCCTGCAAATAAATGAGCATTAGCACTTAGTAAATATTCTTTAGTTAATGAATGAAAGTTTAACTCTTCACAAGATTGTCTTGCTAGTGTACAATTTCTATGTTTTAATCCCCTCCAACAGCAATACAGACAATAAAATAATGAGCCCATAATTCTATCTCAGGAACACTGAGAAGTGTTCTACTCAGGTTCACGTCAAAAAGATGGGAATCTGTGAGGTTGCAAAAAGATCTGCTGGATTGAATCATATAAAAATCAGGAAGAGACAGCAAGGTGGATGAGAGTGCTGACAGCTCAGAGCCTGGAGCCTGTTTCAGATTCTGTGCCTCCCTCTCTCTCTGCCTCTCCCCCACTCATGCTCTGTTTCTCTCTGTATCAAAGGAAAATTTCTGAACTCTGTGCCGTAGGAGTTTAGATTTATTATAGCTTGTAATTTTCTTAGGGTATTGGTTATGAAAGTATGCTGGCAGACTAAAGGAGTCTTGGCATGGGCTTTGGCTAATGGAATTTTCTATATAGTTTGAGGATGGGGGAAGCCTGTCTTGCGCCAGGTCCATTTGAACTTTCAGGACATTAATCAGAATTACCTGAAGAGCCCCAGATCCTGTCCACCTACATTCCAGAAAAAGTGAATGGCAGTATCTTTCCATAGAAAAACTACTGGACATAGTGCCAGCAGAGTCTGCACATCGGGACTCCCGTTTATTAGCCCCATCAAGATGGCTTGCTTAATTTCTAAAGCAAATTCTTTTTTTTTTAATAGTTAATTGTCAAATTGGTTTCTATACAACACCCAGTGCTCTTCCCCACAAGTGCCCTCCTCCATCAACACTACCTCTTGTCCCCCCTTCCCCTTCCACCCTCAGTTCATTTTCAGAATTCAATAGTCTCTCATGTTTTGCTTCCCTCTGTCTCCCCAACTCTCTTTCCCTCTTCCCCTCCCCCTGGTCCTCCATTAGGTTTCTCCTGTTTTCCTGTTAGACCTGTGAGTGCAAACATATGGTATCTGTCCTTCTCTGCCTGACTTATTTCGTTTAGTGTGACACCCTCAAGGTCCATCCACTTTCCTACAAATGGCCACATTTCATTCTTTCTCATTGCCATGTAGTACTCCATTGTGTATATATACACCACACCTTCTTGATCCATTCATCAGTCAATGGACATTCAGGCTCTTTCCATGATTTGGCTATTGTTGACATTGCTGCTATGAACATTGGGATACATATGCTCCTATGCATTAGCACTTCTGTATCCCTTGGGTAAATCCCTAGCAGTGCTATTGCTGGGTCATAAG
>NC_043706.1:118310954-118349900 GCF_006229205.1 Suricata suricatta
CTTTTTTTCAGCTTCCTCTTTTGCTATAACTATATCTTCTAATTCACCTATTCTTCTCTCTGCCTCATCAATCCTTGAGATGGCTGTCTCCAGTTTGTTATTCACCTCATTTATAGCCTTTTTTAAGTCATCACACCTATTTTCAAAGTGCCTAGTAATTGTCACAGTGATTCTTTGATGCTTTTTTCAACCCAAGCGATTAATTTTAGAAGTTTTTTAAATTCTTGATCAGATATGTTGTCTAGATGTGCCTTGAGCAGTTCTGTGGCTGTGACTTCTTCCTGGAGGTTCTTCAGGGGAGAGTTCCTTCGTTTTGTCATTTTTGCTAGTTTTCTGTCTCTTGTCACCTTTAGAAAGCTCATTGTGCACTGTGCACCTGTTAATATTCCTCTGTTAAATGAGGCTTATTGGCTGCCCAGGGCCTGTCATTTCAGGAATTATTCTTTTAATGGTGTCTCTCAGTTTCTCTTGTTGTGCCTTTGAATATTTTATTTCCCTACTCAGTAATATTTGGGACTCGCTGTCATGCATACTTTGGCTTGTTTCGTTGGGTAGACCTAAGAAGGAAAACAGACAGACAAACAGAGGGAACAGAAGCACACAAATGCAGAGACAAATCAAACAAACAAACACATTAAAAGGGGGAAAGAAAAGAAAGAAAATGGAGAGGAATGAGACAAAAAGAAGAGAAGAAAAAAAAATAAAGGAGGTCAGAGACAACAAAAGACAATGGACAGTCTAAAAGTGTATGACCAGCTGAGGGGAGAGGTAAGGATGAGATACAGGAGAATATATCTAGATTGCAAGAAAGCAAAAAAGGGGAGAAAGGAGAAAGGAAAATAAGGAGTAAAAATTTTTAAAAAATTAAGTAAAAGTAATAATAAAAAATAAGTACAAAAAAAGAAAAACAAGGAAAAAAATGAAGAAAAAAAACAAAAAGAAAAAAAACAGCTCCCCCTCGTGAATAGGCATGGTTTGGTGTGGTAGGTCTCAGAGGCTGCTCTCAGAGGCTACGCCTTGGTGTCTGCAGAGAGTAGAATGGTGGCACACCAAGCTACGCTGAACTACGCACTGTAGGCCACTCTAATGAGTCTGATCTCCTTGTGCCGCAGTTGAGCCAAGTTGTATTTTCCAGGCCCGCCTCGGTTCAAAGTTCTAGTCCATGCACTTTTATGCTACCACAGATGAGATATACTTGCTTTGGTGGCTGGCTTCTTAGGGGGAGGGATTCAGTTTTTGTCTTGGCTCAGGCAGGGATTTCGGCTGTCCCTGTCTAAAGCGAGGTGACCGCCTGAGGTGAGGTGCGCAGCAGGATGTGAAGTGCACGCCCTCAGAGACACTGCTGTGGATTCTCAGCCCCCAGTCGGGATTGCGATGGAGTTGGGGGAGGGATAAGTTTCTCTTGGCGCCAGCTGGGATTCGTGCTGTTGCTTCCTGAGGCACCGGGTGCTGCCGGAAATGAGCTGGGAGCTCCTGCAGCCTGAGCGTGCGCCCAGGCCTCCACCGCTGCCAACTCCCTGCTGGGATCACGTGGGGCTGGGGCTATTTTTTTCCCTGTTGGCACCCGGGATTCGGGATTCGTAGGCCAATGTTGGGGGCGAGATGCACCGTGGAAATGAGGTGCATGCTCCCACTCCCAAAACCGAGGTCGAAGTGAGCACTCCTGCCACTGCCGCAGCTGCGGCTGCTGACTCCCTGCCAGGATGGCGCAGGGCTGGAAGCTGTTCTTTCCCTTGCACCACCTGGGTTCGGGATTTGGGCTACCCAGCAGTTGTATATGGAGTGAGAGTTTCTCTCTCCGAGCGCGGTTAAACGTTCTTTATCTCTTCCTCAGAGACAGTACTATGAGCGTGTTCAGTTTCTCTGTCTCCTCCCTTTGTCTCTCAGGGGCTCTGCGCGCTTGCCCCGCGTTGGGCTGGGGCTCCCACCTCCCCTTCCTGTCTCGGGCTGGCCCGTTTTCCAATCTCCCCAGTTCGCACTCACTCACTCAGGTATCTTTGAGGTTGTCTTCTTTCTGGAGTCCGTATTTTCTCCTTCTGCTCTTGCAGATGAGAGTAATGTCCTTCTCAATTCGATAGATGGGGCAGACGGAGTTTACAGAGTTCCCTTCCTCTCCGCCATCTTGGCTCCTCCTCTCTGTAAAATCTAAAGCAAATTCTTAAGCCTTACTCCATAACTTCTAAGTCTGTTTTTCACAGGCACTCCACATGATTCTGATGCGAATGTAAGTTTGAGAACTGTGGGTCTTCATCAGTGATTCTCAGTTAATGGGTAATATCTGCTCTCCCCACCCCAACAGAGATTCTCAACCTTGGCTATATATTATAGTCATCTGGAGAATGTTCAAACCTCCCAATGCCCTTGACTTACCCAATTAAATAAGAATTTCTAGAGATAGCATTCACACGTCAGTAGTTGTTTAAAGTTTCTAAGTTGATTTCATTTAGTTGAGGTTGAAAATTATTGCTCTGCTGGCTTTTTCCCTTGCCTTACCTTTTGCCTGATATCACTGCTGTTTCTTTTTAATTTTTTAAAATTATTATTTATTTTGAAAGAGAGAGAGGGAGACAGCATGAGTCGGGATGGGATGGAGAGAGAACCCCAAGTAGGCGTCATGCTGTCAGCACAGAAAGCAGCACGGGGCTTGATCCCACGAACCATGAGATCATGACCTGAGCCAAAATCAAGAGTCTGACACTCAATGGACTGAGCCGCTGAGGCGCCCCTCACTGTTGTTTCTGTTGGGAATTTTTCCAATCTGTATCTGGGGAAGTACTACTTTAGATGGTGATTCCCAAACCTAGTTGGTTTAGCATCACCATTTCCTGGGAAGAGATTTTTGGATTCCATACTGATCAACTCAACTGGAATTTTCAGAAAAAAAATTCCTCAGCAAAGAGGAGGAACAAGTCTCAGGTCCAGCATTTGGGACCCACATCTATAGGTGATTTAAAAGTTACCTCATTTGTGAGGTTGGTCGTTGTTATTTGTTTATCATGTCATTAATATACTCATTTATTTTTTATTCATTAATTCCAGAAATATTATTTGGGTGTCTGTGTGTCAGACAGTTTTATATGTGCAAGAGATAAAGAAGAATAGAACACTGTCCCTGAACTCGAGGAGCTTAGTGCCTTTAAGAGGAAAGTAGACCTGTAAATAAACTAATGCATTGTTACTATAAGTACGGTGATAGAAGCCAGTAACATAGGAATCATTAATTTTTTCTGTTCCGTTAACCATTATTGTTTCTTATGTCCTATAAGTTCTGCCTGAATGCATCTCCACTCCATTAACCCTTCATCATCCCTCTTGCCACCTTAAATTCAAGCCACTATTTTCTCTTCTTGGACCCATCCTATATGGGAACTCTCTATTTTGTTCACAATTTTTCAGCAAATTTAAAACTATTACAAAATTTGAAAGTTTACTGAGAAAATGGTTTTAAAGAATGTAAATCCCATTTTGTAAATCTCCTTCAGTACTTTTTTTTGTTTTGTTTTTTACACTTCGGAGAAAATCCTAAATTCTTCACATTGGCTAAAAGACCTTTGTGATCTGACTGCATACCTTGTATGACACCCTTTCCCTGTCCCAGACTCATGGGCCCTCTGTGTCACACACCTATCTGCTCCTTGCTGTCCACTTGCCTAACTCCTCCATCTTCAGATTTCAGCTCAGTGTCAGTTCCTGAGGGTGTTATCCATCCACCATCCTGCATTTCCTTTTGGGGCACTTGTCAATTGCAGTTACATTTATACTTCAGTGGTCCTTGAAAAAATGTCTGTCTACTACCCCATCAAACTCAGAGCTGGTGGAGTGCTGAGGCCATACCTCTCTTGCTTCTGGTGCCTAGCATGGTACCTGGCACATACAAGGACCATATATTGTTGAATGAATAATTCAGTGATGAGAAAAGAAGCTCCTGTGACAAAATTTTTTGCTCATCACCTAGAGATCACAAGACTGCAAGCAGTGCAAACAGGATTATATTTGTGCCCTTTGCTTAGAATTTTATAAACACCACTAAAATTAATGTAACAAAATTAATTAAAATTCAGCTCAACTAAAATTAATGCATGGAAAAGTAGCCCCAAATTTCTTCCATCTCTTTATTTGTTGGTAGGAAAGACACACAAAGAATTATGGACTAATTCATAAGTTGAGAACAGGAAAGGAAAAAGAATTTTTTTAATGTTTTCTTCATTTTTGAGAGAGAGGCAGAGACAGAGTGTGAGTAAAGAAAGGGCAGAGAGAGAGGGAGACACAGAATCTGAAGCAGGCTCTGGGCTCCAAGCTGTCAGCATAGAGCCTGACATGGGGCTCGAACCCAGGAACTGTGAGATCATGACCTGAGCTGAAGTTGGCCGCTTAGCCAACTGAGCCACCCAGGCGCCCCTGGATAAAGATGTATTTTGAAAAATATTATCAATCTTTCACTGAACTCTTTTATGTTGGCAAAATTTCATAAGTGTTAGTGTAGGGATCTCAGATTCCATTTTAGTAAAGTGAAGCATAATTTCAGCTTAATTTTTGAAAGAGTTTGGATATTTTATTTAACACAGCGCTACATACTTGCTTTGTTAAAGAATTGTGGAATCAAAAGGCAAAAAGGAACTCAACCAAGGCATGGTACTGTGATGAATTTTTCTGTCTCTCCATCTCCAATTTAAATGAAAAATGTTCCTACAGCTCTGTAATATTTTTAATCATTGGAGTCCTGTCCAGTATATTTACTTCCCAAGAGAGAGCTTAAATAGTCCATGATTTCATCAGCAAAGAGACAAAAAGGCACCAAGTAGTATATGTGTTGGACCAAAACAAACATTGCATTTAACAATAATATGCCTTATTTGACCAAGTAATGATATATGTAGCCTGATGTCTCCGAATAAAAGGAGCCTATTTCTTGTGCAATAGGCACATGAGGGCCCTCAGATTTATAGAAATGTACTGGACCTCTGCCTCCAGAAGATTGGAAGGAGAGACCTTGTCCACCCCTTGAGTTGCAGATGTGAGAAATGTGGAGAAACACTCACCTCCTTGTTACTGCTCACCCCTTCTTGGTGGAACTGGAATGGAAAAACCTAGAACAGTCCTGGGAGTGGCCACATCAAAGCATTAGCAATGTTGGAAAGTGGGAATGTTTCTTTTGTAATTCAAAAAACCATTAGCAATAGAGAAGTGAATTATTATAGTGTATATACACATTGCTTACCTTTTGATTTTCTCATCTTACTTAGCTTGTGTCATTTACTGTATTTGATATTTTTGATATTTTAGTTTAATGAAAATTATTTTTAAATTATAAATATTAATATTAATCTTCCTGATTGTTCTGGCTCCTGATCCCCTCGAGGCTAAGAAAGTCTAAGCTCAAGTTCTCCCTGTTTAGCAGACCCTCTGAAGGCTAAAGCTGGCCCACAATATCGATGTGCTGCTTTGGCTTCAGTCTTAGTTTTTACCTGAGTGTTCCTTACTTACTGATGCTCTTAGGAAGTTTTTGTGGCGATGTTTGTGTTTATGTGTTACCTAGGGTTTTCTTTTCTTCAGTGAGAATGTTGATATAGAGACCTAGGCAGCCATTCAGCTGGAAATAAACCTCTCATAAGTTTTGTGCCATAATTTTTGTACACTTTGTGTATTACATAATTTCTATCAGAGCTGTGAACTGGATGTAATAAACTGGTAGTGCTTTACTGGACTAACTCCCTTCACCAAATCATATCCTTAAGAGTTTTAACGTGCATCTTGTTTGATGAATTTTTTTTTACAGATTCAGGGAGATACCTGATAGTTTTTCCCAGGTTAAAGTTATGATGGTGTGACTCTGTGGTGTGGAACTGTGTGACCCCATGACTACCCATTAAGCTGTGTATTAGAGCAAATTCAGCTTGACATTCTTTTTAAGCTTCATTTATTTAAGTAATCTCTACACACAACATGGGGCTCGAACTCATGACCCAAAGATCAAGAGTCACTCCTTCTGCTGACTCGCTCAAGCCCAGTGCCCCCAGCTTCAGTTTTTGGATGGAATCCCAGCCCTTCTGCATATGTGACTTCCCTTTCCATACTTTCAAGTTAAAGGTGCCTGGTTTCACACATGCATCCTTATTGGGCATCCTAATTTTCATAAGGTCCACCTGCCTTGCTCTCAGAGCCTTTTCCTTATTGGTTCAAACAACAATAATAGTTAACAAAAACTGCATCCCAGGAATTTGTCAGGAGGGTACAAATGAATCCTTTTGCTTTTTTATCCTTAAAAGGTTCTACCAAAATTTGGAAACAGATGTTTACGGTTTGTCTAAAGACAAATAGCCATCCATTCTATTGAAATAAAATCTAAATCCCAAATGAAGTCAGAAAGCTGAATACTCTAGATTAGTTGACCTTCACTTAGAATGATTCTACTAACCTCTCCTTTGGGGTAATGCTATTGACTCATGAGTAGCAGCCTGTGAAATGACATCTCTGTGTTTCCTTAAGAGATCTTGAGGATGATTTTTATTTTTGTCTATCAATCTCCTTGCTGGTTCAAATTCACTTTCCTGTCCCCTTCCTTTAACTCATTTTTTTTTTGCCATTTTAAATACATATTTTTTAAACCATTTTGAATATTTTTTGGAACATAGTGGGTATATACAAAATCATTTGATTATTCTTTCAAATAATGCAAATCAGTGAATAACCATGTTTTAGAAACCAAATTACATGATGGCTTATTTACTCTTGCTTGTATAAACATTATCAAAATCTAGAAAATTAGATTTCAGTACAATATCTACCTCTTGACCCAAAGGAACAAATATGCAAAGACAGTGGCAGCTGCTATTATGATTTCTGAGAAGGACTGCAGCTTGTTCCCTCGCTTATTTGAACAGGAAATTTTCAAAAGTAAAATCACTCTCCTTAAATATTTTGTAGATTTCAGTAACCTGATAAATGAGCTATTTATTCATTGTCTCTGTGGTACCCGCACAGTGGTTTATCCATAGCAACAATCCTTTCCAAACTTAATAAGACCAGCCCTGTGTTTATTAGGGAAATAATACGACCAGGTAAAACAAACTACGGCTGTTGGTTCTGTGTATTTACTCTCTTTGAAAGAGATCTGCTAAACCTTCAGTGTGTTCCAGGTTACAGATCATTAGGGAGGCTGCAGTGGAGTATGACTCTATGATTCTGAATGTGACATTTTTATGGAGTGTTTAGAGTCAAATAAGAAAGATGATGAGCAAACAAAGCTTTAGAAATAACGTACTATTTTGTGTATTGAAAATAGGGCCAAGTTCCTCTGTGCGGTAGAAATCAGAGACATATTATGGTAAATATGCCACTCCCAGTCTATAGAGGATAAATAGGATACTTAATATTGGCCCACGAAAACACATTTCAGTTTTTCTTGCCTCTAGAAATTACATCGATGTGGAATTTATAAGAAAGGCTACACCTCAAAAAGAAATAGTTTTGGAATTACAGAGAACAGCTTCTTTTTAAAGAATCTGAATTGCTGTTGAAATGGAAATTAAACCTAAGATCTTTTCATGTCAGTTGTTGAGAAATGAAGCAGTATTTAAAGGCATAAAATGTTAGAGTTCACGTAATCCAATATCCGTATTTTACAGTCATGAATGCTTTTAGAAATTGCTACAAACGCCTACTGTCTCTCATCTCAAATGTCCTTGTACAGTACCAAAAAAAATTTTTTTAACAAATTTGTTAAGCTTCTATCCTCCAAGGTATACTAATGGAAATATAATAATCTTTTACAAGGGTAGGTTGATTAATAATTTTAGTTTTTCTAAATGATAGAATGGAGTACATTTTTTCTTTATTAGATTTTTTAAAGTAGATCAGTAGTGGGGTTCTGTATTTATGAATTGGTTGAAACTGTTTTGAGCAAAACTCTGCCATGGTAAATGTTTGTTTTTTCTTAGATACATTTTTTGGTAGTTTTAGCACTTAAATTATTTCTTTCTGTTTACATTCACAGATTCTGGAACTTTTCAAAACCTGACCCTCTTCTTGAAACAGTTGAACATCATACAGAGTTTACTTGTGGTTTAGATTTAAGTCTTCAGAGTCCTACTCAGGTAATGGATATACTTTCCAGGTGTTTTTTTTCTACCCATACAGTTCACAAATAGCTCTGTGTGTGGTAGGTGTTGCTTTTAGGAGTACACTTTTGCCTTCAGGACAGAACAAAGTACATTTACTTAATCTACTTCATTTTTTGTTCTATGAACATGAACATTCAAGCATTTGAATAGGCCTCTCCCAATGGAAAGTGTAACAAGAGAAGAAGGATTGTCCCCAGAGCTTGG
Source organism: Suricata suricatta (assembly GCF_006229205.1). NCBI lineage: Eukaryota > Metazoa > Chordata > Mammalia > Carnivora > Herpestidae > Suricata > Suricata suricatta. The sequence goes on from NC_043706.1 coordinate 118,319,279, forward strand.
TGGGAGTCAAGACTCTTCCACTAAGCAGTTGGGATGGTGGTTGGGTCATTTCCCCTGGGGACTATCACCATTTTCTCCATACCCCATGTCAAAAGAGAGGTTTCTGGTAGGGAACCAAGTAGAGTAGAATGGCTACTGTTTTAATTAATAAACTGTATATTTTCCCTCTTTTGTTCTCTTGAGGACTTGAAAATCAGTATTTTGGACTTTAAATATTCTTCAGGGTTTTCTTATGCTGTTTCAGTTTTGGAAATTATAAACTTAGGTCAGAAACACTATAGTGTTTTGAGTGATTAGGCAGGCATTTTATAACACAGGCTATGTGAAAACACCAACATATTCATGAAACAAAATATTATGTGGAAATTGTAGAGTATGACTAAGAAATTATGTTTTTATGATGAATTTTATAACTTGGACAAAAAGCAAATCCCATTCCTTATTATTGTATTCTTAAATTTAAATGGATGCTTTTTTTTTTAATTTAAAAAGAAAAGAAACTGAAGTAGTGGTGGGCAAAATAGCATTATCTTTAACGTAGATACAATGTGCTTCAAATGAACTAGTTCCTTTCCTGAGAAACACATTTATTATAGGTGACTTTTAATAAAATAACCATACCTGTTTGCTGTCCCAGTTAAAAAAGTTATAATGTATGTATTGAAAAGTAGCCATACAAGCAAAGGACCCTGAGTAAATACTTTCCTTTTCATGTACTTCTGTGAACCCATGCTGTATGAGTCCCAAACCGTGGCCCCCTCGACATACATAGTCGCAGCTGTTCCTCACCCAGAGTGCCAAGTGTTTTCTAAATTCTCCACACATAGACCACCTTACTGAAAAGAACTTTGTTTTCAGAGGATATATTAATCATACTTCTTAATCATTTCATATTTATTAATTGTATTTTAAAATTGCTTAAACATGGCCATATCTGTGTGTCTGTGCGCTGGTGACTGCCACCAATCTCTTCCAGTTGAATAACCAAGTTCCATTTGTACTAAAGAAATAGTTGCTATTGAGAGCAAATAGGAGTGGAGAAGCAGTGGTCTTTCAGCTCTAAATAAGCCTCAGGTTCAATGGCCTAATATACAGTTTGATTGTGCTAGAAATTTCTGCTGAGTTAATTCATAGTGGGACAGAATCTTGGGATTAGGAGGGACCTTAAAAATAAGACCACTCTTTCTCATTCATTTATTCTTTCCACAGATATTTTCATCTCAGACCTCGTAGTAGGTACTGGGGATTCAGTGAGGAATGAAAATAAACATGGTCCTGTCTTTATAATGCATTTAGTCCACCGTTGTATCAACTAATTTCACAAATGAATGTGGACAGACACCTGTGACCTTCAACATTCATTGATTCTTTTATTCTTTCATATTTATTGAGTACCTACTATAGAAGTACATTGTACCTCAAAGATTCATAATTAGGGTAGATATTTAACTTATGTAAAAATTCTGTAAGAAAGTAAGGCTCATCTGAGACCTGTTGGATAGGTAGGCATTAACTAATGAAGAGACAGAAGGAATATCCTAAATAGGCAATATTATATCATAGACCCTGTGGTAGGGCAGCAGGGCAGGGGGGAGCATGGCTGGTACTTGTTGAGAATGGAAGAAATTATTTCTTCCTTACTTATGGTATATTACTCAATGTTAGCATTTAAGAAAATATATCTGTTTACTTGTCACATTTTAAAAAATTAAGGGTTAAGATTATCAACTAAAGTTTGTTTCTCCCTATTCTTCAAAGTCAGTCAACTTTGCTTTATATAATTTTTTGCTAAATGTTGTAGGTCATACAAATTAAATATTGACAAGTCTTTACTATTGAAGAATTAATGAATCTTTTATCATTAATGTATTTTTAATTTTTTGAAAGTATGACATTGTTAACTGTTTTTCTGTTTCTCTTAATTTTCTTCAACATTCATTGATTCTTTTATTCTTTCATATTTATTGAGTACCTACTATAGCTGTGCAGGACTTAATTACAGTGTAGTGTGATATATGCTAAAACAGAGGGAGGCAAAGGATGCCTTAGGAAAATAGGCCTTCATTCATATTTGTCAGGAGCCTAATAAATGCTGGGTGTTGTCCTAGGCACTAAAAATAAACCAGTGAACAAAGCAGCCTAGATTCCTGCTATCATGGAGCTTCCATATTATGGGAGAAATCAAATAATAAACCATAAGATGATTCAGAATGGGAGCAATTTAATAGAGAATGATGGGGTACTTTAGCTTGAATGGTCTGGGAAAGACTCTCCAAGAAAAGTGAATGTGAGCTGATAACTCAATAATGAAATGAAGCCAGCCATCCAAAAATCTAAAGGAAGAATGTTTTTCACAGAGGAAACAGCAGTCAAGTCCTTGAGATGCTAATGGCTTTGTTATTATTAAGGGACAGAAAGAATGCCTGCCCGTGGTGGCTGGATCCTATTTAGTGAAGGGGAAAAGTGATAGGAACTAAGTAGGGGTCAAATTGTGTAGGTACTTTTAGGTCATACTGTGTTTTATTTTCTTTGTAATTGCCATTGGAGATTGAAAAGCAGAAGAATTATGGAAATTGATTTGTGGGTTTTCTTTATTGAGGTCTAATTGACATTTCAGATGTGCAGCATCATGATTCGACATTTATATATATTGCAAAATAATCAAATCTAGTTAACATCTGTCCCCATACAGGATTATAAAAAAAGTTTTTCTTGTAATGAGGACTTTTAAGATCACTCTTGGAAACTTTCAAATATATAATACAGTATTATTAACTATAGTCACCATGCTGTATATTATATCCCTAGGATTTATTTATTTTATAACTTGAAGTTTGTACTTTTTGACCCGTTCATCCATTTCTCCAACTCCTCCCTCCTTGCTCCTGGTAACCACCAATCTGTTCTCTGAAGCTATGACCTTGGTTGTTTTGTTTTTCATTTTTTGAGTTTTTTAAGATTCCACATGTAGCAAGATCATATAGTATTTGTCTTTCTCTGATTTCTCTTAACATAAATGTGTTCAGGGTCCTTCCATATTATTAAAAGTGGTAAGATTTCATTCTTTTTTATAGCTTAATAATATTGCATATATGCTTTATTTTCTTTATCCATTCATCCGTTGATAGACATATAGTTATTTTTATATTGTGGCTCTTATAAATAATGTTGCAATGAACATGGGGTACCTATATCTTGAAATTAGTATTTTCATTTTCTTTTGATAAATACCAAGAAGTAGAATTGCTGGATTATATGGTAGTTCTATTTTTAATTCTTTCAGGGACCTCCATCTAGCAGCTGCATCTATGTGCATTCCTAACAACAGTTTTCAAGGGTCCCCTGTTCTCCACACCGTTGCCAACATATATTATCTCCTGTAATTTTGATCATTGTTGTCTGTATTTCTTCTTCAGAAAAATGTCTATTCAGAGCTTTTATCTATTTTTTAATTGTATTATTGGTAGTTTGCTGTTGAGTTCTGGGAGTTCATTATGTATCTTGGATATTAACCCCTTATCAGATATGATTGGCAAATATTTTCTTCCATTCAGCCTTTCATTTTGTTGATGATTTCCTTCACTGTGGAGAAGCTTTTTAGTTAGATGTAGTTCCCCTGGTTTATTTTTTGCTTTTGTTGTCTTTGCTTTTTGACCATACATTTAATCAATTATACTCTTAGATAACTAACCAAAAGAGATGAAACCATAGGTCTACACAAAGACTTTTAAGTGAATGTTCATAGGCAAAAAGTGGAAGTAATCCAAATGTCAATCAACTGCTAAATGGATAAACAATGCCGTATATCAATACAGTGGAATACTATTCAGGAATAAAAAGGAACAGTTTGATATGTGCTACAACATGGAGGAATCTCTGAAGTGTTACGCTAATGAAAGAAGCTAGATGCAAAGATTATATAATGTAAAATTTCATTTATAGAAAATGTCCAGAATAAGTCAATCTATAGAGATAGAAAGGAGATTGGGGGTTATTTGGGGTGGGGATGAGGATTGGAATTGTCTGCAGGTGGACACAGAGGACCTTCTTGGGGAATGATGGAAATGTTCTAAAATTGAATTGTGGTGAGAGCTGAATAGCCCTGCAAAGGCACTAAAAATCATTGGATTGTCCACTTAAAATGGATGCATTTTATGGTATTTAAGTTATACCTCAGTGAAGATGTTTAAGAAAAAAAGAAATGGACATTCTGATATTCCCTAAGCTATAAAAAGATGAAAAAGTATTACCACTGTACAAATAAGAAAAAGTTAGATAAACTACAAAATTAGACTTTCTGCAAACCCATCAGAGAGCCGAGGTGGCAGAGCAAACAAGTGGCCTGAAATTCAAGGAAAGAGACACCCATCCTTCCAAGGAGAGATGGGACACCAGGGCTGCTTTCCTATGGCAGAGCAAAGGAAGAAGGCACAACCGCTATACAAATATGAGATCTAGTGGGAAAAATGGACACTATATGAACAGATGAGGGATTTTAGCTGAGAGATAAAAATAGAAGGAAGAGTCAAGTGAAGAAAGTAATTTATTTCAAGTACAGTACCAGAGATGCAATCCTTTGGTGTTTCCATCAGAGCTCCCATCAATGAATTTAGAGACAGATAGGTCACTAGAAACTACCCACGCTGAAACAATAGGGGAAAACAAGAATGATGGAAATAAAAGAGAGCATCTAGCATCTGTGGGATAACATCAGATGTTCTTACATACACGTAATCGGAGTCCCGAAGAGGGGAGAGCAAATAGGGAAGAGAAATATTTAAAGACAATTTTCCAAAAATAATAAAAGTCAAACCACAGATTTGAGAATTCCAGAGAACCCCAAGCAGGATTTAAACAAACAAACAAACAAAAAGCACATCAAGGCATACCCATATTCAAACTTCTAAAAACCAAAGGTAAAAAGAAAATTTTAAAAGCCATCAGAAAAAAGAATTATTATACCCAGAAGAATCTATATAAGAATTACAGCAGACTTCATGTCAGAAACTATGTAAGCCACGAACAGAGGAATATACGAAGAATATAAAGAAGGATCTTTTGAATATAAAGAGGAAATAAGGAAATTTCAGACAAATAAAAACTGAGAGCAATCTGTGTAACAACAATGTTAGAAGAAGTTCTGTGAGAAGAAATATACTCAGACTAAATGAAAAGAAAGAGGCAGACGGAGGAAGGGAAGAAGGCAGGAAGAAGGAAAGGATAAACGAAAGAAGGGATGGGAGGAATCATGGGAGGGAAGGAAACAAGAAAAGAAAATACAGTGAAACCGTGGTTTATGAGCATAATTCGTTCCAGATACATGTTTGTTAATCCAAAGCAAGTGTATATCAAAGCAAATTTCCTCTAAGAAATAATGGAAATGCAAGATGATTCATTCCACAACTGAAAAATATTCATATAAAAATGATTACAATGCTGTAGTATCATACATAAAAAAATACAAAATATAAAGAAAAATAAACAAATGAACCTGCACTTACCTTTGAAAACCTGTGTGGCTGGTGTGAGAGAGTTGAGAGAGGAGGGTTACTGTGTAGGACGACTTCCACTATCACTGACAGAATCACTGCTATCTATTGGCTCGGTGGAATCTTTTTCTTTTCGTGCAGCTTTAACAAGGAACCAGTCCAATGATACTTGCTTTTGCTTTCTTTTGAGGGTTTCACAGAAATTTGACATTGCATTGTCATTAAACAGATTCATTGTTCACATTGTTACAGCCTTATTCAGGTGGTGCTTTTCTACAAAATTTGGCACTGTTTGCCCCATTTTATACATCTCTCTAATCTCATTTGAAGTGAGGGATTCCTCTGCCTTTATCTCCTGACCTAGAATGAAGCAAAGCATTCCTAAGCTCACTCTTGTATGGAAAAGCAAAGGACTGTCCCTAGGTGCTTTGAAGTGACAAAAAATACTCTAGTCCCAGTTGTGGGCACCTTCCAGTATTCTGAAAAATCACTGATTTCTGCCAGACACCATGGCCTGAGACCAAGCATCTGCGCATGGGAGATGATCACCCACAGTCCCACAATGAGAGACAGAGAAGAACCATTGGCTCAGTTATGATCATGTGATAATGAGCATCACGTACTATTCATATTGCAAGACATCGCTTGTTTATCAAGTTAAAATTTATTAGAAATGTTTTCTTGTCTTGTGGAACACTCACAGAACATGTTACTTGCAATCCAAGGTTTTACTGTAACTGGAAATGGCAAAAATGAAGTAAATACACAAGACAATTTTAAACTCTATGTTATCACTCTAAAAATTTTTACCTAAAACAAAAGTAGTATTGTGTGGAATATATTTGCATACAGTATACTACAGAATTCATAGTATATGCAAAAGTTAAATGTATGACAACAATAAAACATGAAGGAAGAATTAGAAGTACACTATTATAAAGTTCTTATTACATGAAAAGTCATATAATATTTGAAGGTAGATTATGATAAACTCATGATGTGTATTGTAAACCCCATGTTAAACCCTAAGAAGTTTTAGAGAAGGACCTATAACTATTAAGCTAATAGTGGAGACAGTTGTAAAAAATAATGATTTACCTCAACATAATTAAGGCCACATAGAAAAATCTACAGCCAAAATCATGGTGAAAAACTGAAAGCTTTTTCTCTAAGATCAGGAATAAGACAAGGATGCTTACTTTCACCATTTCTATTAAACACAGTAATAAGAGTTTTTGTTAGAACAGTCAAGAGAAAGAAATAAAAGCCATCTAAATTGAAAAGAAAGAAGTAAAATTAATCTCTCTTTGCCAAGGACATGATCTTATATGTGGAAGCCTTTAAATCAAAGTATTTCAAAATCATATTAAATGTAAATGGTCTAAGTGTGCGTGCATGGCTCAGTGAGTTGAAGCACCATGTTGGGAATTGAGTTTACTTAAAAAGAGAGAGAGAGGAGAGGGAGGAGAGAAGAGAGGGAGGAAAGGAAGGAAGGAAGGAAGGAAGGAAGGAAGGAGAGAAAGGGAGGGAGGGAGGGAAAGAAAAGTAAATGGTCTGCACATCCAAATTAAAAGGCATATTAGAAGTGGTAGATATGTGAGAGACTTTGAGGAACTCACTAGGTCCAGACCTTGTGACCTATTGGATTTAGGGTCAAAGAAGTTTTCTGACTTAAAGTTCTAGGATCTAGTTACTTTCTGTATATTTTCAGTGATGAATTTGTCTATGTTTCTCCCTGTGAATTTATCTTTAAAAATTTACTATTCTTTTTTTCAAAGTAAGATTATGACCTCAACCAATATATCTTTTTTACATATCTAGCATGAGCACATTTTTAACACAAACATTTGTATTATTTATATTATTAATGTATGTATTTGCCAAATAGCATGAAACTCCTCTGTAGGGAGATATGAATCAAGTTCTTGGTGCATGTCCCTACTTTTCTTGCACTTATTTTTATTTCAGTTATCTATTGCTATATAACAAACTCTCCCACAACTTAATGGCTTAAACAATAATTTTCTTTGCTTACAATTCTATGAGTCAGCAATTTGGGCTGGACTCAGCCAGGCAGTTCTGTTGGTCTCACCTTGGGTCCCTCATGTGACTCCCTCTGGTCATCTGGTGACGTAACTAGAGCTGAATGGTGTAAGGTGGCCTCATTCACATCTCTAGGGTGTAGTGCTGGTTGTCATCTGTCATCTGTGTCTCCAGATGACCTCAGTCTTCTTCACTTAGCGGGTGTAGATTTCCAACAGGGCAAGAGTAAAAGCTGCCAGGCATCTCCAGCGCTAGACTTAGAAGTTCACACAACGGTCTCTCTGTTGCAAAGCAAGTCATGAGGCCAGCTCAGAGTCAAAGAGTAAGAAAAATAGACTCCACTTCTTGATGGATTAGCTGCATTGAATTTATAGCCATTTAAAACCTATCACGTTAACCTTTTGTTGGTATAGTCTGTAGTTTAAGTTATTTTTGACATATTTATCCTTTATTCTCACAATTTGTGGTCAGGTTTACTGATTGCATGTTAATTTCACCCTTTGTTCATATTTTATTCTCTTAGAAAGTATATTTCTCTCACCTTTCAGAAAGTACCTTTCCATCTGTTTCTAAAAACTTGTTGTCTCTTGTAATCTTAACAGCCATAGGACTTAGCTGACATTACTTTAGGTCTTTGTGTCTTAATATATTCTTTATCTTAAAAGAGATTTATCTGAGTTCTTGTATTTGTAATGCCTTTTTCTTTTTAGCTTCTCTTTTCTTAGAGATCTGAAAAATGAGATCCAAAAGCATTCTTATATTATACCTCCTTTCTTCTTGACAGGCGTAAGATCTTGTCTTTAAAGGTTTAAAACTTGACAAATAAGTACCTAGGGTCATTCTTTGAGGATTATTGCTGAGAAATGCTCTATGCCCTCTCTTGTTAACCAGGCTGAAGTTATCTTTCAGTTCAGAAAATTTTTCTTTGATTTTTCCCCCTCTGATCATGATTTGTACAGCCCTGGCATTTTCTCTTTTTTCTCGTATCCTTATTACTTCTAAATTGGATACCCTTTTTCTGTTTTCGGGCATATGATTCTAGACCTATAATATACCCCTTTGTAGAATTAGAATTTTCTGTATTAATATATTTTTAGAATTCTTGACTTTGTGTTCTGCAGTATCAACCTTGCTCCTTTGAATGCTCATTGACATTTAATTTAGTGCTTATAATCTGAGTAGAGGTTTACGTATTGTTACCCATTCCTTTTGGGTGATGGTTATTTCTCTTTTTAATCCCTTAAGGTAGACATTATTAGTTCATTCCAAAATATAATCTCTGTATGTTTCATGAAGCTTACCTTTTTTTTTTCTCATGATGAAATTGGGAAATTATATTCAGAAGAAAGAGAAAAGATTACGCATGGCCCTGCCACTTTGGAAAGCATCTCTGGGACGCCATATTAGTGTGTTTCTTTTCAGTCTTTTTTTAAGAAATTTTTATTTGAAGTGTAGTATCCCTGTTGGAAAATGCACACATTTTAAGTGAGCAGCTCAATTAAGTTATCAAGAAAGGACCCTGCCTGTGTAACCTCATTCAGGTTAAGATACAGAGCACTGCCAGCATTCTAGAAAACTCTCTTGTGTTTCCGCCCACATCTTGCCCCCTTATCCTTCTCCAAAGTAATTACTCTTCCAGTCATTTTCCATATGTATATATATTTTTCATAGTTGTGGTTATGTAGGTAGATTTATCTTCTAGGACTCCTAAAATTCTTGATAAATATAATCTCAAGTGGTGGATATCCTAGGTTATCCGTGATAGGAACATGTATGCACTCGAAAGATTTTTTTTTACTAGGCCAAAAGAAATTTTGTATATTTTCATTTTGTTTCAGTGGAAGATGCTTAGATTTGGTTCTGATTTAAACTAGTTCTATAGATGTTTTTTTAAAAGTATCTTTGACTTTGTTGACATTTTAGTAAGAAAATATTAGCAATACAGACATATGTTGAAACATCATTTTGTACACCTAAAATTAACATAATATTACATATCAGTTAATCTCAATTACAAAAATAAAATTATAATTAAGTTTTTAAAAATCAGGTATCATTTAAAATTTCAGCTCAGGAGTGCCTGGGTGGCTGGCACAGTCAGTTGAGCATCAGACTCTTGATTTCAGCTCAGGTCATGATCTCAGGGTCCTGGGACTGAGCCCTGCATCAGGCTCCACACTGAGTATGGAGCCTACTTGAGATTCTCTCTCTCTCCTTCTCTCTCTCCCTTCCTCCCCTCCTTCCTCTGCCCATCTCCCCTACTCACTCTCTCAGAAATAAAAAAAATAATTAAAAAATATTCTCTTTCTCCCTCCTTCTGTCCTTCTCCCCCACGCCCCAGCTCTCACACTCTCTTTCTCTCTAAAAACTAAAAATAAATTTAAAAAAACTCAGCTCATATTTTGATTCAAACTTTTATTCCTACAATCTTAGACACAGGTTGGCAATAGATAAAAATATTTTGAAATTCTCAGCATGAGGTTAGAAAATTCGGTTTTAGAAGAAGACCAGTGTTATTGGTAGTTAGGATACCCATATCCTTTTCACTTTTTATCTGAGGTGATATTTTCTGCATGTGTCACTGGCTGGCTGTAGAGCTGAAAAGAACATGTGCCAGAAGCTTCCAGTGTCCTCAGGCATTTGTCTCTGTTGTTTCCTCTTTGATGCTTTCATAGTTGTGTGACTTTTAGCTTAAAATTATATAACAAGGGTCAGTTTTCCCCCAGCTGTCAAGCATCCCCAGGCTCAGCTTTGTAGGATCTTGGACGCATTCCTAAGGCGGGTGTGTTACCTTGGGTCTACTGCCTGCTGTGCTCATGGACAGTCCTTGCAATGAGAACTTCCAGAATTGTTCCCACCTTAGTCTGCTGCCTCTGGGATCCCAGTCCTGGATCATACACTTTTCTTACTCATTGTCATTGTTTCTGAAAAACCAGGCAAAATTGCTGACTTGGCACACTACAAATTACTTTTAGAAAAACATTTCATCTGGGCCCTTGGTCCTAATCAACTTAGCTTTGAAGTTGCTTTGATTTTCTCAAAAATCAAATGTCTTGTGCACATTCTTCACATCTTTTCTCAGCCTTCCATGGTGTCACGGACACCCTGGACATTTGACCTTACTTCCTACTTAATTGTAAAAACAGACAAAAATGAAAATCTTCTTGGGGTGCCTGGGTGGCTCAGTCAGTTAAGCAGCCAACTTTGGCTCAGGTCATGATCTCACAGTTTGTGAGTTCAAGCCCCACATCGGACTCTATGCTGACAGCTCAGAGCCTGGAGTCTGCTTCAGATTCTATGTCTCCCTCTCTCTCTCTCTTTCTCTGTCCCTCTCCTGCTTGTGTTCTCTCTCTCTCTCTCTCTCTCTCTCTCTCTCTCTCAAAAGTAAATAAACCTTTAAGAAAATTAAAAAAAAGAAAGACAATCTTCCATCTCTGTTACCTCAAAATATTTATGTTCTATCTCTGTTTCCCCCTCTCTCCAGAGGGCCACGGATTTTCTCACCAGCTTCCTCTTCCAGGTCTTTCCTCCCTCACTTGTACATTGTGTTTTAGATCTTCGTTCAGTTCTATTCTCTATTTTCGAAACTCACTTGACCTCACTGTCCTGTCTCCCTACCAGTAAATTTGGGTTTTCTTCCATTATTAGACATCAAGAATTAGCAGGTTTCCCTACTGCTTTTAGTTTCTCAAAATCATCATTCTCTGTTTAAGCCCCTATGTCAGTCTCCCTTTCATCATTCAAATGAAGTCCACAAAGATCACCAGAAAACTCCTGAAAACCAAGTTAGCCTTTTCTCAGACTCATTTCTTCGTTACCTATTAGTTTAAAGAAAAACCTTCCCCACCTATTGCCTTAATGCTGATTGTGCTAACCTCATCTTCCTAACCTCTTTGCTGAATGTCTTTATCTCCTTTGCCAGTTTCTTCCTTACAATCCTTACAAAGGTAGACATTCTTCAATATCGGATTCTTAGTCCTCTTACTTCTATGTGCCTTTTCCTTGAAGCTGTCATTTAATTATATGCTAGTGACGCTTGTCCCATTTATCCAATCGCATTTACTGTATGATCTCAATAGATGTCCTACTTTTCTCCGGTATTCCTAATTGACTGCATAACAGGCCAGGCCTGAGAAGTCATCCTAGATTTTTATCTCCCTAAATTCAAGTGGGCATCAAGTTGATGAATTTTTCCGCACCAGTGTTCTCTGAAATCTGGACCATTCCCTTCTAGCACTCCTGCCTTAGATAAGCATTTATTAGTATCTCTGCCGCAGTTACTGCAATATTCTCCTAACTGGTCCCTGAGCTCTTTTCCTGATCCCACTGATTTTCAACACTGCGTGGGGGGAGCGCTTTCCATAATGCAGATCTGCCCTTTGTTGGTGGCTTCATTAAAGGTGGGGACAAGATAAGAGTCACCATCTTTACTACTGATCATCAACACGGTTCTAAAAGGCATAGCCAATGAGTAACAGAAGAAAACAAAATGGGATATAAATATCTTCTAAAAGGTAGAAATATTGATATATTGTTCTTCATATCGATTCCATATGATTGTCAATGTTATCAGGACATCAACTTTAAACCTATTGAAAATATTGAGAGTTCAATAAGATGAGTAAAAATAAATGTACAAAAATGAATACTGTAGATGTCAGTAATCATCAGCTAGAAAATCAAATGGGAAAAATTACCTTTGTGGGGCAGTGACTGTGCGTGCATGTGTGTGATACGCAGAGGAATAAAATTTTTAAATTTGCAGGATTCTAGATAAAGAAATTATGTATCTTTATCAAGGAGCTTTTCAAAAAGATTAGAATAAGCTAACAGACCTGCCATGTTCCTGCAACAGAGTTCATTGTTGTTGTTTTTTCTCCTTGGGGTCCTGTTTTATGCATTTCTCACCTCATCAAGATACCGTGTTTGCCTCCCAGCAGATCTTTCTCATTTTGGAACTCATGGTCAGGCACTCCTGCGATGCTCTTTAGCTACTCTGTTACCGGTCTGCCACGCTAGTTACCTGTCTGCTTTAATTTACAAATCAGCACAGTTAAATTATCTTCCGGAGAGTCTGAATCTTGCTTTTAAGATTCACTATAATCTGTATTGCTTTCTTTCTTTTTTAAAAAATGTTTATTTATTTTTGAGAGAGAGCGCTTATGGGGTAGGGCCAGAGAGGGAGACAGGATCCAATGCAGGCTCTGCACTGACACCAGAGAGCCTGATGTGGGGCTCAAATTTACGACTATGAGATCATGACCTAAGCCAAAGTGGAATGCTTAATGGACTGAGTCACCCAAGCACCCTGTATAATCTCTATTGCTTTCTAATTTTATTTCCCACTATCCTATGTAAACCCTCTATTACCCACCAATTATAAGTTGCTAATTGTCATCTTCATGTTTCTTCTGCCTGTACAACGTACTTCTGCCTTTCAAAGTCCAGAACAAGTTCTTCTCTTCCTTCTCTCCTTTCCTTTTTTTGTGCTTCAGTAAATATTGAGTGCCAATTCCCTGCCAGGAGATACATGGTAGATTAATGCAAACTACCTGACATATATGTACTAAATAAATATTGAATGAATGAGTGAATGAATGAATGAAAAGAATTTTTTTTAGTATATCTATCAACTCTTTCCTTACTTTTACTTAAACTCCCTAATCATTAACATGATCAACTATGTTCTCTATAGTCACTTCCACCAAGAAGTTGGTAGAGCAAGTAAAGCATATTCTTTCTCTAGCCCAGAATTTAATATCCTTTGACATAATAACCAGGCTGCCTTTTCCAAATTTAGAATTGACTGTTAGAGATTTTTTTTTCATTCTCTCTATATCCTTCTGCCTGTTTCTTTTGTTCATTTTTACTAAAGAGGCCATATGTCATATAGATAATTACAGTAAATTGAACAAGTTTCCCAAGGGCAAAAGCAATTGTCCACAAAATTGAGAGAAAAGAGTATAATGAGAAAAAAGAGTATAAATAGGTAATGGGAAACTTGTCAGTACGCTAAGTCTCTTACTGGGACAATAGGAATTCTTTCCTCTATTAATAGCCATATTCTATCATTTGAAATAAATTACCTTATCAGTGACCTGTGTAAACATTTTAATACAATGGAAAGAACTGATTAAAAAAATTAAGGAATATAAATGCATTTTCTAAATTACACATGTGTTTTAAGCTATTTTTAGTACAAGGTTTCCTTTTCTAAAATTTGCATTTATATAACCATTATCATTCTGGATGTTCTATCAGAGGTCTCATTTGGTCCACCAGTGGTATATTTTTATTATAAACTTTCTAATGACTGGATTTGTTTCTTTAATAATCTTGGACCTGCTGTAGAATCTAGCCAGTACTCTGCATATAGGAAATCCTGAAATATTTGTGCCATCCAGTGGCTCCCAAGCATTTTATGTTTTAAAGAATTGGCATAGAAGGAAATTTACATTTCTAATTAGTGTGCTTATTCTTTAAGCTTAGAAATCCTCATTTTGCTTTTAAAAGTGAAAATAAAATAAAAATAGAACTTATGTGGAATTTTATCCAACTAGTTATCATTCACTAGGTAGAAGATTGAAGATTTTAAAAATAATGAAGAAGATTCTGTCTTCAGGTTTTACGTTAAGTAAAGAAATCTAACATTTCGACAGACTGCTTTTCCTATAATGTTGATAACTTTAGTTCTGAGTTTTAATGAGAAGATTTGCATTTTGATGTCAGATTAAAGGAAATTCAGACAGCATAGGGATGACATGTACTACAGCGGAGGCTTGCAGGTTAAGGAATCAATTTTCCACTTGAATATCCTTGGGCAGAAGAGGCAGAGCCTGGAGGTCTGACCCTGTGACGTCCACATGCACACTTGCTGTCGGGAGAGAGGGTCAAACAAGAGAGGCGTGGGCAGCCAGCCTTCAGGAAACCCTGGGTGGGGGCCAGACACGAGTCAGAAAAAAGCCTGTCTCCAAAGATAAAGAGTTTCATCTGAGGAGTTACAATGCAGTTTAGTTGCCTTAAAGCTAGAGCTTTTAGTCTTTCATTTATTCGTGTTTATTCCACTGCCTAGAACACTTCCCTTCTCTCCCACAAACAGCAGCAGCAACAATTGCTGTCTGTCCGAGGCATACTTCTCCTTGAAGCTACAGTGTGGGTGATATTTCCTCCTGGAAACATGCACTTTCCTCCCGTTTGGTTTAGTGACCCTTTCCCTCCTTGGACTGGACGGTATCATCCCTCTATCATTGCCCGTATCTCACTGCATTGTTGGTGTCTGTTTACTTATTCATCTCTCTGCTGGACTCCAGGTCTGTGGGGTCAGTGATGAGGACCATCTTGTTTACTGTGGTGTCCACAGCTTACTTCTCACAGAGGACATGCTCAATAAGTATTTGTTAAATAAATGAATGAATTCATATCTATATGAATTGTGTTTTATATGACTTTGTAGTGCAGAGGAATATCTGACGACCAGTTCCTGAACATAAAAGAAAGCTCTCTGTGAAGTCTCTTCAAATAATATTCATGACACTCAAAAGTTCCTATAAAACTCATACAACCTATTGCCTTCACCGGGATCTCTGACCTCATACCTGACGAGGTGCTCCTCACCGTGTGTGGTGAAAGCAGTGGAGGAAGACCGCTGCTCATGCATGGCTTCATTCATTCGTTCATTCGTTCATTCAACAGTATTTACTAAAGCTTTACCATATACAAAGCGTAAGGAATACAGATTTGATCAAGAGAGATCATTGCTGACTCTAAACAAGGAAAACCCTACTCAGGTTTAATTATATGAAAGTGTTTGCATCCGTACATGAAGGTTGTTAGAAAACAGAAACTGTATTAGCCAGCATGCCTTCCTTTCCGTCCTGGTCATTATAAAGCACAGAGCCTAATTTATTGCGCAAATGTTGTAACGTGTTCAGCTCTAATGCCTGAAAGCTTTGGCTCCATTTGTCCCCTTTGAGCAAACTTTTTCCCCCTAAATCTGTATTTTGTTTTGCCCTGTGCATTAATCTGAAAACCACTTCAGTCCATTTAGAATTCAACAGGATGGCATGTCTGGGTGGCTCAGTCGGTTAAGCATCCGCTCTTGGTTTCTACTCAGGTCATGATCTCAGGGTTCATGAGATCGAACCCTGCTTAGGCTCTGTGCTCGGCATGGAGCCTGCTTAGGATTCTCTCTCTCCCTGTCTGTGCCCTCCTCGCTTACATGTGCACGCTCTCTCTCTCTCTCTCTCTCTCTCTCTCTCTCTTTCTCTATCAAAATAAATAAACTTTTAAAAAAAGAACTCAATGGTGCAAATACCAAATGAAATAAATAAAAATATTGGTTTTAACCATAGCTTACATGATTAATAAAGCTTTCTCATTTGTTTAAGTAGAAATTCTGGATACTGGCTCAGGCAGAACAGGAAGCTACATAAACTCTGGGTGTAAGGATGCTTCAGGGAGGGCTACTGTTTTCCTTAAGGATGGTTCAGTCGTGTTTCTTTCTTTTTAGTTCTCCGCCCAATTCTCTATCTTCCTACCACATATCAACTACCAGATTTGAACCTTAGATTTTAAATAAATGTGAAAATATGGCACAAGATATTTTCCATTATATTAGTGACAAATGAACTTCTTTCTCAGGAAGGGAAGAGAATTCTCCCTCAAGAATATTTGAATCCTGGGGCTCCCAGATGGCTCATCCAGTTAAGTGTCTGACTTGATTTCAGCTCAGATCATGCTCTCATGGTTTATGGGTTTGAACTCTGCATCGAACTCTGGGCTGACAGCGTGCAGCCCGCTCGAGATCCTCTCTCTCTCCCTCTCTCTCTCTCTCTCTCAAAATAAATAAATAAATGGGGGAAAAAAGGATATTTGAATCCTGCTAAATTTTGGGATTTTTTAAGTCAGCAGCAAAAAATTTTTGCATATGACAAAAACCCAGGTAAGAAAATTGATATACATCAGGGGTTCTGTATCAGAGGTTCTCCATTCTGGCTGGATATTAGAATGTTTCCTAGGTGATGATAATACTTAGCTGGGAAATGCTCTGGATTCACTCTTTTGAGAATCTGAAGAAAATGATTGATTCTCTCTACGCTCCCCCCGAAATGTATATACACACAAAATGTTGCATATATAGACTCTCTGAGTTCCCTCTGTGGACTTGATTTGAAGGTCCCAGGGCTGACGTTCAGCCTGTGATAACAATGAAGCTGACCCCAGTACCACACTTTGAGAGCCAGTACTTTGAGGAGAGGGACCAGCCCTCTGTGTGTTCGTTCACAAGTCCCCAGGTGATTGAAAAGCACACTGCAGCTTGAGAACCACTGCCCTAAAGAAACGCTTCCAGAAAACTACAGATGAATAGTATGTTTTTGGCTTATTGAAGGTTAGATGTTTATTTTTAAAACAGCCATTGGAAGAATAACTTTGTATCTTTTGTGAAACCACTCTTTTGGCACTGAATGACTTTTGTGATGGAAACATACCGTATGTTTCTCTTATAGCCAGTCAACTGCTAGGAAAAATTTTATCTCTTCTGACAAACTGGCAAAATGATCATGATATTTGCGTTTCTTACATTATTGTTTGCTTTTTTTTTTTTTAACCTCTGCTGCCAGGAGATGTTGAGCTCAATTTCATGCCCAATTTTAGCAATTATTCTTAGCTTTTTTTCCTAGTATAATTATCTGCCTATTCTAGCATTTCATGTTTGTTCTTTTAATGACATGGCTTTTCTGTGACTGTGTTATCTCCTGCAAGAAAGCAAGTGTTATTATGCCGCATAGAAATAATGGTTACCCTGCCGAGGCAAATAAGCTATATTCCTGTATGTGGCCTGTTAAAGGATAATTTCAAAATAGCGATCATGACTCTCACACAGATGTATCATGAACATGGGCCAAAGATTTACGTAACTCATGATAGATTTTACAACTAGCTCAGAAGAGACAATCATTAAATTCTGAGATAAATTTACTAATAGGTGCAAAACTGGTCAATATCCACAGGACAATAAAGTGTAATGGTTGGAATTCTCTCTGGGGGATAGGAGGAAGCATCAATTGCATGTCCTCAGGACAACGTTTGTTTGCAACTTTAATGCAGGAGAATCATTTGATTACTATCAGTTTCCTATGACTTTCAGAGTTGTAAACTAATCCAGTCAGAGACCGTGAAAAGCATAGACCCCTATAGAATCAGGTAATCCTGTGGGGCCCTAGGACGATGCCAGAATTTCCCTGAAACAACATGTAGCAATCTTTTTGCTGATGGCCATCTTTCAGTTTTCCTGACAGTGAGGTATTGGGCAAGGAAGTGAGTTCTCATATAGGAGACTGAAACTGAGAAAGAGGATCTTTGGTAGATGAGAAAGGAGATACCCTATTATTGTCTTCTCATTCTCTATCCCGAGTCTGGCCTTGAAGGACTCATCATAGCCAAGAATGCCTTTGTGAAGATGGGAGGGAAAGATGGCTTTTGTCGTGAAAAAGCAGGATAGGAGCTAGGAACGATTCCTCACTTTGTTCCATCGGCTAAAGAATGAGTCAGCCTCTTCCTGTAAAGCAGATTGTTTATTTTCACGTCATTCACTTTACTTTTCCATCTTTTGGTCTTTTTGTTAACCCCTTATTTTTAGCAAAGTCTTTTTTTTTTTTTTTTAATGTCTTTCAGGCTAGCCTCAGATGGGTAGTAAGGGACATAAGAAAGAGCCTGTGTTTACTCTCAGTCACAGAATTAAGTGGAGCCTCCAGAGCCCATTGAGTGGCGGTAGTCATTAATGAAAGCCCTACCCGCCACCGCCAGGGACGTCCTTCCTTACCAGGAAGTCTGCTGTGCCTGCCTACCTCTGCGAATCAGGAGCCTCCTTGTTGGTTTTGTAAAGTGCTTTCCTTCTTACATTATTACTATTACTATTATCATTATTATTTTATTTTATTTTAATTTTTTTTCTGATGTAAACAAGTATCATTATTACTTTAAATAGGCTCCATGCCCAGCACAGAGCCCAGTGCTGGGCTTGAATTCACAACCTTGGGATCAAGACCTGAGCTGAGATCAAGAGTTGGTCACTTAACCAACGGAACCACCCAGGCATCCCATTATTGTTTTTTATTGTAAGCTTTAAAAAAAAATTTTTTTACGTTTATTAATTTTTGAGAGACAGAGCACAAGTGGGGTAGGGCAGAGAGCAAGGGAGACACAGAATGGTAAACAGTCTTCAGGCTCTGAACTGTCAGCACAGAGCCAGATGCGGGGCTCGAACTCGTGAGCTGTGAGATCATGGCATGAGTTGAAGTCTGATGCTTAACCTACTGAGCCACTCAGGCACCCCGATTGTAAGCTCTTTTAAACTTGTAGCTGGGGGTTAATAAATTAGTTAATGGAGAAATATTATTTGCATTAATTTGAATCAACTATTCATAATTCTGTATCATTGCCATTTGGGGCGGTCCTCTCGATTTATCAATTAATTTATAGATTTATGAGCATTTGCTTATTCATTGGCCTTGACATTTGCTAGTTATTATAAGTTTGAGTAAATAACATACGGAAAGGCCTAGCACTTGAAAGAAATATACATAGATGAGGTAGTGGTCAATTAATATAATGATCTTTGTATCCCATGACATAGAAACTTATAATTCTGTCCTGCTAGTATACAGAAATACAGTTAATGTTGTATATTAGTCTTACTCTCCGAGACATTGTGATACTCACACAGTTCCTGAGCACCATGGACTTTCTTCACTTCCTGTTCTTATGATTTTTTTAGATTTAAATTTCCTTGTCTCCCACGTCTACGCCTAAAAAGGGCCAGTGTGAACGTCACAAACACAGCCTTTGTGACGTCTGCTGACACCACCCCACTTGGACTCAGATGGTCCCTCCTCTGAGAGCCTCCAGTAGAACACTTTCCACTTTGGGTCTTGTGTGAACCATTCTGTGAAGGCAGGAGCCGTACTCTCTCTCCTTTCTATCCCCACAGTACCTAGCATGGTGCTCTGGTTCCCAGTGGAGGAGTGGGTTTTTTCAACATTAACCTTGAGACATAGAGGGGATTATTTGGTTTGGGGGTGAGGTGGGGCTGAGGTGAGGCTGTAGGGGGCAGGAAACCCTTACAGGCAACTTCAGTCAATTGGAAACAATCCCTAAAATGTATCTTAAAAAGGGAAAATAGACCGTCTTCCTATTTAAAATTATGCTTACCAATGGGTGATCTACTCTCACTTTAAGTGACTTTGGCTTTTGCTGCCTATCTGGAATGTTTGTAGATTATGTTTCTTTTCCTTCTTTTTTTCTTTTTTAAATTTATTCTCAAGTTAGCTAACATAGTGTACTCTTGGCTTCAGGAGTAGATGCCAGTGATTCATCACTTACATACAACACCCAGTGCTCATCCGAACAAGTGCCCTCCTCAATGCCCACCACCCATTTTCCTCTCTCACACCCCCCATCAACCCTCCGTTTGTCCCCCATATTTAAGAGTCTCTTATGGTTTGCCTCCCTCTCTGTTTTTATCTTATTTTTCCTACCCTTCTCCTCCGATCATCTGTTAAGTTTCTCAAATTCCACATGTGAGTGAAATCATGATTTCTCTGACTGACTTATTTCACTTCACATAATACCCTCCAGTTCCATCCATGTCGTTGCAAATGGCAAGATTTCTTCTTGCTTCCTTTTTGTTTTCTAGGTGGCTGATTGTGCTTGGGACGAAACGATAAAGATCTATGATCCTGTTTGCCTCACTATGCCTGCTTGAGACCCGCTGCTCCAGTCAGAGACAAAGGACATTGACTGGGAACGACTTAACGGGAAATAAACTAACTATTAATGACATAGATATTATGCTTTTATATGCTATGCAGATTTCAAATTTGAAAAATTGACCCTGGAATCCGTTGTTTTTTTTTTTTTTTTTTCTCCCCTGGAATCAGTTTTGAGGCAGCTGATAAAGACTTTGGCTCACTGTATAAGCCTGTTACATAAGCCATATTTCTTAAAATCCTAGGAAATAATTGATGTGATGGATTATCTTGCAGTATCCATTAAACTGTAATCTCTGCGTTGCAAAATGGATTAAATAAGGGAGGTCGGTAGATTATATTGATAGTGATATATTTCATTTTTAATTTGTCATTTTTGATGTAAAATATAATCACTGCTGTTGGTAAAAATCAAAATAAATTCATCTCTTGATTACTTATGATTTTATGACACCCTATCAAGGTTGCTTTTTCTAACAGTATATATATGAATACAACGCTGTATATAATATAGAGGTATCTATGGTTCAGTAACAGGGCTCTAACATAGATTTGATTTTATTCAGCAATATTTATTGAGTATCTACTGTGTTCTTGACATATAGACTGAATGAGACTATCTCAAGGATGGGTGGCATGCTTTAAGAACATGGAATGCTAGGAATTAAGAGCTTACATATTTTTTTATATTTATTCACATCTTTTTAGATAGTATAACCTTGACTCTATATTTATCTTTCCTACTTTTCTACCATCAAATTAAAAAAAAAAAAAGGTCACTGGGAAAAAAGTCGTGGGTCCTACCAAGTTTCATGCAGTTGCTCTTGAAACTGGCCCTAGGTAATGCTATTAAGACCTCCTTAGTACCTCCCTAAATCTCCTTGAAAAATCCCTTACTGCAGATGACCTATAAAAACAAAATGGATGGAAAGGGAAAAATTGGTAAAACAAGCAACTATATGGTATTATATTTTGTCATTAAATTTTTAACAAGTTTTTGAGGATTTTTAATGTTTATTCTTTTCTGAGAGAGAGAGAGAGAGAGCACACAAGCAGGAGAGGGGCAGAGAGAGGGAGACACAGAATCAGAAGCAGGCTCCAGGCTCAGAGCTGTCAGCACAGAGCCTGATGCGGGGACTTGAACCCACTAACCATGATCATGACCTGAGCAGCAGTTGAAGCCCAACCCAGGCGCCCCACTGAGGATTTTTAAAAAGCAAAATCTACTTGTAGTAATCACAACAAAAATAAATTAGAATATATTTATATTATCTAATTTACATTGCATATTTATTTATTTGTTACAGAAAAAAATTGATAGCTTACAGCATACAAAAACAAGATCACATAAAAGATAGAAGAAAAGGAGACATAAAGTGAAGCCAAGAGTGGGGCCTAAAAATCTGTGCCTCAGGGCGCCTGGGTGGCTATGTCAGTTAAGCCTCTGACTTCCGCTCAGGTCATGATCTCACAATGTATGAGTTTGAGCCCCACGTTGGGCTCTGTGCTGACAGCTCAGAGCCTGGAGCCTGCTTCTGATTCTGTGTCTCTTCTCTCTGCCCCTCCTCTGCTCACGCTCTGTCTCTAAAAAATTTTTGTAGATCTATGTGTCAAAGTCCTTTAGGAAGGCACCTGGGTGGCTCAGTCAGTTAAGTATGTCTTGATTTTGCCTGGGGTCATGATCTCCCAGTTCATGAGTTTGAGTCCCACATCAGGTTCCATGCCGACAGTGTGGAGCCTGCTTGGAATTCTGTCTCTGTTCTGCCCCTCCCTTGCTAGCTCTCTATCTCTCTCTCTCAAAATAAATAAATAAACATTAAAAAAAAAAAGAAAAGTTGCTCCTAGAAACATAATTGGGAAGGCTGGTTGAGTACACAGTTCAGTGCCCAAGACCTAAAGGCAAGGACTTCATCCTAGTCTCTAGTGTGGTACCTAGTACCTAGCACCACGGTTGGTGCATAGAAGGTAGCTCTGTAAATATCTGTTAACGGTCTTGGGGAAAAGTACAACTTTTTTTTAATGTTTATTTTGTTTTATTTTTTGAGAGAGAGAGAGCACGTAAGCAGGGTAGGGGCAGAGAGGGAGGGAGAGACAGACTCCCAGGCAGGCTCAGTGCTGAGAGTGCAGAGCTTGATACTGGCCTCTACCCACAACCTTGAGATCATGACTTGAGCCGAAATCAAGAGTCGAACGCTTAACCTACTGAGCCACCCAAGCGCCCCAACTCTTTTTGCTTCTTAGACCAATTAGTACAAATTGTTTTTGAGAAGCCCCATTAAGAGGACACTGCTTTTTTAGAATGAATATAATGTAAGGAACAAGGAACTCAGACACATCTGTGGGTGCTCTCTGTATCAGCCAAATGTATAATACACCTTTAAAAACACCTACCCTAGATCACATTTACAGTGTGAACTTACATTTACAATGAAATGAAATTACTTATCTTCCTTTTAGAATGCAAGAGAGTTTATTAAAATAATCTGTCATGTATCTTTTGAAGAAAATACTTGTGATTTAAAACCTAACATCTCTTGATTTTTCCCCCCTGAATTTTGAGGATGTTAGGGATATGTGAAACAGTAATTCCGTGATATTTAACCTAGGTTCTTGGAGTCTCTCCAGAAGAGAGAGTGTGGGTTTATCCAGTGGGCTCCCTGGAGCTAAGATTGGAAAACTAGAAGGAAAGGGGCTGGATTTGCTCCTGAAAGAGAGTTGCCAAGATTTGTAAATTCTTGGTGGTTCACGAGCCAGGCAGCCTCTGGACAGTGTTTGTGTCTTGGCTGTTGAGGGCTTAGCTTTCATGCTGCTTGCCTCCCCAGCTTCTCCTGTGATCTGGGCGCAATGTGAGGTGGTTTCTGTACATTAGTTCTTTGATTTTATTAATGTTCCTACAAGGAAGCCCTCCCAGTTTTCCAAACAAAGAAATGAAGGCCCTTGGGAGCCCTATGAGCCAACAGGTAGGAAGCTGGAATGTGAAACCTGCTCTGGCTGGATCCGAACCCGTGGTCCTGCTGCACAGCCTTTTTTTCCTGGGATTAACAGGAATCGGCCCACAGAGAAGTGGTAAAGGTGTGGAACTCTCTGGTGACTAGCTCTTGATCATTCCTGAGAGAAGGGACAAAATGGAGTTTCCAAGTCTACATTGCTAAGAAGCTGCCCCAGGGTCTGGAATGACCCTACCAAGGTATGTCACCCCCAGGGAGATCCAGGCTGAGAGCCAACTGTCTCTTCTGCCTGTGGTACTGTTTAACTAACCAACTTGGCTATACTTAGATTCTCCCCAAAAATGAACTCAATAACTTCTTAGCAGGCCTCTTGTGGAGTGAGATAATCCACTTAAATATTTTTTACTTCCGGGATTTACCGAAGTCTGTGTCACCTGCCTTCCCAGCCAGGTCTCCCCATGGCCCTTGTGCTCAGTTTCTTCTGGCCAAACTCATCTTGCTCATTAATGAGCTCCTGTGGTACATGCTTGAGCGTCCACCCAGGCGCTCAAGCTAAAGACCTAAATCCCATTCTTGTTCCTTCCCTTTTTCCCACCTCTCCACTCCAACATGCATCACATTAAGTCCTATCCCTTTTACCCCTGAAATACTTCTCCATTCTGTGTCCTGCCTTCAATCCAGCCACTTCTGCCCTGGTTCAAGCCCTTGTTAAGCTTTCTCTGGACAATCCCAGCAGATGATCCGATCCCTTCCTAAATGAGGTGTCTGTTTCTGTTTTTGTGCCCTCGGAGCCATCCTCCCGAACAGGGCTGCTGGAGACATCTAAAAATGCAATCTGATTACATCAATATGAGTATAAAACCTTCCCCGGCTTATAGGATTGCCCACAGGAAAAGTTTGAGCACTCTCTTCCCCATGGCTGCGGTCCTTTGGGGCTGGCCCGTCTATGCAGTATCGCTTCTCTCCATGCGGTCACCAACGTTGTGCTCCACACCCGTGTGCTCACAGGCTCCCAGAACAAATACCGCAGGTTTTCGTTTCTCTCTTTGTTCAAGGAAGTTCACGTGCCTGGACTGCCCTGTTCTTGGCTTCCTGAATGATTTTTTATTATAGTTGATACATAATAACTGCATTATGTTGATATATACATATACATGTATATGCATCCATTGGCTTAACAGTTCTTACCTATCATTTGAAAGTCATGTGAAATGACTAAAGGAAAAGATTGATGACACACAAAAATTAAAATAACAAAACACACTACTGGCGAAGCTAAAAAAAAGAAGGCATAGTAGAAGGTATATTTGCAACATATTTAACAAATTGTTTAATCTCCACAATTTGTAAAGAGCTCTCAAAACTCACTAAGACAACCAAACATAAAAGTGGGCAAAGGATATCAATAGATCATTGACAGATACAAAAATGCAAATGTTTAATATAATTTAAAAAATATCCAAACTTGGTCTAATTGATGATAAAGAAATGCAAATTAAAAGATCTGATTCTAATGTTTTGCTTATCAGTTTGGCAAACAATAAAATATTGCGAATATCCAATATTAAAGAGAGAGCACTGTCACATGCCATTTTGAAAAGCAATTTGGCAATAAAGATTTTGTTTATTTTCAACTTTTTTTTTCAAATGTTTACTTAAATTCTAGTTAGCATATAGTGTAATATTTTTTTCAGGGGTAGATTTTAGTGATTCATCACTTATATATGACATTCAGTGCTCAACACAAATGCCCTCCTTAGTACCCCACACCCATTTAGCCCATCCCCCTCACCTCCCTCCATCAACTCTCAGTTTGTTCTCTATCGTGAAGAGTCTCTTATGGTTTATTACTCTCTCTTTTTCTCCTCTCTTCCAATATATTCATCTATTTTGTTTCCTCAAGTCTACATATGAGTGAAATCATATGGTATTTGTCTTTCTCTGGCTTATTTCACTTAGCATAATACATTCTAGCTCCATCCACAGCAACACAAATGGCAAGATTCCATTCCTTTTGATGGCTGAGTAATATCCCATTTCGTGTATTATATACCACATCTTCTTTATCCATTCATCAGTTGGACATTTGGATTCTCTGCATAGTTTGGCTATTGTTTTTTTCTTTTAACATTTGTTTATTTTTGAGAGAGACTGAGAGACTGAGTGTGAGTGGGAGAGGGACAGACAAAGAAGGAGACACAGAATCTGAAGCAGGTTCCAGGCTCTGAGCTGTCAGCACAAGAGCCCACTGCGTGGCTAGAACTCACTAACTATGAGACCATGACCTGAGCCCAAGTTGGATGCTTAACTGACTGAGCTACCCAGGCACACCTGGCTACTGTTGATAAACATTGAGGTGCATGTACCCCTCAAATCTGTATTTTTTTATTCTTTAGGTAAATACCTAGCAGTGTGATTGCTGGATCATTGGGGTAGTTCTGTTTTTAACTCTTGGAGGAAACTCCACACTGTTTTTCCAGAGCAGCTGGACCTGTTTGCATTCCCACCAACAGTGTAAGAGTGTTCCCGTCTCTGCATCCTTGTGAACACTTATTGTTTCTTGTGTTGTTAATTTGAGCCATTCTGACAGGTATGAGGTGGCATCTCATCGTGGTTTCAATTTGGATTTCCCTGATGATGAGTGATGTTGAGCATCTTTCATGTGTCTGTTAGCCATGTGGATGTCTTTTTTGTGAAGATATTTATTCATTCTTCTGGCCATTTAACTGGATTGTTTTTGGGGCATTGAATTTGATAAGTCCTTTACAGATTTTGGATGGCAATAAAGATTTTAAATTACTCAGACTCAGCTGTTCCAGTTCTAGGGTTCCCTATCTGTACCCTGCCACCCCAAATACTAACAGAGTATGTAAGAACAAATGTCCAAGCATATTCATTACATCATTGTTGGGAAAATCTAGATGCCTGTCTACTGAAGAAAGGTTTTTTCTCACAAAAGTGCAGTTAAGCTGTCACCGGAGTCTGCAGGTTCTTGGGAGCCATTTCTGAACTCACTAAGTTGAGAAAACTCCTTGTGAGGTTAAGGCGGGTTTTGCATGGCCTCCTGCTGGCAGATGGTGACCTATGTCTACCCTCCACTCAATATTTTTGCTTGAGCACTGACCCCCTAAGACACCTTGCTGATTAGTGTCAGGAGTGACTTGTCCCTTATCCTTTTTTAAAAAATTATTTTTCTGTTTTTTATTTATTTTTGAGAGACAGGGAGAGACAGCACGAGCAGGGGAGCATCAGTGAGAGAGGGAGACGCAGAATCCGAAGCAGGCTCCAGGCTCTGAGCTGTCAGCACACAGCCTGACGCAGGGCTCGAACCCACAAACCACGAGATCTTGGCCTGAGCTGAAGTCGGACACTCAACCGACTGAGCCATCCAGGCGCCCCCGTCCCTTATCCTAAAATATGCAGATTGCACCTGGTGAAGGAACTTATTATAGGAATTTCTTCTTTTGTGATTATGGGAGCAAATATTACATTTTCTGAGAAACCTGTTTTACTTCCCCTCAAGAAAACAGGGTATTGACCCCTGCTCACAAAGAACTAATGTTTGCCTTTGCTGTGCTAAAAACATTGTCTTGTATTTGAATGCTGAAGATACCTTCCTTCTCCATGTGATAAGCATCTAGTCACCTACATCAATCACTATGGATAAAGGTTATGCATGAGTCTTCTACCAATCTACGTTCTGGGAAATTTTTACATGCCAAAAGAATTTGTTATCAGAAATCATTG
This sequence comes from Suricata suricatta, assembly GCF_006229205.1. Lineage (NCBI taxonomy): Eukaryota > Metazoa > Chordata > Mammalia > Carnivora > Herpestidae > Suricata > Suricata suricatta. The sequence goes on from NC_043706.1 coordinate 118,346,273, forward strand.
TCTAAGGCAAATGCCACTTCTTTGCTGGCCCCATACTTTTTTTTTTTTTCCATAAGTAAAGCTGACTTTCAGGTCAGTGCAAAGATGCCTGCCTGGTGATCAGAAAGAAACTTGTGGCTCGCTTATTCCCCCTCCCCTTTTGCCAACACCGTCCATCCTTCAGGGAGCCCTGGCCCTGCTGGAGCTGGACTCCGGCAGGAGGTGTCTGAAGCTCAACAGGGGCTGGAGGATCAACATGGTTGTTATCAGACCTCAAATACTCACCAGGTGGCACCCTCCACAGATGGCCTGAGTGTCCCTATAACATGGCATCTGGCTTCCTCCAGACTGAATGATAAAAGAGAAAGAAAATTCAAGACAGAAGCCTTCAGTTTTTTATAACCTAATCTCAGGAAGTGACACCATCACTTCTGCTGTGTCCTATTGGTCACACAGACCAGCCCTGGCAGATATTAAGAGGGTTAACCAAAGATGCGAATACGTGGAAGCAGAGATCTTGGGCGCTTGTTATTACAATATGCGCTTTTTAAATTTTTTAAATATTTGTTTTTGAGAGGAGAGAGAGACAGCACGAGCAGCGGAGGAGCAGAGAGAGAAGGAGACACAGAATCCAAAGCAGGCTCCAGGCTCTGAGCTGTCAGCACAGAGCCCAATGCAGGGCTCGAACTCACAAACCTTGAGATCATGCCCTGAACTGAAGTTGGATGCTTAACCGACTGAGCCATGCAGGTGCCCCACAATATGCTTTTTAAAATCTTAAATTATAGACAAATATATATATGTCCTAATTCTAGTGTTTTTCAAAAGGGGATTACGTATGTATAACTTACATATACAAGAAAAACTTAAAGGTTTATACCAGTAGCCAGCTCTGTGCAGTGGGGTTGGTGGTGAGGAATAGCGAAGACAGCATGTTCGATTATTGTTATATAGTTTATTTTCCTTTGACATACTATAATGAGAATGGGTTTTTAAAAAATTTTTTTTTTATTTTGAGAGAGAGAGAAAGTGCTCAGGGGAGGAGAAGAAAGAGAGGGCGAGAGAGAGAGAGAGAGAGAGAGAGAGAGAGAGAGAGAGAGAGAGAGAGAGAATCCCAAGCAGGCTCCACTTGGAGCTCAATTCCACAAATCATGAGATCATGACCTGAGCGGAAACCGAGTCTGATGCTTAACCGACTTAGCCTCCCAGGCACCCAGAGAATGGGTTACTTTTACAATTAAAAATAATGAAATAAGACCATATTTCCTTCTCCAGGAAGTCTCCTCTGATACCTCTCCCCCTCCTAAAGCTGATATGATCGCCCTCCTTAATGGTCTCTTCTTTCTACCACAAGACCCCACTCTTGCATACGCATCATTGTGTTGCCTCACCTCCACCTGTGAACTCCTAAGAACTAAGATGAGTGCTTGTCTTTGAATCCTTGGTGGATAACCAAGTGCCTGGCCCAAAATACTTGCTCTATATGTTTGCCGAATGCATGAACTGAAGGATTTCTTTAATGCCATCAGTATGTATTAGGTAGCTCCAAAGGTAATGGAGCTTGAGTCTAGATCCTCGGTACCAGTAGGTCAAATTGTTTTTTTGACCTTCAGATCTACATTCTTGTTCAATTAACCTTGCTAATCATAGTATTCTTGTTTTTCCCATTTTTCCTTAGGAGCTTATCTAGTAATTGCTGTGGCTGATTGTATTAATGTTTTAAAATGAAAGCCCTAATGGAAAAGAATTATATGCAATAAAGTGGAGAAAATGAACTGTTTCATGCCAATGTCGCTTTCAAATATTAAGTTAAATTTTCTTGCCTAAATGAGAAAGGGCGAGATAGCTGAATCAGCCCCAAATCTTTTTCCTAATGTTCGTATCACAAATGGAAGCAATTATAATTGCTGGCAGAAATGAATCATTCCCAAACTAGGTCTATGCAGACAGTTCTTTATTATATTCACTTAAGATGGCTTAAAGCAACCATCCTTTAATTGGAATGGTCCCCAGAAGCAGAGATCTGTTATTGGCTGAGTTTTTTTTTTTAAAGTTAACCTTCAAAGTTTTTTTTTTAATCTGAATATACTTTGTCTATATGCTTATACTACACACAAGGGGTCTGTGCTTCAGACCTCATGTCCTCAAGAAAAGACCATCACATGAAAAACAGAATCCATGAAGTAGCCAGTACTGTGTAACCATTGCTGTTAGCAACAAAAACAAAGAGTTTCCCAGGGAACCAGAAGCATAGGTTTCAGTATATTGCTTTCCAGAGGTATTCCTGGAAAGCTGACCCACTGAGCCATTTGCAAACATTTTCTTGAGTGTCCACTTGAGAGGGGGCAGGGAAGCGGCCCTACCAGGCGCTAGGCATAGGAGCTGGAGGACTGGTTAGGACGTAGGTCTCTCCCACCAAAGTGATCTCCCAGCACACGCAAAGCTGTCCAGAGCAAGGTCTGCGGTGATGCTGCCAATACCCGATAGAAATTATTTTTCTGCTCTGGTAAAAATAATCGCGGCTTCAATATCTGGGCTGGAAGTGTCTCCTTTAGCACAGACGTGGAAGTATGGAGGAGAAGAAAAAAAAAAAGAATGACTAAACAAACGGTTCGTGCATATTAGTTCGTGCAGCAGTTAAGGGTCAGGAGGTTGCGAGCCCGATGCAAGTGGGTGGATAAGAAAACTGAACGAAAGGAAGAGGTGGTGCGAAGCAATTTCGAGCTCGCTTCCTCGCTCCCAAACCCCAGCCAAGTCCATAATTTTTAAGCAGCGCGAAAACTGTGTTTGGGCTGAGCGAACCCCTTCGCTGCTCCTAAGTTTCCGGGTCTAGGAGTTACTTTCCAGGAAACGAAATTCCGATCAAAGGGTCACAGAAGGCTTGTGCCCGCAGAAAATAAGAATTCCTTTTTTTTTTTTGGCCGCTGTAGAAGTAAATAGTTCTCAAGTCCTGCGGGGGAGCAGACTTGCCTGGCCGGGGGAGGCAGGAGGTAGGGGATGTCCTGCTCTCCAAAGCAGTCAATGACCACGGGCTAGGCTGCGTTCGGCTCCCGGGCATCCAGAGAAAGCTACCTCCAGTCTCGACTCTGTCCGGGTCCTGGCTCCGACCCCCGCAACGCCCGCGCTCGCCTGCCAACACACCCACTCCACCTCCCGGCGTGGCCAGCGGCTCCCCGCCCACCCCCGGGACACCGTCGCCCCCGCGATCCGCCGAAAAGGTGGAGGGTTCTCCCTCCCGACCATTAGTTTCTGCTTTTATGCTTATTTCACAGCCTTGCCCCACTTGGAACGTGTGCCCCCTGCCTCCGCAGCCGGGCGAGACCACGGCCCTCCCGACCCCCAAAATAAAAATCTCCCCCAGAGCCACTCGGATAATCCCAGGTCCCTCCCTGGAAGGCGCACTGACTGGGGAGCGCGTTGCCCGTGCGGGGAAGAGGCCAGCCCTAGCGCCCTAAAGCACTCCGGGGCGGCATCCCGGGGCCGGGGGTTCCTTCCAAGGGGAGGCGTTGGCGCCCGAGCATCCGGGAGCCCCGCAACCCGCTGGCACCGACTTTTTTCCATTTCCTGGCCGGCAGTTGGACATGGTCCCTAGGCTGCGCCGGGAGGGACCGTGGATGGAAAAGCGGCTGAAGCTCCGGGGCAGGGCAGG
>NC_043706.1:118350000-118381378 GCF_006229205.1 Suricata suricatta
AGATGCGCTGGGGATCCCCCAACCCGCGCTGCTGGGCTTGGAGCTGCAAAGAAGAGGCAAGTGGGAGCAGCTGGCTTTTGCGGAGGCGACGGGGGGGGGGGGGGGCGGCGCCCTGGGAGCCCGCCGGGGTGGGCGCTGGGGTGCCCGGGAGGTGCGAGTCCGGTCCCGCTGGCGGCAGCGGCGGGGGCTTCCAGGCGCACAGCGTCCGCCCTGACTGTGAAACTGCGCGGGACACAACCCATCGCAGCTCGTCACATACTTACAAATCGCTGTCGCTAGGGTTCCCGCCACTCCTCTCAGACCAGCCCCCAAACCCTGCCACTTTTCGGAGTCCCCCGCCCCCGTCCCTGCCTCCCGGGAGCTGCGGGGCAGTCGGGCGCGGAGCGGCGGAGCGGCGAGGACGCCTGGCTGGAGCTGCCCTCTGCAGGGAGCCGGCGCCCCCTGCCCTCGGCCGCGGCGTTGGCCGGTCACCCCCGCCGCCCTCGCTCCGCGGCTCCCGGCTCTCTCTTCCCCTCTCTCCTTCCGCAGGTGCCGGAGCCTACCGCCGGGTGCGGCGCGGCCGGCGCGATGCGGCAGCTGTGCCGGGGCCGCGTGCTGGGCATCTCGGTGGCCATTGCGCACGGGGTCTTCTCGGGCTCCCTCAACATCCTGCTCAAGTTCCTCATCAGCCGCTACCAGTTCTCCTTCCTGACCCTGGTGCAGTGCCTGACCAGCTCCACGGCGGCGCTGAGCCTGGAGCTGCTGCGGCGCCTCGGGCTCATCGCCGTGCCCCCCTTCGGCTGGAGTCTGGCGCGCTCCTTCGCGGGGGTCGCCGTGCTCTCCACGCTGCAGTCCAGCCTCACGCTCTGGTCCCTGCGCGGCCTCAGCCTGCCCATGTACGTGGTCTTCAAGCGCTGCCTGCCCCTGGTCACCATGCTCATCGGCGTCCTGGTGCTCAAGAACGGCGCGCCCTCGCCAGGGGTGCTCGCTGCGGTGCTCATCACCACCTGCGGCGCCGCCCTGGCAGGTGAGCCCGACCTCCGCCCGCCCCCGGCCCACCCTACCCCACCCCACCGCACCCCACCGCACGGAGACTGCGAGGATCACTTAGTGCAAGGCCCGCCCTTCCAGAAGGGGAGACTGAGGCAGAGAGAGACTTTGAATGAGGTTGCTCGGCTCGCGGACGGGACTTCTGGGACCCTGCCGAGCCTTTCCCGGCGCTCCGACCTCCTCCTCCAGAGCGTACCCCTCCCCGAAGTCCTGGCTTCCGACCCCCGCCCCCCGCCTAATTCGCTATCGCCCTCTCCGCCTTCCCTCCTCACTGCCTCCCCTCTCCACCCTCCCCTCTCCTCCGCCCCACACCCCTTCCTTCCTCCAGGAGGGGTCGGAGAGCCTCCTGAGCCCGGGCGGACTGAGCTTGCCGGAGGCGGGGGCGGCGAACTTCCCGGGGTCACGCGCGGCTGGAGTGGTGGGGGTGGGGGGACGATGGAAAGCGAGCTTGAGGCGCCGGAGCTAGTTTAGGGTCTCTGGCACCGCGCGAGGTACTCCCGGCGCGAGGCGGGGGAGGGGGAGGAGGGGGCGGATTAAGACCCACGTGAGGGCCGAGCTTGAAGGACTGAGCCGTGTGGGAGCCGGAGGGAACCCGGAACCTTCGCACCGAGGTCGAGAGGGAGGCGTCCGCTCGGCTCCCGACTCGGTTAGAAGACGCTGGCTGGGGATCCCTCTTCCTTCCGGGGCCTAACAGAGGAGGCCAGCGTACGACGCTCCTGGGTGACCTCTGTGTCCACCCCGAGGGTATCTGCGCCCTCCCGGCCCTTAGTCGTGCACAGAACTAGACAGGGTGACCCCGGGATATGTAGAGAAGGCGCCTCCGCTTGGGCTTCGATCTGGGCATTGGCTGAGCTTGGCTCCTCCGTTTTGTCCCCGTGGTCAGACCTGGGACGCGAACTTTGTCTACTCTCCAACCCTAAGCGTTGCCCCAGTGAATACCCGCCCGCGCCAACCCGGTGTCTTCTCTTTTTCCTTCCTGCCCTGGCTCCGTGGTTCACTGGGGCGCTCCAGGAGCCGGCGACCTGACGGGCGACCCCATCGGCTACGTGACGGGCGTGCTGGCGGTCCTGGTGCACGCAGCCTACCTGGTGCTCATCCAGAAGGCCAGCGCCGACACCGAGCACGGGCCACTCACGGCGCAGTACGTCATCGCCGTGTCTGCCACCCCGCTGCTGGTTGTCTGCTCCTTCGCCAGCACCGATTCCATCCACGCCTGGACCTTCCCCGGCTGGAAGGACCCTACCATGGTCTGCATCTTCGTGGCCTGCATCTTGATCGGCTGCGCCATGAACTTCACCACGCTGCACTGCACCTACATCAACTCGGCGGTGACCACTAGCTTCGTGGGCGTGGTGAAGAGCATCGCCACCATCACAGTGGGCATGGTGGCCTTCAGCGACGTGGAGCCCACCTCTCTGTTCATTGCCGGCGTGGTGGTGAACACCCTGGGTTCCATCATTTACTGTGTGGCCAAATTCTTGGAGACCAGAAAGCAAAGCAACTATGAGGACCTAGAGACGCGGCCTGGGGGAGAGGAGACGCAGCCAAGTGGAGATCAGCTGCCATTCGTCATGGAGGAGCTGCCCGGGGAGGATGGAAATGGAGGGTCAGAAGGTGGCAAGGCAGCAGGTGGCTCCACTCAGAAGAGCGGGCCAGAGGCCAGGGGCAGCCCCAGAGGAGTTCCGCTGGTGGCTCGGAGTTCGCAGATCACACGCAGCCCTGAGGAAGCGAGCAAGAGGTCACTGAAGGATACTTACCTCGAAGTGTGGAGGTTAGTTAGGGGAACCAAGTATATGAAGAAGGATTACTTGATAGAAAATGAGGAGTTACCCAGTCCTTGAAAAGGAAACGCATGTATGTATATATATGTACATACACTTATTTTCTATGTTTGAGATAACATATTTTAACGAGGGGCCGCACAATTTTATTCTTTGAGGAGTGGGGAAGGGAAGCAAAGACAGAAGCTGAAACGGACTGACTGCAATTACAGCTGCCTGAATTATTTAGCCTGGGTTTACCTGAGGCATCACAGAGACAAAGGAATGTGAGGGTGCTGAACAAAGTGAGGCAGCGATCTCGGCTGCAGACGGAAATGTATTCAGTGCACACTGCACATGAATTTTCTGTCTTTATAACCATAACCGAATAGCTGCATGTACTAAGAGTTCCTCAACCCACCCCCTCCAGAGATGGAGTGTAGACAGGATGACAGCACTTAATAAGCTCAAAGAGGACATACTGGGATACATCTTCAGTGATAGAACTAGTGTTCATGGCCAGCTGAGCAAGAGTATATTATTGAAGTTATACATATGCATATATACGTACGTATACACGTATACGTACATATATACACACACGTATATATTGAGTTGACGTTTACTGTTTATAGTCATCTGAAATATCCGGTTTACTCTAATTTTTCTTCACTAAAAAAAATTAAGTGCTCTATTATTCTATTATATATTGGCAGAAAATGTTAAAGCTGTTTTGAATGTATGAGTTCGTAGCTTTAAACCTGAAGGTTGAGGTTGGCTTTTAGTAATTATAAAAGTATTTTAAAGGTTGTTTGGGTTCATCGCTTCATAATATCTATTATTGAATGCCATAACCTTTTGAAAAGCCAGTTTTACTGTGCCCTATATCCTTTCAAGCAAATGCAAAGGCTAAGAAATAATTTGGTGTTAACCGTAGCCCAAGCCGAAGTGAGACCGTCCGGTTAAGCCAGCTCTTCCTAGAGTCACACTGCACATCCCAAACCCTGGGACAAAAAACAGCAACCGCTATATTCACTTTATGATATTTTTCTATCTTACATTTGTCAAAATAAAGTATGAGTCTATCTGCTAAAAGATATATTGTTATAAATTTGTTTTAGACACATTTGGTGTGCTGTTGTTGTTGTGTGGTTTGTGTGTGCCTTCAATGTGTGGTCTCTGGTATCTGCTAGGTAGGGGCCACCCCACGGCAAAGTTCCTAAGTTAGCTGGGCAGTCCACTTTAAAACAGCAACAACAACAAAAACAACCACAAAACTATTCTCACGGTCCAGTCAAGGAAACTGTAACAAAGTAAAATAAAATACTGCCTCTCCACAGCCGACCTCAGTTAACGTGGGGCCTGGGTTGTAGTAGTGCACCAGAGGGAGGTCTTTCTTTCCACTCCCTCCGGAGAGGTAATTTGAGAGAAGGTGCTCTTTTTATTTGCCAGCATGTTCTGGAGACTCTCATATGACAGTGTCCCATAGTTTTCATTATTTTCCAAAAAATCACCACAAAACAAAAAGCAGAGTCAAACATGGAAGTTTCAGCTTCATCAGTTTGGAGCCACACGCTGGGTGAGTAAATGTGACTATGGCGGTTTGTGACTGGTGCTTGTTTATTGGTTGTCACGGGCAATGCATTTCCACAGGTACCTCTACAAGCCGTTTACGACGTAAGAGCCCTCATAGGTCTGCAGTTAAAGACGGTTGGCTAGGGTTAGAATGACTGCCTTAAAAATAAGCACTCATTATAGTGTCAACATGCCGGAAGACCACAAGACCAGAAGAGAATTAATGAAAAGCCCCAAAGCTGAATGAAGTATGTATTTTTTTGTTAATACCATTCTCAGAGAAATGGATAGCATGATTGGTTTTCACTGAAAAAAAAATTCCCTTTTGGTCAAAACTGTTGGTTTGCATTTATTGCAAACAGATGAACTCTTTCCTGTCAACAAACTTGTAGAGACACTATATCAGTTAAGAGTTCTCCAGAGAAATAAGACCAAGAATAGATATATACATACACATATACATATATTTACATATGTGTATATATATATAGACAAACAAGAAGACTATATCTGTATCTATTATATCTATCTATCTATCTATCTATCTATCTATCTATCTATCTATCTATCTATCATCTGTCTCAAAGAGAGAGATCAGGGAATTGGCAATGGTGGGGTTGGCAAATCTAAAATCTGCGGGGCAGGTCAGCAGGTGGGAAACTCAGGTAGGGTGTTTATGCTGCAGTCTTGAGGCAGAATTGTTCCTTCTGTGAACCTGATTCTTTGCTCTTCAGGCCCTCCACTGAGTAGTAGACAGGCTCACTCACATTATGGAGGGCTATCTCCTTTATTCAAAATCTACAGACTGTAAATATTAAGCACATCTAAAAAATGTCTTCCTAGCAACAACTAGATCACTGAGCAAACACCTGGCCCCACAGCCTGGCCAGGTGGTCACATAAACGTAACCATCACAGGTACTTCCGCTGGGAGAGGACAGTGGGGAGTGTGCAAATACAGGGAAAACCCAGGAAGATTAAAGGTGGACATTCTGTCACAACTATCAGTTTGGGCAAAGTTTGGGAGTCTCTGTGTGATCAAAAAAGTAAGCCGTAGCACAGGGCTAAACGTGCGTCAGTGCTTGGAGGTCAGCCGCAGGAGGGCCTGAGCAGGTGACAGGCCTTGTCTGGCTTCTGAATCCTTCTTCTATTGATGGTGGCACTTGCACCCACCTACAGACTCAGGTCCAGTCTGACCTTCGGGCTCTGGAAAGGCCTTGAGTCAGGCAGGAACGAAGCTTCTGAGCAGCTCTCCTGGATATTATCGAGGGAGGGACTGAACTGAAAGTCACCACTGTTGCTTGACTGGCCCAGTCTTTGTACCCCATTTTGGACAACTCATTTTCTCTGAGTTTATGCCCCTACCTTGCATGTATTTGGGTGTCTGGTCTCCGCCTTGACAGTCTGTTCCTCTATCAGTTCTTCAGGATGGAGGTCCTGCCTCACCCTCACCGGCCATGTCTCAACTGGAATCTGTCTGTGGAATATAGCACAATGTCAGACCGAGCTTCCCAATGCTCAGCCCGCTGCTGGCCTTGGCCCCTACTTGCCGTCTTGCCCTCCGTTATTGAGGCATAGATTGTCCAAAACACTGGGGGAATGACTGCTCAGAACGTGCTGCTGAGAGGGTGTGTGTGTGCCTTCCTGTGGGTGGCTGAGCAGAGCTGAAATAGTGGCCTAAACTTTTGTACGGCTAGCCATCCCACAAAAGCGGGCATGTGTTGTCAGATTGTCTAACAGTCTGTGTGATTAATAGCAATGGTTCAGGGAGCCGAAGGTAGGTTAAACTTACAAGCCCTCAACGGACAGAAGACTGTTTTTGTACATTAGTTTGGGAAGTTTCTATTCACCTGTCTTCAAGCTCACTGGTTCTTTTGGTGGGGGGTGAATCTGAAGCAGGCTCCAGGCTGTGAGCTGTCAGCACAGAGCCTGACGTAGGGCTCGAACTCATGAACCACAAGATCATGACCTAAGCCATAGTCAGATGTTTAACCCACTGAGCCACCCAGGTGCCCCTCCATCTCCCTGCTTAAACTACCCATCTGCTTTTGCATATTGTCTACTTTTCCAATTAGATCCATTAACATATTAATCATAGTTATTTTAAATTCCCTACCTCATCATTCCAAAACCTGTGTCTTATCTGAGTGTGGTTCTGTTGCTTGCTTATATTTAGGTACATTTTATCTTTGCTATTTAACATGCCTTATGATTTTTTTTTTGAAAGCTGGATGATATGTGGGATAACAGCTTCTAGTGTGAGATTTCACGTGAATATGGCTACAAAGTGGGCTCTGCTTAATGTTTCCTGCATGCATAGACGCCAGAGGCTTCAAATTCTAGTGTCCTTGCTTTTATCTCCCTATTTTCTATGGGCTTCCTCCTTAGATAGAGTTTGATGCACCTCAGATCTGAAAGCTGTGATCTACTCTTAGCCCAGAACATTGTTGATGTGCGGGAAATGGTACGGGAAAGGTGTTCTACAATCTTATTACATCTCAGTCTTTTAGTGGTCTGTGTCCCTGGATTCTGACCAGGGTTTTTTAGTCTTTTCTTTTTTTCTCCCCTTAAATGAGAAAGGAAGACCAAAGGGGCCTATGGTGGGTGAAAGCAGAAAACCTTTCCCTGGGATGAGATAAGGCTCTGGTAAGTCTTTGCATCCAGAGAGTAGGCCTTTTATGAGGACCCTCTAAGAGTATTTCACAAGGATTGGTCCTTCCCTCCCTCTACCAGAGTGCCAAGGTTCCTGGAAGTCAAACCCATGAAAATGTGGGAGTCCTGCTAACACTTGGCTCCCAGGAGTTTCTCACTCTCAAGATAGTTCATATTCAGCCTTCAGGAATCTATAAAATTTACTATTTAAGTGTTTCTACCAAATTTACAGCTCCAGTGGCTTCTGCTCCAGGTAAAGGCTCTGCTGTGATGTTCTGGATGCATCTGTCTGTCCAGATTTGGGGCTGGCAGCTTTGCCTGCAACCTCAGTTCTCCAATGGGTCCTAGAAAAGTCGCTTATTTTCAGTTTGTTCACCTTTTCTTGTTGTAGAAATGGTAGTTACAACTTCCAAACTCTTTACATGTTGGAGCTGGGACCAGAAGTCCTGCCTCAAGACTTTTGGAAGGCCTGCTCAATTTCTGTGGAGACAGAGGTTGTGAAGGGAAGCTAGACCTTCCTCAGGAAGGCCCCAAAAGGAATGAAAGTGTCCACAGCTGCTGGCCCTTCTTGTAACTCCAGGCCTCCTGCCCCTTACGTTGTGTTGACCACGCCTGCACGTAAGCTGTGCTGGTTTCTGCATGTGAGCGTGGGAAACTTTGGAGTCCAGGTGCATCGTGGGCAAGAGTCAATGCACATTCAGATTGGTGTGTCAGGTGGTTGTCATTAGTATCAATCCCCCTTTCTCCATCTTGGGGTCCTTCACTTCTGCATGACAGAGATTTCTTCTACCTCTGGGTTTTCTTTTACCACGTTCCCTCACCTACTGCGACACCCAAAACTCCCCTGTTAATCTCCGGGAGATCATTACTGACCTGACTCATCTGTTGCCTTTGTCTCTAGATACCACGGTAGGTCTGCCACACTGAACTACATGATCGCATCTGCTGAAATGGCCCCTTCTCCCTGGCCACAGCCCATGCCGCCCCTTCCACACATAACGAGTACTTCTGATTCTGGGTATAAGCCTCTCTGAATTTGCTTTGTCTTGTTCCTGAGATCCAACAGCAGGATTTGGAATAAAGCCTGCAAGCAGAACAGATTAGAACATGAAGTAGCAGAATGCACACATCTCCCTTGGGGAAGCATCCTCTCCACTTCGGGGTTCATGTAAGTCAGATCCTGTTGACTCCATCCTTCTATCCTCAGTGTCTAACTCCAACCAATCCCATCAAAACATTTCTTGGGGGCACCTGGGTGTCTGACTTTGGCTCATGATCTCACATGTCCATGGGTTCGAGCCCCGTGTTGGGCTCTTTGCTGACAGCTCAGAGCTTGGAGCCTGCTTCAGATTCTGTGTCTCCCTCTCTCACTGCCCCTCCCCCTCTCGCTCTCTGTCTCTCAAAATAAAATAAAGACATAAAATAAAATTTCTTGGAAGCCCAATTAGTTCAGGGAGGTCATGGGACCTGGTCAGAGCCAAGGAGGTACAAGGGTACCTTTGGCAAAACTTAAGTAGTGTGTTGTGTGTGTTTTTTTTCTTACTGGACTTGAACCTGGGAGGCTAGGGTGGGGTGGGGCAGATGTGCTATTGCCCTCTTGCCATGAAGAAAAGGTATAATAAAAAGGAAACAATACAGGGAATCCAAGTGGATCAGGGAAGTAGAAAGAGAAAGAAAGAAACTGAGTTTTGGTGACCCCATGTGGCCCTGGAATTAAGCTTTCACTTACCACTATCCCTCAGATTGTCAGCTACATGCAGCAAAGCCTTTTGTTATTATTTGTTGACATCTTTTCAAGTTGGGATGTTTTGCCACTTGTATCCGCAAAAGTCCCAAGTGACACAAACATAAATTAACGGCTTTCAGCCAACTGGGGGAGTGAGGAACCCAAAGAGGTTTTTTTGTTTCTTTTTGTTTCTGATTTCTAACTGCACAAGGTGTGGTGCCCTGTGCCCAACTAGGAATTAGACATACCTCTCTGGTCTCTTGCAAATTACCATCTAGCGTGCATCTATCACTCATGGTCTTAAACAGCCATGCCATGGTTGTATCTACCATCTTTCTCTTCAGTTTACAATTCAGTTGATTCCTGTGTTCATGCTTCACAAAGTCACTGGACATTGGAAGAATTTGTGTATTGCAAGCTGTTAGAAATGCTGCTACTTGATGCTTTCGTTATAGTGCTTACTATTTTCTAAGTGTTTTACACGTACTAATTCATTCAGTTCTCACAACATCTCTGTAAGTTGGCATGAATATTATACCAGTCTCACAAGGGGTGAACTGAAGTATGGAGAGGCTGAATAACTTGCCTTGTTCCCGTAACTGGTAACCTGTAGATCTGGCTCCAGTGCTTGTAAATTTCACGGGCATGCTATTCTCAGTGAGAAGCGTTCACTCTGACATCATAAGGCTGGAAATGGTGGGAGTTCTGGTGAGCGGCCACACTGTTTGTTGATTCTGCAGCTCAGTGGGGATCTTGACTCTATCCATAATTCTTTTCTGCTGTCCTCAAAAAGGAGAAAGCTACAACTTTATTTCTAGAACAGCCTATACATGTGTGTGTGTATAAATCATTTTCTGCTTGTGAGCACTAAGGGACCAGGGAGGGACCATGAAAAGCAGAATAAAGAAAGGGGCTTGGTTACTATTCCAACAAAGCATCCCCAAGCTACCCAGCCTTTTGGGTCAATCTCTCTCTTCATAGTCAAATACAGTAACTTACTCCTCACTTTAAATATAACCTTGGAAAGTATAGACCTTTACTCGTGTTTCTCAGGATTCATTGAACATGATCAGTGTAGCTAATTGCTTCTTGCTCCCAGCTGCTGTGCTGATCACTTAAAAAAACGCTATATCTTTATTGAAATAAAATTTACATACCATAAAATTTGCTCTTTAGTGTATTTATAGAATTGTACAACCATTACCACTGTCTAATTTTAGAACTTTATCATCATTCCAAAAAGAAATCCTATACCCATTAGAAGGCATTAGCCATTCTCCCCCAATCTCCCCGGCCCCTGGCAATCACTAATTTACTTTCAGCCTTGGTGGATTTGCCTATTTTGGATGGATGCTTCTTATCATCCAGAAAGAGTTTCTACAGACTGCTTTTCCTAATGGCCCCAGAACTCCAGTTTTTATACAAGGTGTTGCTCATATAAAGCTGACATTGAGATGCAGTTGAGATTCATAGTTACTGAATGCTCAGTAGCTACCCATTATAAGGGCACTGAAGTGTAAAGAGGAAGATTTGAAAGTCAATATCAGAAGCCCCCACTCCTACCCTTGGAGTCTCTGAGCGTCCCTCTCTCTCCTTGGGCACAGCCTGCAGCTAGGTGGCAAGGCCTTCTCTCAGAATAGTCCCCTTTCCCCTAGGCACCCCATCCCACACTCAAGGCCCCTCAGCTCCTTATTCGCTCAATATGTTTCTCCAGAAGTAACTGAAAGGGCTATAACACTGTTCTAGAAAACCAAAGAGCGGTTCTCCAATATACTTCATCATTTCCCAGAATGTGGAAAAGCCACGGCTACTGAAGCATCCCAGCTCTCTTGTTTCACTCCAGAGACAGAGGGAGAGGGAGAAACTATTCTGGAAAATTCTATAACTAGTGCAAAGCTACTTCCTGCCCACCTATCATTCCCCCTTACCCATTCTTCATTCCCTCTCAGCCATTCTTCCTTACGCAGAGAACTCTAACTTTATTCAGATAAAGGCAATAGTGTGCTCAGAGAGGGCAGGCCAGTCCCCTGGTACATTAATCATCATTCTCTGGAAGCTATCATGGTCGACCCATATGTCTTTGCCAGTCATTGGTCAGGGCTGGGCTTGTGACCCAGCTGGCAAAAGAGATGAGTAAGCGTGCTAGGGAAGGGTTCTGGGCAAGTTCACCGTAAGAAGAAACTCCCTTTATCCTGCCTTTGCACGCAGTTAGCGAGGAGGTGATATCTGAAAGTACAGTGGTCGTTTTGAATCCAGAGGGGACACAAACCTTAAGATGAAGGGCAATATTCTGAGGGGACCAAAAAAATGAGGGAAAGAACCTGTTCACTGATGCCTTTACTGTGTTGCTGGATTAGCAACATGGCGCTGCCTATGTCCACATTTCTTATTACAGAAGAGAGTAAATGCCTAAAGTTCCTTTTAGTTGGGCATTCTTTTTCTTCCAATCAAAAGCTTCCCAACTGGTATAATATCAATTTGAAATGGATCTTGCTTCAAAAATAAAATATACTTGAAAAGTAGAACTTCTTTTCCCCACTGCAACACAAGTTTTCATCCATCTATCCATTATCTATCTGTTCCTTGATTCAACAAATATTTATTAGGGATTATTATATACCAATTTCTGAAAAGTCTACTTCCTTTTTAATATTTCTGTATAGTAAATGTAATTAGTGGTTTTATATACATGAAGAATTATGTCTAAAAGGGCTACTTTGATGATAAAGACTCATCAAACATTCTTTGAAAGGGCAGTACAAACCCTAAAGATTATCTTCTGAAGTTTATCTAAAGACCGAAATGGACCATGCTTCCCATATTAGCCAACATTTTAAAAATGAACCAGAAGCCCTATAAAAATGGTCAAAAGATACAAACAGAAAATTTTTAGCAAAAGAGATCCAATGGCTCTTACATGCATGAGAAGACCCTGAACCTCATCTAAATAGGAGAAAAACAAATTAAACTACGATGAAAATATGTTTGTCAGTGAGGTTGTAGGGAGATTTACACTCTCATCGGTTGCTCATGAGTGGGCATGTCCGTAGGGCCTCTCTAGAAAGTAGAGCACTTGTTATGGCTAAATGTCTGACTCCCCCTCCCCATTCATATGAAATCTTGACCTGTGATGTGCTGGTATTTGGAGACTGGGGCCTTGAGGAAATAATTAGGTCATGAAGGTGAAGCCCTCATAAGTGGGATAAGTGCCTTTATAAGAAGAGACAGGTGAGCTTGCCCCTCTCTCTGCTCCACTATGTGAGGATACAAAGAGGTGATGGCCATTTGCAAACCAGGAATCAAGCTCATGCCGGACACTGGATCTGCCAACACCTTGATCTTGGACCCAGCCTCCAGAATCATGAAAATCTTCTTGAGTTTTCTTAAGGTTTATTTTTTAGGGAGAGGGGGAGAGAGAGAGACAGAGAGAGAGAGAGAGAGAGAGAGGGAGAGAGAGAGAGAGAGAGAGAGAGAGAGAGAGAAAGAGAGAGAGAGAGACAGACCAGGGAAGGGGAGGCAAAGAAAGAGGGACAGAATATCCTGAGCAGGCTCTGTGTTGACAGCAGAGAGTCTGATATGGGGCTCGAACTCATGAGCCATGAGATAGTGAGCCAAAGTTGGATGCTCAACCTACTGAGCCACCTAGGTGTCCCAAATTTCAGTAGTTTTTAAGCTACGCAATTTGTGTTATTTTGTTATGACAGCCAGAACAGATGAAGACAACAATTTTGTTTTAGATAAATATCTTCAGTGGGAATTGCACTTTCCCCAGACTTTCCTTCTTCTTTCTTCCCTTCCGTGCTAGAGCACCCTGTGCTTTAGCTGAGCACCTGCTGCTAACTTTGGACTACTCTCATGTCTCTCTGCCATGAGCTGCAGCCAAAGCCAATGCCCATATCACTTGGTTACAAGAAACTTGCTTGTTGATGAAAATGTTTTGGAATAGGGAGTAGTGCTGGTCGCACAAATTGTGAATGTAATCAGTGCCATTGAACTATACTTAAAACATGTTAAAATGGCCACATTTTATGGCCTATGTAAGTCTTACTCTGCTCAGGCTGCTGTAACAAAATACCACAACAGTGGCTCAAACAGCAAACATTTCTCTCCCATCATCCTGAGGCTGCACATCCCAGATCAAGGTGCCAGCATGAGAACACGCTTACTGGCCTGTAGCCACCTTCTCACTGTGTCCTTACACAGTCAAGAGAAAGTTCTGGGCTCTTCCTCCCCTTGTGTGGGCACCAATGCCATTTGGGACCTTCACCCATGACCTCATCCAAATCCAACCACCTCCCAGAAGTCCCACCTCCAAACATTGCCACACCGGGGATTAAGATCTCAACATATAAATTGTGGGAGGACACCTTCAGACCACAGCAATATAGTTTCTCATAATATGACAAAGTAATAATGAATAATGAATTATATCAAAATCCTTTGAAATACGCCCTAAACGGGTGAGTTGTGTGGAATGTGAATTAATTCTCAATAAATTTGTTTTTTAAAAAGTCAGAAGAAACCGCTTGTCCCTCCTTCTCTTCCCAGTCTCACGACTCACTGTGTCTGCGGCACAAACTCGGCTATGACAACTCAGGGATGTCAGAGCACATACAGAAGAAAATGGGGGCCACTACAGGCCTACCCCTACTTTCAGACTGTTACAGGAGAGAAGTACACTTATTTGTTGAGCTTTTGTACCCAGAGTTCTTTGTGGTTCCACAACTTAGCTGGTGTTCCAACCAAAACACTGGCCCCTCACTTCACTTACCGAGAAAGACAATGGTTCACTTACAGAGAGAGACAGAGAGAGAGACTTGAAGGCCGCTTCCTCCCTCTTTCTTCCGCTTCTCCCCCAGGCTTCCAATTCCTCTACCTTCTATGTAACCTCACTCTTAATTTACAAAACCGCTGAAGGCAAGTACTGTATATAAGAATAAACTACACTATTCAATTTTTTTTATTGATTTCATTAAGAGCTGAGGACAATATTCTATAGCAGAATTCAAATAAGAATTAGTTTTTGGGTTATGCCAACAGTCAACTGATTATATCCGCTATGTTCAAGAGAGCAAAAACAGCTTTTTTCCTTAGCTATCTGAGGAATACCTCTTTATCTTTTGTTTCTTTTATGGCATGAGGGGAGAAGACTTTAGAAGATGAAAGCAAAAGGAAAGAAGCCATCATTTTCATCAAATACCTCCTTTATATTGTAAACTAATTCAGTAGGTCTATAAAGCTTGCAAAATGTAGCACTGGATTAACCTCAGTGATGTGTTTGGAAAATAATTCATAAAATGAACATGATGCAACAGAAAGAACAATTACCTCTTAGCAAAGGGCAGGCCTTTGATTTTGTCTTGTCACGTGATGTAATTCCAAATGTGTTTGACCCATACCTGCCTCTGAATCAACCTTCTTGCTTGCTGTGATGGAAGAGAGAAAGTTTTATTTTAATCATTTGATGTTGAAGCCACTGGTTGAAAAAAAACAAACAAACCACAATCATCTTGATGTTTTTGTACCTAGATGCAGAGTATCTAATTTAGAGTTATCCGGACAGTGGACCAAATTTCTTGCTTTTTGTCTGGCTCTTTGGCTTCACATAGTGTGTGTGTGTGTGTGTGTGTGTGTGTGTGTGTGTGTGTGTGCGCACGCGTGTCCTTGTATCAAAGATCTCTTCATAAATAAGAGGTGCTCTTATCTTGGAGGTGGCTTTCCATTGCAATTATGATAAGTCTGGAGTGCTAATCTAGTGTGTGATATAGCATAACACCAGCAGTTATAAATCTCTGGTGTATGGCCTCATTGTCTGGGATTAGTGGGAGTTAACACTACAAGTCAAAAGTCGTGGCTGTCTGTGGAGGGCTTTCACACGGATTGCCCGACTCTCCGGAGGGCTACCGTTCTTTCTCATCAATAATTTCTGTATCCAGTTACCCTTAAATAGCCCATAAGAAGCAACCCAATTAAAATAGCTAGTTCGCTATTTTTCTTTAAGGAATAACGTCCAATGTTCAAATGAATTGAGTAGGCAAATAGGGAAAAATTTTATATTCTGCAATTCACCTAGTGGCTGTCTTCCAAAATGTGCAATATATTTTATAACTGTTATTACCCACTTGGTGAGTGGCCATGTCCAGCCATTGCAGTGGTATGAAGGGACATTCGCTTTGCCCAATATTACCTAAGCGTTCCAGAATGCTGCTGTAATCCTAGGATGGCACCACCTCTTTCATTCGCTGAATGACTTTGGAGACAAATATCATCCCCTTCAATTCCATAACGACGTGGAGAGATGATTGCAGAAAGGGAGACACTTTGCCAGAGCACTTGCTGCACAAAGACAGGCTTTCTGCTGCCCTCCTCCTTCCCGTTGCCCAACACAGTGCCCGCTATGTGAACCGGCACCCCCCCCCAGTAAATCCTTTTTGACTGACTGACAAAAGAAATGGAAGTCATGAAATCAAAGTATAACTTCAGTGTTCTCATTCAATTGGAGACTACAGTGGATTATAAGCTCCTTTTAAGATGGTCTGATAGGTAACCCTGATTTCCCTTTACTGCCATTCTTGGAAAATAAAATGGTGCAAATTGAATTTGCCAGAAACAGAATAAAAGGCAGAGAGGCAGGATGGCTCGGTGCAGGCTTTTCGGAAGTCTACTCAGTTTGGACAAGAGCTCTTGCCCAGCACTCTCGGTGCCCCAGGGCTCCATGTAGTCAGATTTTTAGGAGACTTGCTCTTCTCAATCCAATAAAAATGTTCATAAAGAAACTTTCTTCTGGTTTTTTTTTTTTTGGGTTAGGATACTTGTCTTGAAAAATAATATAGAACATTGTTAACAATTCAGACAGGGAAAGTAGAAATAGGTCAGACAAAAAAATGGAGGGTGAAGTTGTCCTGCCCTTTCTTTAATCTTTTGAACAGTGTTTGAAAGAGCTCTTGGCAGATGAGCAAATTTGTTCTGTATTGTGGAGTTAATATCTATACCAGGATTTCAGTCATCCCTCTGGGGGTGGTGATCAATATAACTAATAAATAGCAAATGACTAGACGGAGCCCACTGGAGGCCAGCAGCCTCCCTAATGGGGTCGTATAATAGATGACAGCCTGGGATGCTAGTCACGCTGAGTTTGGAGAAATGTGGGTCTTAGTGGAACAGTTAGCAGTCACTAAGTCAGCAGTGAGTTGTCTTAGTGAGGCTTGGCAGCAGACAAGAATAACAAGGAAAAGAGACAGCAAGAAAGTGAACCAAGTGAATCAGGAAAGAAGGAGCCATAGAAAGGGTGACTGAGCAGCAAACAAGAACCCCCCACCTACTTTTTAGACTAATTTTTCAAGCAGTTTCAGGTTCACAGTGAAATTGAGAGGAAGTTACAGAGATTTCCTGAGTACCCCTGCGCCCCACCTCATGCACAGTCTTCCCTATTATCAACATGCCCCACCAGTGATACAGATGTTACAAATGATGACCCTACACTGACACATCATTGTTACCCGAAATCTATAGTTCATGTTGGGTTCACTCATAGTTGTTCTAAATACTGTGGGTTTGCACAAATGTATAATGACAGGTATCCAGCATTACAGAATCATACAGAGTATTTTGATGGCCCTGAAAATCCTCTGTGCTCTCACTATTCATCCTTCTCCTTCCCACCCCCCCAACCTTTAAAAAATTTTTTTTATGTTTTTTATTTATTTTTGAGAGACAGAGAGAGAAAGTGTGAGCAGGGGAGGGTCAGAGAGAGAGGAAGACACAGAATCTGAAGCAGGCTCCAGGCTCTGAGCTAGCTGTCAGCACAGAGCCTGACGCGGGGTTCGAACCCACAAACAGTGAGATCATGACCTGAGCCGAAGCCGGAAGCCGGACGCTTAACCAACTGAGCCACCCAGGCGCCCCTCAGTTTTTCTTTTTGAAAATTGGGATGATGGGGCGCCTGGGTGGCTCAGACGGTTAAGCGTCCAGCTTCAGTTTGTGGGTTCAAGCCCTGCGTCAGGCTCTGTGCTGACAGCTAGCCCAGAGCCTGGAGCCTGCTTCAGATTCTGTCTCCCTCTCTCTCTGCCCCTCCCCTGCTCGTGCTGACTCTCTCTGTCTCTCAAAAAAAAAAAAAAAATTGGGACGACCAAGCGCTTTAGAATGAGGTTGTTTTCATTTGAAAAAAGAGTATGCCTCTGTTAATTTAAAAAACTTGATATATAAAAATGTGACTAACAAAAGCAGTAAATGATTTGCTTTAGAGGAGTTTCTTTTATCTGAACAGCCTGTCGAGCTGCCTCAAGCCTATCCTAGAAGGGTCTGCTTCAACACGGGTGTAAACCGGTGCTTTCATGCTGTGTTGTGTTTTTATCTATGTTTGTGTCCCCGCTAGGCTGAGCTACCACGGAGCAGGGCTTGGGTTTGCCCATCTGTGTATTCCCAGGGACCATGATTTCTGTACCTAATGGGGATTTAGTACATACTTGCTCAAGGCGTGAGCCCTTTCTGGTTCACTGATCATATGTTCTGACTGATTGAAACTATTCCTTTAAACCAATCTAAATTCCAACAACACATTTATCATGAAAATCAAAAAACACCTGTAACGAAGAAATTCACAAGTCCTTTACTTTTTTTTCATGTTAAAAAAATTTTTTTTAAATGTTTTATTTATTTTTGACACAGAGAGAGACAGAGCATGAGAGGGGGAAAGGCAGAGAGAAGGAGACACAGAACTGAAGCAGGCTCCAGGCTCTGAACTAGCTGTCAGCACAGAGCCTGACGCGGGGCTCAAACCCACGGACGTGAGATCTGACCTGAGCTGAAGCCGGAAACTTAACCGACTGAGCCTCCCAGGAGCCCCAATTCACAAGTCCTTTAATGGCAAACCTTGAAAAAAGACGAGGCACTGAAAATCTTTCCTGAATTTCCTGCTATTTTATTGTCAAATATCAAAGCCAAATTATACCACAGACATCCAGTGAGTTCTTTTTCTCTTTTTATTAAGTTGGCCTTTTATTTATTACTTGCAAATTATGTTGTCCTCAACCCTGGGCAAGTCATTGTTATGTAAGCTGGCCAGTTAGGGACAAAAACTTTTTTGTTTTCAGATTCAGGAATGGAAAAAGATCCTTGGGGAGACCAGCATAGATGGACCAGTAGGTATAGTCCATTTAAGGAAGAATAGTAAAGGTGGTTTTTTAAAAAGTCACCTATTTGATGGAGCTACTTTTATGTGGCTGAGGATGCATTCAGATGCCTGCCAAAGCGTGCTGTTAGTTCTGGATGAACAATAAGACCCGTAATTTTTATTGGCTTAATCTTGGGGATTGCCTCAAAGATGGAGGTACTCCATTTAAACCTCCGAACCTTTTAATTAACAAATATTTCTAAGTAGGCTACATTTTCTTCTGATTGAACACGCTGAATATACAACATGGAATTGCAATCCACCTTACTAGTTAATTATTTAAATGAGATGCCCATACTTGTGTTGAACAGACATCTTAATTAGCAAAACAGATATGTCCATATTTTGCATCGAAAACAACTTAATAATACGACTATTTAAGGTTTATAAAGACTTTCTTCTCTGAGAAGGTCAGTGAAAGGCCTACATTGTTCATTTGCATGTGTCCCAAAGTACATTTCTTATTCCTTGAATTCATGTCATTCTTAGGAATTTGCTTAAGAGAGGTGCTGCACATTGCCCGCAGGATAATTTTCATTGTCAGATATATAAAATGATGTCCGAGACAGTACAGATTAGTAAGTCTGAGAATAAGAATTTAATCTAAAATATTTTGTAGAGAAGAATCTAGCTTGTTTGTGACGGTTTTGTTAGCTGCCCATGGAAGGAAGAGCTTACCTTTTCTAAGAATTATCATCGGTCCTCATCTGAAGCTATTAGTCGAATTATTAAGGGTGTTGATCTCTCTGAGTGATACTCATTTTTTGCAGAATGGTGGATTCATTTATTATCTGCAATAATAAATTTGAAAAAGACTTTGAATTTAGGTAAATACATAGTAAAATTCAAAATAGTCTACTGTTGTAAAGGTAGTGAGCTAATCACTTATAAAGCTACTATGAAGGTCAAAATACAAAAATTATAAAAATAGGTAAAAATACAATGATTTGGTAAGGGGCATGCAAGATAAAAAAAGATTCTTTGAATTTATAGAACTACTATGACAGATCAAAATTAGGCACTGTATTCCTGTATTTAAAAAACATTCATGAATTAGCCTTTTCCCTTTTCTTGGACCAGACTTCCAATTAATAAATATTTCTTCTGCATTATGTTGGATAAGGTGCTTTGGACATGCAGAGAAGTGTAAGACTTAGTTCCTGCTCTCAGGGAGTTGACATCCTTGGGAAGATAAGACATATGTACGTGGCAAGTCACCTACCAATCCAAAATGCTACATAAGCCAGTATCAAAAGCAAAACAAAAACAGAACAGGCCTTTAATTTGCTAACTAGAGATGTTTGCTCCACGGTAGGATAAAGTTAGTAACTCCCAAAGCTGGGCTAATTTCACTCCCTCGGCAAGTCTCTAAACTTGAAAGATTGGAGGCATATAATTTGGGAAGGAGAACTATCTGTCTACAGATAGTACAAATCTAGATCATGAGCCAGATCTTTCAGATAGGTAGCTGAGAATAAGCTATTACTTCCATAGAAGAAAAACTAATTTCCCAGTGATTCCATATAATAACGAGATTTATCAAACTAACTATTGGAAAGAGAACAAATCATTGCAGCAATTCCCAGTCATGCTGAAATGATTTGCTACAAAGCATGGGTAACTATAAATATGTAAATGGAGACCACTTTCCACGCGTCCAAGGAGCATTATTATTGGTTTATATCATTGTGACATAACCACAATGACTGATGTGCTATAGAGTTTCTGGGACCAAAATCTTGTACAGTTTAGTTAGACTTTCTTCTTACTGTTCACTCGGGGATTCTCTGGGTTTCACAATCAGAGTCCTACTCCCATACAGGGTCCTCTTACCCCTCTTCCCCTTCAGCTGGTAAATTCATAGTCCTCAAAAGAAGCCATTTGCTTTCCTGCTCATTCCTACCCTCAGATTAGCTCAGGAGCTATTTCAAACCATTGCCCCTTCAGATTAGAAATGACTTAGAACAAGATCAGACTCTGAAGAGTGGTCTGTGTCTGGAGAAAGTTAGAATCTGCATGCGGCTTTGTATAAAACATCGTTAACAATGCCTAAAAACCAAGAATTAAGGCTGAGAGCCAATGGTAGCTAACGATACGACAACACATCACACATGGTGACTTTGGGGACTACTGTTACTTTCAAACACAAAATTTCCCATCGTTACAGAGAAAGAAATGCAGAAAAAATTATGGGAAGAGAACGAGGCTGATCCAGAGAACTTAAACAGGAATCTTTCAGGTTACAAACCACCAACAGTTTTTAAATTTCATGAGTCTCCACTAAATTGAATTTCAAACATATCTCTACCGCGATCTATTAACGAGGACAGTTTGACATTCACTCAGGTGAAATAATTTAAGTAGAAACCATGTGACATTATAATCAATTTAAGCAGCTCTTTAACTGCTTCAAGTTTGTCAAAGTGTTTTACAGCTAAAGCTATAATTAGCTAGCCCTTCTAAATTCACGGTGAGGTAGAGTTGAATCTCCAAGCAAGCTTTCTAACTATGGAAACAAAGAACAAATAATTTTCAAAAGGAGTCAACCACTTGGGTGCCGGTTTCATGCATGTGTTCATCTTATGAAATTCATCAAAGCTAAATATTTAGGGTGTATGCACGACTGTGAATGTGCATTACACACCAGTGAAAATTAAAAAATACGTTTGAAGAAACCTGATATAAAGAGAATGAAGAAAAATCTTCTTAACAGACTAGTTTGTCTGAAACCACCCAGGAAGGGCATTTGCGTGATGGGCCTTCAGGGTGCTGAGGCAGGCACTAAAGGTGCTAAAACGAACTCAATTCCTCCTATACTTAAATTAGAGTTTGAAAATAATAGAATTGTGTGCTCAGGTGTGTAGATGAGATTCAAGTGGCAGGAAGATAAATAGAAGGATTTTCACATGGCTTATTTACCAAGTGGTCTGCTTCTCCAGTGGAACCATGGCGGCCTGACTATGTGGTGCTCAGGAGCAAGTAAGCAAGACATGACCCTGACCTCCCAGACCAACGCTTTCATTTCCCTGAGGAGGAAACAGGTTCCGAGGTGAAACTACAGGAGGGTTGCAGACTTCCTCACTCCCAGGACCTCGGCGCTTTGGATGAGACAGATCTGGAACCAAAGTCCAGCCCTACTGTCTATGTACCACGGGTGGTAGGCAAACCAGTGAGCCGTCCTGACTCAGTTTGTTCCATTGTTCAAAGGAAGAAAATGTAATAATGTCAGTATTGTAGAATTTCGTGGGTGATAAAAGAAAAAACACATAAAACTACTGACATGTAGTAAGCATTCCATTAATTCCTACACTACACGCACCATTCTTTTTTTTTTTCTTCCCCTGAAGTAGGGTTCACATCCAGTGTGGAGCCCAACCTGTGGCTTGGACTCCTGATCCTGAGATCAAGACCTTAGCTGAGCCACGCAGGCGCCCCAACACACATCACTTTTTATTTAAAACCTGAGAATTGGATTAGATTAATCCCAGAGTTCTTAACCGGCAGCAGGTAGGAGACGGCACGTTCTTGAAGCAAAGTTCAAGTCTCTTCCTCTCTTTCTTTCTCTCACATACACATACACACACTCTTCCTTTGAACTAGATCTCCTAATGATTTTCTATTTGTTCTTCCTACTTGGTTTCAATGTCAAGTATCTTGAAATTCAAGTCTTCATTGCCGTTTCTGCTTTCCTTTTTCCCACTGAGCATTCAGACTTTGAGACCAGGGTTCTATCCAGACCACTCCACTAAGACTATTCTGCCAGGATCCTCAAAGATGTCATCCTTACAAAAGCCAAGCCTCTCCTTTAGTTCCTGTTGATAACTCTCTCTCTAAAATGCACTCCTCCCTTTGGCTTTTACATGGCTCTCCTGGCTTCCATTCTGCCCATCTGCGTGTTCCTTCTTGGGCTGGTCTCTTCCTCAGGGTCTTCTCCAGGGCTCTGTATCTTTTCTCAACCACCTTGTCCCCACCTGTGACTTCTCCTACCCCCTGGTTGACACCCAAATGTGTCTTTCTGCCTTGCCCTGTCTCTTGAGCCCTAGCTCTAGATCAGTTGCCCATGGGATGTTGCCAGTGATGAAACTCACCTCATTTCACCTGGGCCTGCCATTGTGGCTCTCTCCATCCCCTCCTCCTCTGCCAGGAGACCCCCTATTCCTGAGCCCTGAGTGGACCAGAAAAATCTATACTGCTGCCTTAGCTGTCATTCACTTCCAGCATCCGAGCCATCAGAATGTTTGGTACCCTCCTTCCTTATAAATACTTTTGAATCGCATGGGTTTCTTTGTCCTCACACTCACTGCTCCAGCTATACCTTTATTCCTAGTTGGTTTTCCTGATTTGAGTCATTTAGAGAGGAGGTGGCAGTCTATGCACAACATTGATGCCGTGGATGCAAATTCGATAATTTTTTTCTTAACAATCCTAGTATTCACTTCTTGTCTACTTCAGAACGAAATGTAAACTCTTAGCATAGCCTCCAAGACCTTCTGTCTTGGCCCTGCTTTCATTTCCAAACTTGACTTTTCCATTCCATGTCTTCTGTCCAGAAAAGTCTTCCTGTTTCCTGAACAACTCCCATCCACCTTTCCAAACACAGTCAGTGGTCATCTCCTCTGGGGAGGCTTCCCTCACCCTCCACACCTGATCCCCAGCTGGGTTGGGTGCCTGGCTCATGGCATCATAGACATTCTGCTCTGTGTCGTGATTATTTGTCTCTGTGTCTGCATTTTTCATCAGAGGCAGGGAATGTGTCCTTTCATCGGTCTTCCCAGAGCATAGCACGATGCCCCCATGAGCCAGTCCCTCCTCAAATGCAATCTGAGTGAGCGATGAGTGGCTACAGCAAGTCTGTGGAAACTTCCTTGCGGCTGTGGAGATGTAGCGGGGTGGGAGTGTGTGTGAACAGGGCGGCTTATCAACTCCTCCACAGTCTAGAACTAGCTCCAAAGTAATTTAAATTAAAAAAACCCGAGAAGTTCATTTTTCCCCTTCTCCACCCACACTATCATTTCACTGCTACCTGAAGACTAAAAACCATATAACTTTCTGTTGCTTGTGTGACCGTGTCAAATGATCTGAAACATGTCATGTGTGAGCGATCTCTCTGGTGGGTCTGACACCCACGGGATCAGATTCCTCCTCCCCTTTGCTTTCTCCTCTAAATTTTTCTGAAACATGTTATCTGTTCCTGCGAGCTTTTTCATCCTGGAACAATTCTCTGATGAACACATCTCCTTTGTCTTGTTCCAAACTCCCCCTCCTCAACAAACCTCCACTGGGAGAACAAAGGTGATGACTTTTTAACAATGCTAATGAGGCACCTAGAGGAGTGACATAGAATGAGATTTTAATATTACTCTTGAAAGAAAAAAACAGACAACCCATCTGAAGCTTCCTTTGGAAATGCATCAAAGGAAAATATTTGGGATTTAAATGTAAATTGTAAAACAAAAGACAGTGTCCATTAGAATGAAGTGGGGCTCAATAGGAGACCAACATCCCGTAGAAACAAAGAGTTTGGTTCCTTTGAAGCAAACTGAATGCAGTTATAATATATTTTTCACTTTGTCTGTTTTCCCTCAGAAATACTAATATAGAATGGAGGGTAAAAATCCAAAGGCAAATGATTAAACTTTATCGTTATTACTTAGTCTATTTATTGTTGTTTACATCAAAGTCTAGATCAATTTAATTTCCAAGGAAACTGATGTGTATTTCATGACCGGGTGATGAAGAAACTTACTGAGTGAAAGAAACAGATAACAGCAGTGGACCACGCAATGCTAAGGAAATTCTGTACTTTTTGTGGCAATGTCTGTAAGCAGCTTCCATACCACGATAAAATTCATTTTGCCCGGATGAGAGAAAGCCTCTGGGAGCTATTATTTAGTCAAAGAATTCCTCCATGTGTAGTGGGTGTTTTACTAATGAAATGGGAATGAGAGGGTGATTATTGATGCACAATGTGTTTTACTGCTGATTGCCAAAAGCCCAGTTTTCTCTACAAAATTAAGATCTCTTTAAATTCTCTCTCTCTCTCTCTCTTTTGTTTTCAGTAAGCATGGACATTACGGCCTCAGCTGCTGTGATCGGGTCCTCTGTCACCTGCTGCTGTGGCCTGTGCTGTTGGGATCTTTTGCCAGGGAGGAAATAATGTAGAGGAGAATTCAAAGTGAGAAAAGTACTAACAGAGGGTCTCTTAGGAATACAGATCTTCTCTGTTACTTTTTATTTCACACTGGCCCAAGTTCTAGCCCTTCAAAGAGGCCTTCCTTGCTCCTCCCTCCAATTCCTCTGATCATGCTTTGGTTCTCCAGCCCTCAGAAGCTGCATTATACCTGTACTTAGGGGTGGATTTTTCTCTTGTCATGCTCAGATTATTGTCCATCAGAGACTTGATTTCCTCAGGTAACTTATGTGTTCTTTAGGAGATTAGGTTTCTTAAATTGGGAGTTGAGCAATGGATAAAATCATTTCTCTATGGACCATTATTCTCTTTCAGTTAAAGCGACCCTTGCACTATGATATTGTATTCATCATGAATTTTTATACGATTGGTTTTGTGGTCTAGACAACACCATTTTCTGAAGAATGAGGTCGTTGATTGGGTCAGTCATCTGAGGAAAATCTGTAGCATAGGAATGCTCATGGGTAGTGGAGAGAAAAGAGTCACAGAAAAATTGTGGGATTGGGAGTTTGTTGGGGTTTGATCAGTAGGTCTCAAGGTGTCCAGGAAGTAGCTCCCAAATGGTAGATCACAACATGGCAGTCTCCACACTGAACTAGGCTGGAAGATAGTACATATTTTAGGCTTTGTGGACCTGTCAAAAAATGGTCTCTGCCACGTCTACTCAGCTCTGCTATTTTAGTGCAAAAGCAGCCACAGACAACACATAAATGAGCATGGCTGTGTTCCAATAAAACTTTGTTTACAAAAGCAGACAGCAGGCTGGCTGGCTCTGGTTCATTGGTCATATGATGTTATAAACAGATAATGGGGGGTATAAACCATCCCTGGGGCCAGAGTAAATGGTGGTCAAAGTAACAGAAGAGAAACATGAACCCCAATAGCTCAGAAGATAGGCTGGGATCTCCCTGGCTGCCAAAGCCTTGAGGGTTTGAGTTTTAGTTTTATTAAGAAATATACCTCCCCAACTCTAACCCTCTAAAAAAAGGAAAAAAAATCTTGAGAGCAGGGATTTGTTTTCCAATTTGATTTCTGCTTTATCCCCTCCATCTCCAAAGTTGCCTGGCATATAGTAGGGACTCCAAACATTTGTTAATAATGAATAAAATTCTTTTACGTAGCAGGATCGGGTGAACATTTAGCATCTCTGTGACTCTGGGCATGACTCAGGACTTTATTTTTTGTTGTTAATAATAAGCAAATAAACAAAAGTACCAGTTTGGTGTTGTGAGACTGGAGGAAATAAGCAGAAGGAGAGAAGAGAAGAAATCAAATATATCTTCTTAACTATAGGCTAAGTGAAGGTGAGCTTTGTGCTTATTCATCCCTGCATCTTGTACAGACCTGTGCCCTGTGTAATGCACACTTAGTGTCAGTAACTAGATGCTTGAGGGGCAGAACCGAATCTTGCAGGCAGACCTGAAGTGCATCATCTGAAGGTTTGTCCTCCAGAATTTGGATGTTGAAACTTAATGCACAATGAAATGGTATTAGAGGTGGAGGTTTGGGGAGGTGTTTAGGTAACAAGAGTAGAACCATTATGAGTTAGATTAACATCTCATAAAGGAGACCACAGAGAGCTCTCTTGTCACCTTTCACCATGTGTGGTGACAGCAAGAAGACAGTCATCTATGAGGCAGGAAGCAGGTCCTCATCAGACATCAAATCTGCTAGTGCCTTGATCTAGGACCTCCCAGCCTCCAGAACTGTGAGAGATAAATTTTCATTGTTTATAGCTGCCCCCCAACCCCAGCCAGTCTGTGGTATTTTTGTTGTAGCAGCCCCAATAGACTAAGACAGGCTGGGGAGGAAAAGGAGATTTACCAAATCTTCACGAGTGAAGGTTTCTCATAGAATTATCCATTGCACTCATGTGGAAGCCAGCCTTCCTGCACATTCTAATATTGTCACAAATGATGCCCTTCCGGAGGCCATGCTGTTGGGTCACATTGTACTATGTTTAAAGTATTACGTGGACCAAGGGCTTCTTTCTATGCTTATCACAATGGGAAGGCAAGGTTTCTGCCCGTTTCAGGTTGGTTTTGGAAAACAGGGCCATTCCTGAGCACAGAAGGGGCACATCACAGTGTAGCCAGAGGCCAAAGGGTGGCAGGAGGGGACAGGCAGGAGGAGGGGTAAAGCGCCTGCCCCTGCAGTGTGCACATGCACATGTGTGTTCACGAATGTGCGTCTGCACATCTGCGTTCATGCCTGTGCACGCACGCTAGATGACATGAATGCGTGTGAAAATCCTGCCTCTCCTTCTCACATCCAGCTTCTGGGACTGATAACGTCTTTCGGTGACTACCGCCTTATTATGGTATGAATTGGTGTTTTAGATTTCCACCTCAGCGTCAGAACATAGCAGCAGTGATTTGATCCGTGACCGCTTTGCCAAGTACTCACATGTTCCCTACTTTAACCAACCTGCGCATCTCTATAAAGCAGCATTATTTTTACTGTTTATTACTAGGAACACGGTCTCAGAGAAACAAAATAATTTACTGAGATGACTCAGTAGTAAGTGGAAAGAATTACGGTGAGGCAACTGAGGCACACAGGCCGCAGACTTTAAGGAGGCCAACTCTCCGATCTGTGCAAGCGCAGGTGGATGCACTTGAACCTGGGGGTGAATGTCTCAAGCTTTGCACCCTGCGTATCCCAGGAATTATGCTTGTGTCTTCCTGACTGCAGAACATGGGCTCCTGACCACTGCACCGTGGCTGCAGGCAGAACATTCTGGATGGTAACGCTGGGGATGGAAGTGCTATAGGTTGGAATTAGGCAGTCCAGTGGTCTTGGAATTTTTTGAGAATTTTCAAAAGCATGTGTTCTTTCCACCAGTTTAAGTTCATATCTAAAAACATTCAGCTTAAGTTTACATAATTGCAAAGAATGTGATTTCTGCTTTTATTTTATTTGAAATAAACTTGATACGTCATTTTCAATGCATTTAACCGAGCCCAAATTCCACAGAGATAAGAAAGACATGGGCATATGTGAGGGAAAATTTTATATCATCCTTTTTTTTTTTTTTACCCCTTAGCTCCTTTGAAATCATATTTGTATTCTATTCCTTGATAGAAATTTTATCCTAGTGTTTTCTATGCTTGAAATTCTCAAGTGTATTTCTGAAACAAAAATATGTATGTAAACTGAAATTAATTTTTTATAAGATTTTTAAAAGTTTATTTATTTTGAGAGAGAGATAGAGAAAGAGTGCATAAGCATGAGCGGGGAAGCGGTAGATAGGGAGAGAGAGAGAAAGAATCCCAAGCAGGCTCCATATTGCCAGCACAGAGCCCCATGCAAGGCTTAAACTCATGAGCCATGAGCTTGTGACCTGAGCCGAAAGTAAGATTCAGACAGTTTACCAACTGAGCCACCCAGGAGCCCTTGGATTGATTTTTTGACCCCAGAACCCTAAGTATAAAGACTTTCTTCTTCATTTATTACAATGATTATTAGTACTCAATGGGTCCTCAACATCCTTGTATTATAAATGTTAATAGTTACTAAATATAAAAGTGAGATGCCGGGCGCCTGGGTGGCTCAGTCGGTTATGCGTCTGGCTTTGGCTCAGGTCATGATCTCACAGTTTGTGGGTTCGAGCCCCGCGCTGGACTCTGTGCTGCCAGTTAGCTCAGAGCCTGGAGCCTCCCTCAGATTCTGTATCTCCCTCTCAATCTGACCCTCTCCTGCTCGTGCTGTCTCTCTGTCTCTCAAAAATAAATAAAAAACAGAAAAAAAATTTTTAAAAAGTGAGATGCTATTAGAACTATCTCTTAATGAGATAGATGGACATTTATAAAGTTATTTCATATGTTCATAGATGAATATTACTTATCATAGAAAAAGATAGGGTTCAGTTCCAATTCTCATTATATTTATTATTTGTATAGATGTGTTGAGAAATTTTGTTCACTGAGTAAGTAGAGGATAATGGAAAGACTTTTGT
This sequence comes from Suricata suricatta, assembly GCF_006229205.1. Taxonomy (NCBI): domain Eukaryota; kingdom Metazoa; phylum Chordata; class Mammalia; order Carnivora; family Herpestidae; genus Suricata; species Suricata suricatta. Next base: position 118,378,062 of record NC_043706.1, read on the forward strand.
TGCAGGGAAGTCACTGGTTTCTCCAAGATATATCCTAACAAAATCATAGAGTGATCTATCATGAAGATGATTTTTTTTTAAGAGAGAGAGAGAGAGAGAGAGAGAGAGAGAGAGAATGAGTGTGTGCATGAGCCGGGGAGGGACACAGGGAGAGGAGGAGAGAAAGAGAATCTCATGCAGGCTCCAGGCTCAGCACCGGGCCTGAAGCAGGGCTAAATCTCACGACTGTGAGATGGTGACCTCAGAGAAAATTATGACCTGAGCTGAAATCAAGAGTCAGATGCTTAGCTGAGTGAGCCACCCAGGTGCCCCTATTGTGAAAATGATTTTTAATGATATATCAGCTCTCCTTTTAAAAGAATCAGAAGCCACTTGACTTGCAAAAGAAGGATTTCCTAGCCGGTTATCAGAGTCTCACTGCCAACATACTATTTGAAATTGATTTTATCTTTCTTGCCTCAGAATGTTAAGGCCACGACTGTATTGAGTCCTGCTAGATGAGACGTGCACCTTCATTCTTTTAGGTGAGAGAAGGGTGCCTCTGAAAGGGGAGATGGGAACAGAGAATCAGAGGACATGTGGGCCACATTCTTTTTCAGGTTTAAAGGTTTTAATGAAAAGCCCATATGGATGCTGAAGATTTGGGGACTGATTCTCACAATCCTGCCGTGCCCATTTTGAGGACCACTGGGAACAGGGCATGAGGAACATAAGTTGAGGGATGAGTTGAAGGGTGGGTGCAGGGCATACAAGCAGTAGGGTATAGAAAGCACAGTAAGGGGGGAGGAAGGCAGCACCAGTCCAGTAGGAAAATAGGGGAGAACTGAAAGGGCACGAAAGAATTCATATCATAGACGCCTGGGTGGCTCAGTTGGTTAAGTGTCCGACTTTGGCTCAGGTCATGATCTCACAGCTTGTGAGCTGGAGACCCACATTGGGCTCTGTGCTGACAGCTCAGAGCCTGGAGCCTGCTTTGGAGTCTGCGTCTTCCTTCTCTGCCCCTCCCTCTCTCTCTCTCTCTCTTCCCCACTCTCAAAAATAAATAAACATAAAAAAAAGAATTCACATTTTGATGGCAACTAGCCCCATTGTGTTATAAATTGGGCATTGACTCACCCTCACCAGCACGTTTAGAACATAGTATTTTGGGGTGCCTGGGTGGTTCAGTCGGTTAAGCATCTGACTTAGGCTCAGGTCATGATCTCACAGTTTGTGGGTTTGAGCCCCAGGTGGGGCTGTGTGCCTGGAGCCTGCTTCGGATTCTGTGTCTCTTTCTCTCTCGGCCCCTCCCCTGTTCACGCTCTGTCTCTCAAAAATAAATAAATGTAAAAAAAAAGATTTTAGAACATAGTGTTTTATGTTTTGTGTATTTGGACAGGCTGATTTATTCTGGGTTTTAGTCCAAAAAGGAATAAAGATTAAAATTTGAATGAGAAGTTTACAAAATAGGTCAAGATAAGAAGATGGAAAGGGCACAATTTGGAAGGAGGGGAAGGACTTAAGATAAAGACCGGGCAGGTTGCTTCCGTGCCCCGGGTCTCTGTTTGCAGCCTCCAGCAGCAGACGCGGCTTACGCGTCTCAAATTAAATTAAAGTGTCCTTAGAGCTGGAATAATGCAGTTCAGTTATCTTTCAGCCAGAGTCTATGATCTCTTGACACTTTCAAAACTGTGAAGTGCCTTTATTTTGTGTGTCATACACTCAAGAATTTCAAGCGTCACTCAGCAACGGGCCATTCCTCTGGTCAGTCGATTCATTGGTAAATTGACAGGTCTGTATAAATTCAGGGCAATGTTTGCTATCGAACTTACATTTTGTCAGTATAAATCAAAATAATCTACGTTAAGATTAGGCTCTTTAGGTGGAAAACGCAATTAAGCCCATTTTTAAAAGCCATCTTTGAACGGATAAAAAATAATAAAGTTAGGGGCGCCTGGGTGGCTCAGTCGGTTAAGCCTCTGGCTTCAGCTCAGGTCAGATCTCACGTTTGTGGGTTCGAGCCCTGCATCAGGCTCTGTGCTGACTGCTAGTTCAGAGCCTGGAGCCTGCTTCCGGTTCTGTGTCTCCTTCTCTCTCTGCCCCTCCCCCTCTCATTATCTGTTTCTCTCTGTATCAAAAATAAATAAAACATTAAAAAATAATAAAGTTAATTTTTAAAATCTTCGCTTGAATTCAAAGTTTATGACACGTTCCTTAACTTATTTTGATACTTAACTTTAAAACTGAAGGAAGTATTTAAACTTAGTATCATGTGGTTGAGTACCGCTTTAAACTGTGTTCACTGGAGTTGTGAAACTGATCTGCCTGTTTGTAGAAACTCCGCTTTCTCCTAAGCATACGTGTTTATCTGCTCATCGTATCTTTATGAAAGAAAAATCAAATGTTATATTAACACAATTACGAAAGTATCCTGTGTATATGATTTCTAGTTAAATGATAGGTCAAAAAAGTTCTGAGACAGAGCCTTCCCTTATTAAATTCTATCACCTGCTCCTTGCTGATGCCAGCTACCCAAATTGATAATCCAGCTGTTAATTCATAAAACAGATGGGGAAATGGTTTCTATTTTGGCTTTGCTTTCATTACTTTAGCAACTTTTTCTTTCTCTCCCCAAATACAACTTATTAGCAAATGCCACCTAAACGGTACTTCCTTTGTGACTTTGCAGCTGTCATTGTTAATGCATTCATCAGCCCCGAAGTGCTCTTCTGTGTATTTCTGGAAAGCTTTTCATCTGTTTAAGCTTATCAAATGGAGCTGTTTAAGCTGTTAAAATACAGTAGCATAGTTACATGTACGTGTGTGTGATCCTTAAGTTGCATCTAAATGAAAGGTTCTGGCTAACTGGTTCTAGGAATAGTATGAAAAGCAGTTCTAGAGAATTCCTCCTGGTAATTAAGTGGAATGCACTTCTGGCGCTCTCCCGACCTCACACAAAAGGCATGTCTTTCCTTGTGGCTGCCTGTGCTTATCTCAACCAGCTTGGTGGTGATGGGCTAGGGCGGTGAGGGGAGGAGGAAGAAAGATAAATGTGGTACAGAACACGCAGACCAGCGCTCAGGGAGGAAGGAGGTGCTCCAATAGACAGCGGGGCCAGGGCAGGGCTGTCTTCGTGGCCATCGCGCAATCCCGATTTATCTTCGAATTTGTTGTCTGTTAAGGGCACTCCAATGGGACAATAGATCACAGCCGGGGAGCCTGGGGCCTCTGGCCGCCTCCCGCCCCCGGGAACAGCCGAACGCCAGCTGCCTGGGTCGGGCGCACCCACCGCCTGCGGCCCCCTCCGCGGCGGCGCTGGGCCTGGGAGCTGTGGGGGC
>NC_043706.1:118381478-118413639 GCF_006229205.1 Suricata suricatta
GGCGGCGCAGGGCCTGGGAGCTGTGGGGGCGGGGCGCGCGCATGCTCCGTGCGTGCGCGGAGTCCCCCGCTGGGCGCCCGGGGGCCGTGGTGGGTCTGCAGTGTCGCTGAGGGTATTCCAGTGCTCTGGGCATGTGGCATTAAATAGCAAAACAAAAACAAAAGCAAAAAACAAAACATCACGAAGGGGCAATAGAGAAAATCTTGGGAGAAAGGGAAAAGCCTTTTTATCTGTAGTTTTTTCTTTCTTTCTTCATTAAGGGGCACGCGTTTTCATTTTGCATTGGACCCTGCAAATTAGGTGGCTGGCCCCGAGCCAGGGTATTGAGACACCACCAAAGCCGACTGCTCAACGCAAAGCCCAGAGTAAAACAAGCTAATCAACAACCAGGACATTCTGTCTGACCTCCACGAGGCTGGCATCCCCTGTTGAATTCAAAGTTTCCACGGCCAGAGCCAGAGACGAAGAGGGAATCATCTAGATGTTAAGCCAAAGCGACAAACTGAGTAAGGACAGGACCAGAGCTGTGGAGGTGCCGGGATGGAAGACGTGAAGTTCCCTATGTAGAGCTCCGACTTTGAAGCCAGGTGGTCGGGGTTCAAATTCGTTTAATCAATTAATTATATGCTATTCTAGCCAAGTTCCTTAATTACTCTGAGCCTCCAGCTCCTCTTCTGGGAAATTGTCTACCAGTCTGATAATTTGCTTTCTCCCATATCTTTAAAATTATTATAAACCTGGGTCTTCAACTTAGTAATATTTTTATCTGGTTTTATTAGGGAATGCCTTTCTTCCTTAATTGGTATCAGGCCTTCTGAGTCACACCTGTAGTGTTGTATGAAAATCCCAATTTTTAAAAAGCCACTTTCTGAGAAGACCAGAATATGTAAATGAAAATGTAAGTCCTTGAAAACTGAGGAAAATGTTTCAACATCTGATATTAGACAAAATGTTAATATTAATATACAAATACAAATTATAGTCAGTGAGAAAAATTCACAAACTGTGTTAGAAAAAGCAAAGTATGGCAATTTTCAAAAGAATGATGAATGGTAATTAACTAATAGTCAATGACTAATCAAACAAATAGAAATTTGAAAAGCAATGATATTTTCATTTAGCCTGAGGGAAATTTTATTAGTGTTGGCAAAAGTGTGAGGAAGTAGACATTCTCATAGCCTGCTGGCTACAAGTCTCCTGGAGGGCAACTTGGCACCGACCTTTGAAAGTATGAAAAAGTGAAAACTCATTTTACTTACAGGTATTTATCCTGAGGGAGTAATTAGACATGGATCTATCTGTTTAAAAGGGTGATAGTCACTGTTTATAATGGTAAATGGTCTAAATGTTCAACAATAGGAGACTGTTAAATATAGAAATATATATTTGTATATATATTAAACATTTTTTTAACGTTGATTTTTTGAGAAACAGAGACAGAGCATGAGCAGGGGAGGGGCAGAGAGAGAGGGAGACACAGAATCTGAAGCAGGCTCCAGGCTCTGAGCTGTCAGCACAGAGCCCGATGTGGGGCTCGAACCCACAAGCTGTGAGATCATGACCTGAACCGAACTTGGACACTTAACTGACTGAGCCATCCAGGTGCCCCTGTGTGTGTGTGTGTGTGTGTGTGTGTGTGTGTGTGTGTGTGTGTGTATTAAACGTTTTATTTATTTTTTGAGGGAGAGCACAAGTAGGGGAGGAGCAAAGAGAGAGGGGGACAGAGGATCTGAAACTGGCTCTGTGCTTGAAAGGCTGATATCAGCGACCCCGATGTGGGGCTCTAACTCACAAACCATGAGCCGAAGTTGGACGTTCAACTGACTGAGCCACCCAGGTGCCCCTGCAAATATGTATTTATAAAGATATAAATAGGGGCACCTGGGTGGCTCAGTCAATTAAGCATCCAACTTCTGCTCAGGTCACTATCTCATGGTTTGTGGGTTTGATCGGTGTGTCAGGTTCTGTGCTGTCAGCTCAGAGCCTGGAACCTGCTTTCAATTCTTTGTCTCCTTTCTCTGCCCCTCCCCCACTTGCACTCTGTCTCTCTCTCAAAAATAAACATTAAAATTTTAAAAATATATAAATATAAAATACCATTCTATAATAAATAACATAAATACTATGAGAACATATATGTGATGAACTATTACAAGGATTATTAAATTATAAATATCTTTTAAGAGCCTGGGAAGAATTTTTCATAATCTTTTTAGGTGAAAATAGCATGTGTAGCTTGACAAAGCACTAGAGCATAGTGGTTTCTTGCTTGAATTCAGAAGCCAGACTGTTGGCTTTGAATCATGGTTCTACATTCCCTGGTTCTGCCCCCAAATACGGCTCTGAGCAAATTTCTTAACATTTTTGTGGCTTGGTTTCTGCAGCTGTAAAATGATATACTATTGGCAGCCTATCCCACAGGGTTATTTTGATAATTAACTTAGTATATATATATAGCCCTGAGAATAGGGTCTGGCACATGATAAGCTCTCATTGTCAACTTCTATTTTACCATTTTATTACTTATATGTGTGTAAAATGCATGGAGGGACATATATGAAAATGTTTTAGTTGCTATTCCTAATTTGCTATTGGAATTTTGAGTGATTTTTTTTTTTGCCTTGCTCTATATACTTTGCTGTATTTTCCAAACATTTTATAATGAACATGACTTATTTTTATAATTGGAGGGAATGATGAAGGTAATTCCATTTTTTAAGAAAGCACAATCTTCCTCTTCTCTAAAAAAGGACAAAATGAGGTTGCCTGGATATCCACAAAAGTAGGATAGGAAACACCCACATCCAAGGACTCAGAAAATCTTCCCCTGACACAAGGGATAGTAAATGTGTAAGGAAACACTCAACTTCTCTACTAGTTAAAGCAGTAAACAGAATTCCAATTAATGTGTTTCAGCTGCCTTCTGACATTTTATGACCATCCCAATGTTGCCTTTCTGATCTCAGTTATACATTTTTAATGGAGATGAAATATAAGATAATGCCATTGTTGATGGTACAAGAAAACATGGTATATTAGGAAGAATAGCGAACACTTCCCACTAATTTAACATCTTTAAAAATTTTTTAATGTTTTTTATTTATTTTTGAGAGACAAAGAGAGACAGTGTGAGCAGGGGAGGGGCAGAGAGAGAGGGAAATACAGATTCTGAAGCAGGTTCCAGGCTCTGAGCTAGCTGTCAGCACAGAGCCTGACGTGGGGCTCAAACCCACGAACCGTGAGATCATGACCCGACCCAACCTAAGCCGAAGCCGGATGCTCAACCGACTGAGCCACCCAGGCGCCCCTCATTTAACATCTTGTAAGCACTTATCTTGTAAGGAGCTATCATTTCCCACACTTTGCCTATAAGGAAACTGAGGCCCAGAAATAATAAGTGACTTGTCCAAGTCACGTGCTAATGAAAAGTAGAGCTGGGATTCAAATTGAGTCTGAGCCCAGAGCTTATACTTTGTATGCTATAATGATAAAAAAAATTCAAAAACACACAAATGGGAAAAAAAGAAAGGTAAACATGGAGCACTGGGGAGGGAGTATCGAATCAGCTGTTTTAAACACTTTCAGGGCAAAATTTTATCCTACTTGTCTTAAATTTCCAGAATTTCACTCCACACCTGGTGCATAACAGACGCTTATAAATGAATGCCTGAATAGCTAGCTCATAGGCCTGACACAGAACAGATATTCTTAGGTTCTTAATAATAGGGACATGGTTGGACGCTCAGATTTGTAATTAAAATGAACAAAAATGTGAACAACTCTTCTAAAATCAAAGGAAGACTCTAACGGAGAATGTAGAATATGGGACCTGATGGGATCACTTCTTTCAGACACGTACCTCTTCTCTTTGAGACTGCTTGAACTATTTATTAGTGGTTCCTGGGTCTCTAATTAGAGTCCCTAACATTTCCTTCTGTTTCCCAAAGGGTTGGAGTAATGCCCTGAGGGCCTGTCACCACAGCCCTTTACCCCTTCTAATCAGCCAGATGGCAGCTGCGGGAAGTGGCCACAAAAGCAACAATCACAGGGTAGTGTTGACAGTGGTGGTTGGTCTTCAACTGAATGGGGACTTGAGGAAGCATATGTCCCGTTTCTGAGCCTGGGATGTTAGAGTTCGCTTTTGTCGGTTGGGCTTTATATATTAGTTGGGAATATTTGCTATTTGATTATGCTAATTTAGTAAGCTGAAGTTGAAAACTGCTTTCAAAATAATCCTAGATCATAATTTCATGTTAGAAACGTTGATAATTTGTCAGTACCCTTAGTATTCTAAAAAGTTTACTGACTTTATTTTTAAAGGTTATTTATTTCGAGAGACACAGAGAGGGTGTGCAAGCTGGGGAGGGGGTGGGGACAGAGATCTAAAGTGGGCTCTGTGCGGACAGCAGAGAGCCTGATGCGGGGCTTGAACTCACAAACCCACGAGACCATGTCCGAAGCCAAAGTTAGATACTTAACTGACTGAGCCACCCAGGTGCCCCATAAAAATGTTACTGACTTGGTAAGTGGCTCAAGGTGTGTGTATATTTGTGCTTGTGTGTTTATTTATTATTCTTATATGGGAAATTGCATAAAAAGAAAACATACTCAGACTCTTTAGTAACAACTTATAAATCTCATGACCCATAAAAGAAACATCACTAGGGAAATGTGACTACTACCAGAGATTTTCCTTGCCATTGTAACCTCAGTGTGGTCACAGGCTTCTCTCAGCAAAGGGGCAACATACTGTTGAGATGTGTTAATAAAGAGAAAGCAGAGAGTCTAATGAAAATGTCAGTAGGCCCTTTGGGAAGCTGGCCAATAGAGTATGTTGTGAATGTGGACACAAGCTGAAGAGGCATCCATAGGTCTATTTGTAGAATAGGGACAATATCCAGTCTTTAATTGCTGAAAGACGTACACCTGCCACTTAATTTCCTCAGTGTCAGCAGTGAATTATACTTAATATGAGACAGCAAGAACATTTGTTCATTAGTTACCTGTTTGTTCATTCATCTGTCTATCCATCATGCATCCATCCATCCATTGAAACAATTGAGCAATTGAGTGTGATCATTTAAAACTGTTTCCAACAGGCGCTTTTTTTTGTTGCTACAAATATTCCCTCTTTGAAACCATGATGCAACATGGCTTATGGTTAAATGGACTCTATTTTCCTATTCAAACAGCATTATAATTGAGAACTTGCTTCTGTTCACAATGTCAAAAAATTATAAACAGGACTTAGAATATTTAGCAAAAGCATTGATATAAGTAAAACCCTACAAACCTCTATAATCTATTATATAGTAGAAGTATATTCCAAGATGTTGAATCATAGCGATGGAAGAGACTTTGATAATCTTTATTGCCAAGAAAGCCAAATTTCAGAGAGAGAAAGAACTTTCTGGGTGTCACCCATGTAACTCAGAAAGGTTAAAACTACAATCCATGGTTCTCAGATCCATGAGATACCATATACCCTCTCAGAAAAATCCCAAGATTTGTTTAAGGTTGCTTAAACAAGAGACCAGAATACACTGTAAAATATGCCTATACCATGGAAAGGTACAACTATATTTCATGTATCTAAATTAAATAGCTAGCCAAAATAAATATGATCAAAATAATTAATTTATAAATTGTTTGCTTTGTTAAGATCCATTAAAATATGGAGGGAACATTGTGGAAGCCCATTTCTCTTAAACTGCTCAGGAATATTTGAGCCAGTGATTAAGTGAACTCCATTGTTCGTCTGACTAGCATCCATCAGTTCTTTCTTCCTCCCTCACAGAAGTAGGCTCGTGCCCCTCCTCTGCACCTGTATATTAATATTATACTGGAGGGAGCAAGAATGGGAGGGAGAGAGGGAAGGCCCAGCTCTAGGGCTGGTCAGGACAGGTCTAAGGAGGAGTGTACCCCTTTGCCTGAAATGGAAATTGGAAAAGTCTTATAACTCAGTCAGGCAAATTGGCCAAGAGGGCAAGGTTTTTGGAGGCTCTAGGGGAGCTTCTAGAAGATGTCATCTCTCTTGAGATGATTTTGTCAGGATTGAGATGTGCTGAAGCATTTCACTACCTACCCAATGAACTAACAGTGAAGTGAGCCAGTGGTGTTTGTGTTTAAGCCCACTGAATGTTACCCCTTGTTTCTGGCTCAAGATGGATGTGAAATGCACATGCTTTCCACTTTCCTCCCTATCTCCTTACACCCAGTATACTGCTATTAATGCTTATTATGCATACACATTCTTCTCAGCATGAAGAATGTCAGAATCCTTGTCCCTGAAGTGCTTACAATATAGAGCAGGCTTTACAACTTTTTTTTCCATTATCATCCCCTCTAAGGAGCCTTTTCAGCTGTGTTTTTATAATGCCATTTCATGAAAATTAATTTTTATTTTTTATTTATTTTTGAGAAAGAGAGAGAGAGAGAGAGGGCTTGCATGCATGACTGGGGGAGGGGCAGAGAGAGATTGAGACACAGAATCCAAAGCAGGCTTCAGGCTCTGTGCTGACATGGCGCTTGAACCCATAAACCATGAGATCATGACCTGAGCCAAAGTCAGACGCTTAACCGACTGAGCCACCTGGGCGCCCCACTTAATGAAAATTTAATATTACACATATTCTCTATATCTGTGTGTGTAATATATATATATATATATACCTTATATATTAAAGTAGTGAGATTGATTTTGTTCTCTAAGAAGCAATTCTTGCCTCCTCGGGGGTGATCTGCTTCCGTGGAGAATGGTTTAGAGGGAGAGACGGAAGAAGGCCATCACAATGAGCTATGTTATGAGTGGAAGGTCTTCAGGATGGGGACACCTACTCATTCATGGAAAGCAGCGGCTTTGCAGGTTCTTTTATAAAATAGCCATTGCAACAGAGAAATATGTAAAAGAACCACCATGGACTTTCTTTGGTCTTAAATTCATTCTGTTCCATTTGTTTCTCCCTTTTCCTTTCAGGTTCTCCTGCAGCGGCAGCTTCTGGCATGCTGAGAGGAGAAAGCGGAACAAAGGGCAGCCAGGGAAGGTGAGCAGGTACAGGCAAGGAGGCTTCGGGTCCGGAGCCTCGGTTCTGTTGGCAAATCATCTTATTGTCCGTCATGTCTCTGAAGTGTCTTTCCCATCTTTCTCTTCTTTCCATTTTCTCTGCTCCCATCCTCATAAGCCTGCAGTACCTCTGGCTTGGGCAATCATCTTTCTATTTTCTTATTTATTTAGGACCAACTGAATTTCAGGTACTTCCTATTACAGTCTCAAGCAACACAATAACTCTGTGAGTTAGGTATTAATGTCTCCATTTCATAGACAAGGAAACCAAGGCTCAAGGGTTTTAGTGACTTGCCCAAAGCTAGACGTTAGTAGGAAGAAATAGAGCTGACACCTAAACCCAGCTCGGCAACCTATGCCCATGCCCTTTCTACTGGAGCAAAAATACTGTATATTTTTGCAATATACAGTAAAACCTTGGATTGGAGTAACTTGTCCTCTGAGTGTTCTGCAAGATGAGCAAACATTCCTAGTAAATTTTAACTTCATAAATTAACGATATCTTGCAATACGAATGGCAGGTGGCACCAAATGTCACATGATCACAACTGAGCCAATGGTTCTTGAAATTCACTATGATATACAAGTGCTTTGGATTACAAGCACGTTTCTGGAATGAATTATGCTTGCAAACCAACTTTTTACTCTATTTTAATGCATTTAAAATTATGCATGTGATAAATGAATACTCTTTAAAAAATATATTATAGGTTAATATCCTCATTAATCACTCTTCTCTATTCCTAGTTCTCCCCGCCCCTATGCCCCAAAGGTAACCACAGTCACAGTTTGCATGGATTGTTCCAGATCTTATTCTAGGTATTTCATACAGCTGTTTGTGGCCCACCGCACTGGAGGGACCAATGTAGTGCTCTCAGGCATGGGACCCACTGCACGGGTCACCTCCTGTGACACTCGCCAGCACTTTGCATGTGGCTGAGTGGCTCTTCTTGGTAACTGGTTGGTTTGCAAATCCTTCTCATTAGACTACAGGTTTATAACGTGCAGGAGGTTCTAGCCTCTGCTCCAGATCAGGCAGGGAATATTGGGTATGTTCCATTTGGTGTGTATTTCCATCCTTCCCCTTCTTTACATGATTTCTCCTCATCGACTTTTAACCAGAACACTGGGTCCATTTCTCTAATGTAGCTATCATTCTTTTTGTAGAAGATACTTCAGTAAGTATCACTTTGTGCTGTAAAAGAAGCTTAATATGGCACTTCTGTACCACTGATTAATTTACTACCTCCTTTTTTGCACCTTTTTCTTCCGTTAATAGAACTTGTGAGCTAGCAATGGGGAAAATAAGTTATTTTGAGATCGCCAAACTTCTTGAAATCAGCCCTGGGGGTTATCACTAGACTAGATACACACGGTCACCCCTGCTCCCTGCATGTTGAATCTCCAGCCCCTTCACGGTCCTGCAGTAGGACCTTTGGGAAAGAAAGGGACACATTTGTAAGGGGAGAGGCTGGTGTTGCTGACCCTCATGGAGATAAGCACTTGGGGCTTGGAATCTGGACATCCCAACCTGGGAATACACAGCTGTGTGCCCCAGAGTCCCCCAGCATGCAGACCCCTAGGTAGAATTCTGATGCAGACTCTACGTGACAGTGATTACGTGGCTGTAATGCTAAGTTCGGAAGGTGACTCATCTTCCCTGCCCAGATGGAAGTCAGATGTCAGGGGCTTCCTTGCGGTACTTAGCAGACTGTGGGCCAAGACATTTGCTTTACATTAGTGTTATTTGAGACACCTGACCAAGGGGTTCAACGAACTTGAAAAATGTGGAGAATGATGGGAAAAACTGCTACTGCTTACCCCTCCCTCAGGTAGGGGCAAGGGGATGAGAGCAAGCAAGTCGCTGTGGTTCAAAATTGCCCCACACTCTGCGAGTCAGAGATGGCCAGTCCCAGATGTGACACCCTCTACCACAGGGGTGGACACCCCACTTCAGGGGCTTGTCACAGTGCATCTGGTTCCTGAGGAAGGAGGGTTCCCAGGATGGTGAGCGGACTGAAAGATGAGAAGAATAGAGTATATGGGGGCGCCTGGGTGACTCAGTCAGGTAAGCATCTGTCATCGGCTCAGGCCATGTCTTTTAGTTTGTGAGTTCTAGCCCTGTGTTGGGCTCTGTGCTGACAGCTGGGAGCCCGGAGCCTCCTTTGGATTCTGTGTGTCTCTCTCTGCCCATCCCCTCCCTGCTCACACTCTGTCTCTCAAAAAAAAAAAAAAAAAAAAAAAAAAAGAAGAAGAAGAAGAATGGAGTATCTGGAAGCTTGGGTCAGTGTGCTATCTTCATTAATTTTCTCTGTCTCAGGGCTGCTCATGGGAAAACCAGTTAGTATATATTTTATTCAGTGATTGATCACTAAGTTTGTTTATAGACAGAGTTGTGATACAAATAGTTGCTGCCACAAGGTGGCAGCAGCATCTTCTCGGCTGTGTTCACTACCCTAGTGGGTGCTTTTTCTTCAACTGCAGAAGAAATGGTGTTCTTCCAGCTTGTACTTCTAGAGACAAGTTGCTCTTTGAGAAGCTTAGAAGCTTCACAGTATATATTACAGGAGTTTTCTTAATGTTTCTCTTTTCTTAAATTAATGTCTGGGAAAATATGAGATTATGCATTAGTGGGTAGCTTTTCTGTCTTTTCCTAACAGTGAAAATTTTAAATCTAACTCCTTGTGTCTGTGAACCCAGTGGTTTTGCAACAGGAATAGGGAACAAGGGAAACTGACCAGATATTCTAATTTAGGCAGACAGTCTTGGTTCTGGCAGTGAGCTGGTGGCTCTGGAAGAAGTCCCAGGCAGGCTCTGCTCTGTCCCTTATCTGAACGAGCTGATGAGCTGGCCCCCTTCCAGAAAAGGGTGACCAGAGCAGAGAGGGATCTGGAAACCAGGCTCGACAGGGACCTGTGGAAGGGAAGGGGCATGTTTGCTAAGGAAGAGATGATGTCAGCATTGCTGTCAAATATTTGAAGGGCTGTCACGGAAAAGAGGTGGTTGGAATCGGATTGGTTAAATGGCTCTGGAAGTGACCTTAGAAATCCCATCAGACACACTCCTCTATTTCCAAAAGGTGGACATAAGGTTGAGAGGGTGACGCTTGCCCAGTGTCACACAACTGGCTGGTGACAGACAAGCTAGGACTACAACACAGATCCTTGACAAAACCCACATATGGTCACCAATCAGGTCGTAACTGTCCCCGGGTGGGAGAGGGGAGAGTGGTGGCCTCAGTTTAGTGTTGAAGCAGAAACTGGGTGTCCACAGAGTTCCTGAATTACTCAGAGAGCTGGCCACAGCCCAGTCACCAGAAAACTGGGTTTACGTCTAACATTTTCTACTTCTGTGTGGTTGTCATAGGATTCTCAGTAATTGGCAGGTAATTCAGGGTAACAGAAAGTTTGTGTGTAGGTGGATGAGGTAGAGGTTGGAAAGGCAGACCCTATGAGAGGTCTGGCTTCTAGAAAAGTCTGCTTGTATGTGGTGGTCCAACAGGAGGCTAGCAGATCTCTTACCCAGGGTTCCCTAATGCCTGCCCTTGCCGAGTCCCTAGCCTCTGTCTTGGGGGAAATGAGGGCAGCAGAGAGGGGCACTGCAGCCTTCTCTAGACCACACCCAGGGCTGTGGGGACGGAGGGGGTTACTTGTGATCTGAACTTGGTGCTCCCATAGCCAACTTCACAAACTCCATTCTCGTCTCTTATCTCTGAAAAATCCTTCATAAGCAATATATGATATAAATGTTTTATCATCTCTCCATTCATTGGTTTATTGTCTTTGTGGAGCTGTCTGGATGACCTGGTAATGTGGTTTCATCACACCTTGTGTGACTTTGATTATCACCTGGATGATGAAGAAATGGGTGCAGGCTATTTGCTAGATACAAAACACAATAATTAAGGACCTAATGACTGTTTTCTTGGCATGGATAGGAGTGGCAGCAGCAGCACGCTGAGGAAAATTAGGTCCTTCCACTGCATTTAACCAGAGAATGAACTGACTGTGACAGAAGAGATTGGGCGACCCTGCTTCCTGAATGTGTCACACACACCTTTGTCACACAAATTACCCAAATGAACTTTGGTGGGAAGGACATTTTAAAGGGAGTTGTGTATATGTCTTTAGGTTGTTAGAAATGTATAATTATATGTTACATTTGTTTGCTTAGGATGAGGCTAAAGAAATTATTTAAGTTAAAAAGGGAAGTAGATTAGAAAAATAATGGCTGTTAGGAAGTGCTGTGCGCCAAGTCACATACTGAGTGTTTCCAACATAGCGCTTCATCTTACTCCTTTCCAGCCACTGTCAGAGTTGAATTCCATTTTACAGAAAACCAAACTAAAGCAAAGAAAATTTTAACTTGCTCAAATTCAAACAGTTGGAAGGGGCAGACATGTCTGCATCCAACCAAACCCAGATCTGTCTGAATTTAGAATCTGGATTCCTCACTCCATGAGAGAGGACTGTATAGAATGTAATCCCCACCCCACCCCTGACAGAGGGGCCTTGTTTTTGCTGTACCCCAGCACAGAGTAGGGCCTCAATAAGTCTATGTTGAATGGACGAATGAGTGAAGGAATGAATAACATATAGTAGATGCTGATTCTGGCAAAAATTTTCAATTGGTATGTGTACTGATGCTTAGGAAACCCTGACCTAGTTTAATGGTTTTAAAGGGTGTCCTCAGGAACTATCCTGGGGTTCAAGTCACAGAAAAATTGCCGTAGGGGACTGCTGTGAGGGTAGGGGAAGGCCAGGAGGCTGGCTTCCAGACCATTCTCCCAGCTCCCTCCAGGTCAGTTCCCTTTTATCTATTATGGCCCGTCTTCCTACTTTAATTTTTTAATAAGTCTTTACTGCTGCCACAATGAAAAGAGACAACAAAGCAAAAAATAAAAAAAAATAAAACAAAACCAAAACCTCCCAGGGATCTAGTGCAGTAATATCACCATGCTGATGAAGAAACCAGGATGGAGGTGGAGGGACACCTGGGGGCTCAGTCAGTTAAGCATCTGACTTAGACTCAGGTCCTGGGGCCAAGCTGAGCCCCGGGTCGGGCTCTGTGCTGCCAGCTCAAAGCCTGGAGCCTGTTTCAGATTCTGTGTCTCCCTCCCTCTCTGCCCCTTCCTCGCTTACGCTCTGTCTCTCTCAAAAATAAATAAATAAATAAACATTAAAACAAAAACAAAACTGGGGCCCAGAAAAGTAAAAGATTAGAAGGAAGTTAGAACTTGAATCCTGTCTTCCTGACCCTTTCCCAGTGCTTATTTCATAACACAGAGAAAATTATGTTCGAAGCACATTGGGAAACACCATTGTCATTGTGATGCTGTGTCTTGCATGTAGGGAAATAGCTGTAGGCATCAACCCTGGCCTACATAAAGATGCATTTTAAATGCTGGGTGTTTCCCTTTACGAAACTGTCTTAGGCAAGGCCAGTTCTCATCATTTAATCCTGCAAAAGCAGAGGTAATTTGGAAGTACAAATTTAGGAGGGAGAGACAGAATTAGTCCATCTTATTAAAAAGAAGGTTTTAGGGCACAATGTAATAAAATATATTGCTCAAATGAATATAATTTAATAAATCACAATTCAAACCTTGAGCATAGATAAAAGATAACATTATTGCACAAGCCATGGTAAGTGAAAGATGAACTAGAGATAAAAAAGGGGCAAGTTCAGTGGAGGGGGGGCAGAAATTATTTCCAACTGGGGTGGCTTCAAGGTGTCAAGGTATCAGCAACACTTGAGGGGGCCTTGAAGGATTTGGGGGTCCATCCATTCATGAGATAGGGGCGGGGAAAGGCTTTGGGTGAAGTGGGTAGGGATTTGGGGAAAACATTTATGATCAGAGCTGGGGCACTAGGCCAGTGGGTGGCGAATGTGAAGTGTCCTTGGGGCAGACTGTCTGTTATGTCCTTTACTTGAAGTGAATGATGGGAAAGCATTTTTAAACATTTTTAATAATGTGGAAGTCAAAGACATGCATTATCCATGATAATAACATTCTTATTTTTTGAAAATACAGTTTCCTTCAACTACATGCATGCAATAGAAAATTTTTATTATTCTTTAAGATCTATAATTGTTTTTAAAACACCCATCTGTCTAGTTTTCTGAAATAAATGTAAATTGTTAAATGCAAACCAGTTTTAAAAAGCTAAATCTTATTTTAAATGAACGAGATTTTATGACTCAACGTAATCTATTGGAGATTTCTGTCATTGTTAAGTCACAAGTCACTGTGGGAATTACTGGGTTCATGTTTTGGAGGAAACAACACTTGACAAATTCTTGCTAAAAATAAACTTTTGTGAAGAACAATTTGGGGGGGTTATTAAGAAAATTCAGAAAACGTAAGTAATGCGGGAAAATTATTAAATATTAAAATAAATTTAAAACTTAATAAATAGCATTATACTGGTATATTAGTAGATATAAATCAGTGGAAGCAAGAAGCAAGGATTTTACATATGATAAAGAGGGGTTATTAATGTTCTAGAGCTGCTGGCCTCTGTACCATTGATTGGGTGTCTTAAAACAACAGAAATTTCTTCTCTCGTGGTTCTGGAGGCTAGAAGTCTGAAACTGAGATGCCAGCGGGGCAGCACTTTTCCTGAAGATTCTGGGGAAGAATCCGGCCTTGCCCTCTTCCTAGCTTCTCATGGTCGCCAGAAACCCTTGGTGGTCTGGGGCTTGTGGGGCCATGACCCTAGTCTCTGCCTCCAGCGTCCCATGGCCATCTTCTGCCTTTGTTTCTCAGTCTTCAGATGGCGTTCTCTCTGCATCTAGTTCTTTTCTTCTGATAAGTACACAAGTCCTACTGGAGAAGGGCCCATCCCAGCATAATCTCATCTTAACTAAGTACATCTGCAGTGATATAATTAGTTCGTTATGAGGTGCTGGGGGTTAGGGCTCCAACATATCTTTCTGGGGGACACCTTTCAATCCAGACCATATGGCATCATAAAATAGTAGGGAGAGAAATAATTGCTCAATGAATGACAATGAACTCTTTGGGGAAAAAAATAAATTTAGATGGATACTTCATACTTTAGCCCCAAATAAACTTAAAATGGATTCAGGTTAAACATAAAATATGAACAAGTAAAAAAAAAAAGAAAAAGAAAATATAGGTGCATTTTTATTTTATTATCGGATCAAAGACTATAAAAGCAGTCATAAATGTTTGTAAACATCTGAATCTGTCAAAAAAATTAAAAACTTAAAATATCAGAATAAATGTAAATCACGGAAAACATTTACCATAAGTATGACAAACATACCCAGAATTCTTCAAACTCACTAAGAAAAAAATACTAAAGCATCAATAGAATAAAAGAGGACAAAGTTATGAACAGTTAACATTTCCAATCAGACTTTTGTCTCCAGCTGTCCGTTGAGACAGCTCTTGTTGGGACTCCTGGCGGTGGGTGGGGGTGGGGGTGTCAGTTGGTTAAGCAAGCATCTGCCCCTCCCCCACTCTGTCTTTCCCCCAGAATAAATAAATAGACATAAAAAAAAATGCTCTTGTCAAAGTGGCCAGTGCCCTTTGTCAGTCCTCAGCCCTCACCTCACTTGGTCTGTCTGTAGCATTTGATGTTGATCCCCTGTTCTTCTTTGGAATATTCTCTTCACTTGGTTCTGGAACTCTCTACCTTCTTGGTTTTTACCCTGGCTGCCCACTACCCTCATCTTTCTCAAGTCTGTCCTTCTCTCTCCATGGTGCTATCTTCTAGATGGTTTGCTCTGGCCCAAAACCTGAGGGGTCATTGCCGACTCCAGTCTGTGGGTGAGTTGTCTGTCTTTAGAATACATCCTGAGTCTAATGACTTCTCCATCATCCCAGGTCAGGCCTCCATCTTCCCTGCTGGGCTGCAGTAACAGCCTCCTAGCTTGTCTTCCTGCTTTGGCTTGTTCCCTATAGATAAGTGTCCACAGAGCAGCCAGAAGTTGTTTCTCTGAAATTGGAAATACAAACACACGGTAAAATATTTTTAAATTAAAAACAAATGAAAAATTTCAATTTAAAAATGATCCAGAGAGAATTAATAATGTGAAAACCAAATCTAACCCTCCATCCCATCCAGTTCCTTTCCCCAGAGCCAATCAGTTTCTTGCACTTCCTTCCAGAGTTATCCTGGATATTCCTTTGTATATACTGTATACAGTGTTCTGCATCTTGCTTTTTTAGAATCACCTGCTGAAAATCTAAGATCAGGTTATTCTAAAGCTTAAAACTGTCTAGTGGCTTCCTGTTACACTTAGAACAAAATTCATACGGTCTACAAGGCCCTACATGACTTGTCCCTGGTCCACTCTGTCTCTTACCCTCACCCACATTACACTAGCACATTGGCCCTCCTGGTGCTCTTCAACCAAACAGGCTGCATCTCTCCTCTGGGCCTCTGTCCTCTATGTTTAGAATATCCTCCCCATTTTTCTTTCCTTCATTTCATGGAGGTTTCTGCTGAGATGTGACCTTATCAGAGAGGCTCTCCCTGATCCCTTATTCAAATACCATCCTTACCTCTACCCCTGCGCACTGTTCTTCCTTACCTTGCTGTGTTTTTCTTCACAGCTCTTCTTCTTTGTTGAGATTATATTAACTCAATTATTACTTGTTCCCCTACCCCTATGAAAGCTCCATAAGGAAGGTGCTTTGCTCACCACTGTATGTCCAGGGCTGACAGTTGTCCTTGGGGGTGTGGTGGCATTTGATTAATATTAACTGAAATGAATAATGAAGCAAGATATTGTCACATGTGATATTGGCAAAACTTAATTTTAAAAATGCTAATAGTACTGATAGGGACTACTGATAGAATTATAGATTGGCATCATTTTTACCCTGAAAATAATTTGAAAATGCGTGTTAAGAACATTAATAGTTATGTATCCTTTGGGCACATGTCTAGTAATCCATCACAAAGAAACGGCAAGACGGGAGGAAATCATTGTACAGAAGGATGATCATTACCCACCAGGCATTAATTAAATAAATTACTATAAATACATATAATATGGTATTATGTAATTTGTTAAACTCTTAAATGTAAAAAATATATAATGACATGGGAAAATTGAATTCTATAATACCAGGGGAAAATACAGATGATAAATAAAAAGTTTGGAATCAGCGTAAATTTTTTAAAGTTTTTTCTATCCATTTTGAGAAAGGGTGAGAAAATCCCAAGCAGCCTCTGCACTGTCAGTGCAGAGCCCGATGAGGGGCTCAAACTCATGAACCCTGAGATCATGATCTCAGCTGCAACCAAGAGTCAGATGCTTAAGTGATTAAGCTGACGCACCAGTGTAAATATTTATTAATAGGAGACTGACTAAGTAATATGCAATGTTGAGGCAATGGAACATTATATAGCTTTTATATCGTAGGTCCTTTTTTTTTTTTTTTGATGTTCATTCATTTTTGAGAGTGAGGGCGAGACAGAGGATCTGAGAAGGCTCTGAGCTGAGAGCCGCTATCCTGGTGTGGGACTTGAACACACAAACTATGAGATCATGACTTGAGTCGAAGTCCGATGCTCAACTGACTGCGCCACCCAGGTGCCCTTTACATAGCTTTTAAAAATAATGAAGGATCTTTCTGTAGTGATTCTGTGGGACTTCTCAAGTATGTTACTATATTTATAGCAGTCAAATAAAACAGGGTGCAAAGCAATGTGGATAAGATGCTCTAATTTATACTAAAATTATATACACATATTCATATATGCATTATTTTCTAAGAGAATTTAAAAACAAATTTATCATTTTTATTTTAAAAATAAAGTTAGGATAAACTGGCAACTAGTTGCCTCTGGCAAATGCACTTGGGTATCCAGAGTCTTTTTTTTTTTTTTTTATTTTGGTATGGCCTTTTGAATTTAATGCCACATGTATGTTTCACCTGTACAAAAACATATTTAAATGTAAAATCTGCACATACAATAGGTAACAATAAAAAGTAGGTCTAAATATATGAATAGAAAAGTCTGGAGCATAAATAATCTCAAAATGTTAGGAGGGATTTTCCCTTGATGCTGGATTTACTATTGATTTTTATTTTCTTCTTGTAGTTTTTGTATTTACCCAATACACATGGATTGTTTTTATAGATAAAAATATTTTGTTAAAAACTTACTCATTTCCATTTTTTTTTGCAAATATCAATTGTTAAAACTGAATTAGCTTTATGTAGACTTCTGCTCCTAGTATGCTAAGTTAGTTTTCTAAACTGATGTAACATAAGCCCAAAAATACACAAAGTTAGTTTAAGAGATTGTTTATATGTTGGAGATAACACGATTGTAATATCATCTTTTTTGTTTTATTGCACATCTCAATTTTCTGAATTTCTTCTTCACAGCAAATAACACATCTGTGTTCGTTTTGATGTTTTCAAAGGGATCTCTACGTGGCTCAGCTCCCCAAGGAGAGATCCCCTTTGAGAATCTCAGATCATGGGAATGAGGATCAAAAGTATGTAGACAGAGACACCAGGCCTTTAGAGAACTTCGGCCAGCTTGGGGTGCCTTTTCACAAGTTCCGCAGTGTTCTTCTCTTCCTGTCTTTACTCAAACTCCAGTTCTTGTCTTCCCAGTGAATCTGGCTGGAGTTAGGAAAGCAAAGCCCCTAATTGCCTAATCACAGATGTGGATCACTGATAGGATCTTAAATGAGTGCTGAGGAATTTGGCTGTGTGAGCTGTGCCTGTGTTGGTTCTACAGAGAGTGGGGAGAGATTTTTTTTTTTTTCTTTTCGAGGTGAAAACAATTTCCAGTAATCTTCATTGCTGTTGTACTTAATTTTACTCCTCAAAAAGGGTAAGTGACTTTTTGAACCAAGTCACCCCCATTCACAGTGCCCACACCTAGAAAGTGACCAAGGGGAGTGAAGCATGCCTGTCTATTACGGTAGCAAGCTCGTGCAACAAAATAGACTCTGGGCTTCCGGGTCTTTGGTTCGCGGTCTCTGATTTGTGACTGAGTTGGAGCAGGTCTTAATTTTACTTGCAAATAGTCTACTTAGCATCTGTCATATGAGTCTTATAGTTTTTGCCTCGATGAAATCTAATTAATATAGTCAACTGGCAATAACTAGGCTAGTTGAGCCTGTATACATTGTTACATATAAATTGACAAACAGGGGCTCATTTTTCCCCAACTGGCCCTAGTGCTATGGCAAGAGAAGGGGAACTGCCAAAAGCCAAGCCTGTGTTCTGAAATCAGGTAAGTGTTCTGGAGGTAGAGAAACTGACCCAGGGGGGCACAGGAGCAAGACATGTGTACCCCAGAACGATGGAGTGTGTGGACATGTCAGATTGCCTCAATTTCTCTAAAGAGACAGGCCTCTCTGGGAAGCTGAAAACAAAAATGTCAGGGAAAGTGCTGAGTCAACATATATTGGCCATCTCTATTTGGAAGTGGATGTTCTAAACCAGTATCCCTCCTCATTCCAGTACTTTACAGTTCACACTGCCTTATCGGTTTTTCTGGGCACGTGACTGGGTTCATTGGCCATCTTCTAGACTAGGACAAATTGTGCATTCACCTCTGCATTTGTCCCTCTGGAAATGAGTGACCTGCAAAAAACTACATAAAGGTCCTTCCTAAAATTTTCAGAGGAGATGATTTTCCCCTAGACTAGACAAGCTAGCCATGGAGACCCTCTGTGTGTCTGCCTGATTAGTTAGCTTGGGCATGAAATTCTGGAGTTTCTCTCTCTCTCTCTCCTTTTATTCCCTCTCTCCACCTCTCATTTTGCTTTTCTCCTTTCCTTGTCCTTCTTTCTCAGAATCTAAACAAACTACTTAACTTGCCTCTTGAAACTCCATTTATGATATTTCTCACCGGAAGCATGTCTTGGGGGGTGGTGTCTTATCCTCAATTCCAATCAGTTTATCAAAATATTTCAATATTTTCAAATAAAAATAGAGCACTTCTGCAGAGGAATCCCAGTGAGTAAAAGTTTCTGTAGCTCATTTCATCTACTTCATAAGTGTTAGTGATGTTATGGAACTTGCAAAGGATAATGTTAAAAACAAAACATTATTTAACTTAAAAAACCCGACTATTTATGGTACAATCATTATGCGTTGAACACTCTCCAAGTGATTTCCTTGCCCTATCTTAAAACATTTCTGGCAACCCTATAAATAAATATTTTGCTCCTTTTTTTTTTTTTTTTTTTTTAAAGAAAATGAGTCCCAAAGAAGTTAAACAATCTTGGAAATCATACAGTTAGTGGTGGGGCTGGGGTTTGAACCTCGTGTTTGGTTTTTACTACATATGTCTAAGGAAGCATGAAGTTTTGAACCAAATGTCGATGGAAAAGCAGGAGAGACTATTAGATAAGTAAAATACATTTGGGAATAGGTATTCAGATACTGTTTTATTAATTTATTAATATTTATTCTGTTTTAGAATTGCTTTTTATTTGGTATGTGTGTTAGTTCAGGCACAAAACAGTTCTTGACTTCAGGTTTGAGTTTTTGTCTTCCAACCAATTCAGAACTCAAGGAGGACATTGGGCTGGGCATGGGGAGTGGTTAGGAGTGGCTCCTATACACTGTCCAACTCATTTTTCAGCTCCTAAATGAGGGATGGTCCTTCAGCCTTGGCCCATAGGCCAAGGACCCACATTATCCTGTTGGATACCACTTTCTATTTAGACACTCTTATCTCTACCTGTGCCCTCTGCTTCCTCCCTGTCGTGCCTTTTAGCCCCTCTGACCTCTGCTGCCTCTAGAAAAGAAGACCACTCACTCACCCATTCTGGTGGGGGGATGGGCTGGAAATGACCTTGGGTTTTGTATGTGTGGCCTCTGCAAGACAATCAGACCACGTGCTCTCCTAGTGGGTTTTCTGTGCAGTTCTGACCCCCTCACTCTAGAACTGCACACCCCAATGCCCTCTATGTCTTGACTTCTTTAGGTGCCACACCCAGTAGGGTGCAGGGTGGTGAGAGCCACGGGATAGATACTGTTTTTCTGCTATAAGCCACTGATTTTTACATTTTTGTTCTCCTGGATATCAGCAATGGGTTTTCATTAATATAAAATCTATTTTTTGGCAAGTGGGAGAAAAGTGACTAACGGTTGGAAGGGGTCACATCATTTTATAATTGTTTTTTTGTTGAAAACAACACATCCATAGAATTATTATTATTACCATTATACCATTTTTTAAAATATAAAAAGGCTTTCAAATCTATTATTTTACTTATTTATTATTTTACTTACATTAATCCTCATAACAATCTTTTGGAAGGTAATTTAGACATGAATATCTTTTATGAATCTCAAACTTGTATATTTTCCTCTTTACTACTTAATGTTTTTTGACCCACCCATGATTGCTATTTTAAAGAAGGCTATCTTACTGTATCTGGATAGTTTTTCTAACCTATTTTCCAAGGATTAACCTCTGTACTATTCTTTTTTATTTCTTGGATTGAAGGGTTGGAAAAATATTAAATAATAGTTTTTCATCTGACATTTTTTATTGGTACTTATTTTTAATATTTCATTTAATTTTATTTTACTTATTTTTGGTATTAGTTTTAAGCACAATAACTCCAATATTTCCCCATTTTTTTCCATTTTGAAATTTTATTTTCCTCTTGCATTTTTGTGAATGCTTACCTTTTTCCCTCTTTTGATAGCAAAATTATTAGACATTATAGAAGTTTTGGAAAATATAAAAAAGTACAAAGAAAATATACAAATCACAATTAACCAAAAAAATTCCACCTAGAAGTAAACCTATTAACAATTTTGTGTATATTCTTTTCTATCTTCTCTTGTTACTCTATTTTTACAACATCATAAATTATTAAAATTCCTAACTGTTATACATTTTTAATGTTTACAATTTTCCTGTCTTCTAAAGAGTGTCATGGTAAGCACCTACTTATATAAATATTGAATATATCTGATAAATTCCTACTAAAATTGCATAGTCAGTTTTAAGGCTCTTAGTGAATAATTCCAGAAGGTTATCCACAATGTTTTACCAATATATGTTTCCAAAAACGTTGCCTAAGACTGTATATTTTACCAACCACTACACAACCTTAGGAGTAATCACTATTTCAATATTTGCCTTCTTGCTGAGTAAAAATAGTACCCTAGCACTGTTTTATTTTGTATTTTAATCTTTCACAAGGCTGAGTATATTGCGTGTATGAATTGCCTTTTCACATTCTTTGTTCATTTCTTATTATTGAGGAGCAAATTAAAAATAATTCTTATAAGGTCTCTTTCTATTCTAAAGATATTAACCCCTTTTCTATTACATATTATAATTAGCTTGTCATTTGCCTTTTTTTGATTTCTTTTTGAGAGAGAGTAAAAGTGAGGGAGGGGCAGAGGGAGAAAGAGAATTTTAAGCAGGCCCCACACTCAGCACGGAGCCCGATGTAGGGCTCAGTCTCACACCTGGGAGATCACAACCTGAGCTGAAATTACTGATTGAACTACCCCAGACACCCTCATTTGCATTTTTAGTGATGTTTTAACAATTTTTTAAATTTTAAAATTATGGATGGTTATCAAATGTTACCAAATCTCTCGATACCTACTGACATTTTCCTATTTTAAAATCTATAGATGTGATATACTGTAGTAATAAAGATAAACCAATACATTGGACTACCCTTGTTTTCCATAAATTCTACTTAAGCATTATATAATTCCTTTCAATTTTACAGTACTTTTCAGGAGAACAAATCATTTTATACTATTAGAGATAACAATTGTTTTTCTTTCTTTCTTTCTCTTTCTTTCTTTCTTTCTTTCTTTCTTTCTTTCTTTCTTTCTTTCTTTCTTTCTCTCTTTCTCTCTTTCTCTCTTTTCTATCTTTCCTTTCCTTTTTTAAGGTTCCACACCTAGAGTAGAGCCCAATGCAGGGCTGTAATTCATAACCCTGAGAACAAGACCTGAGCTGAGATCAAGAGTCAGATACTTAACTGACTGATCCACCCAGGTGCCCTGATACCAAGTGTTTTCTGCCTTGGGATTCTTCTACAGCTGAATAACCACACTGCCTCCCCACTTCCAAGTGTCAGGTGACCTGCTGGAACTGGTGGTCAGAGTTCCCTCGGTACACTCCCCATGACCAAGCTGTCATCACCGTGAGTAGGGCCAGTTTGGTTTTCCTGTTGGGGACTTGGGACATGGAGACGGTCATTGGTGGTTATGTGACCTCAAGTGTGTCGAGTCACATGCCAGCTGAACAACAGATCAGGAAACCTTGTGGTTTCTGAGAAGTAGAAGGCAGAAGGTGGGATCCTACGGGCTCTCGAGTTTTTCATGTTTCCAGTGAGTCTTATGTACTCTCTCTGCCCCTGGATTCTGTGAGAACCTCCAGAGGTTTTTCAATCACATACCTTCTCCTTTGCTTAAGGGAGTTGGAGGTTCTTGATTTATGCTGCCAAAAGCTAACATGCACACACCATCTTGCTGGGCTGAAGCTCATGATCATGTCATACCAGAACTCTGGGAGTTGCTGGCCTCCTAAAAACCAAAAGGGGTTGAATTCAGCACTACATGATCCAGAAGTTTCCTTCCATCCCTGTAATTCTACTTGTTTATGAAATTAATGTTGCCTTTTATTGGGACATTTTCTATATATAGGTTGGTAGAGCTCTAGAATGACAGAGATTCAGTTAAAAACAATGGTTGAGAGGGAATATGTTGAGAACAGACCTCTTAAGACAGGAAGACATTTCCCATTTTCAAAAAATTATATTTCCTTAAAATCTGAAGGCGCATTTTGCTTTGCAGTCATTGAATTGAAAGGGCACCTCTGCTTCCTAAAGAGTGGAACTACAGCCGTCTGTCTGTGCTTCTCTTCACGTACCTCAGACTGGGCATCTGGCAGTGACAGGTAATCAAATCATATCAAGGGACATTGAGCCATCTGCCCTAATTTCAGCCCTCAGAAGTGAGCTATTGGAAAGGGTTTCAGCTTTTCATCTTGAGCCTACCAGCCAGCACGGTTCAATTTCCTCAATGAAAGTATTGATTGAGTCCTTTAAAAATAATTCCCAACCCTGCCGACATCAAGGAGATATGCCTCATAGCATCGAGATAAAAGATAATCATGCTGTGAATAAAGCTGTTAAATTTTCTTTCACACACAAAACAAAACTCTCAAATGCATGTCTTAAATGGGCAACAGAAAAGAGCAGCAAGCTAATTGGGACTTGAGGATTAGGAAAGCACAGTGCTGGGAGGTGAGGAGGGGTTGAGGGTGACAAACCTTGGGCCTCCTGAAGCCAGGGCCATACTGGAGTGTTCCTCCCAGTGACATTGTGAGCTATGAAAGCCCCACATCAACACTTTGGCTGACGTATATTTGTATTTTGCTCGTCTTTTTGGTATCTAGATTGTGGCATTCTCTTCTTATGGTGATTTTATTTGTGTTACATTTAAACTAATAAGTGTATGTCTATTTGAAGTATCACATTATATTTGAACTCTCCTACAACCAGCGTCAAAACTGATTGGCTTTTACTTTTAAATCCTTAAAATTTTAATCAGTTTGGGCTGCTATACCAAATTATCATTGTCTGAGTGACTTAAACAATACACCGTAGAGTGCCAGCAAGCCCAGGTTCTTAGTGAGGGTCCCTCTTCCTGATTATGTCCTCAACATGGGCTTTCATTGGTGCATGCAAAAAAATAGGCGGCGGGGTTTCAACAAAGAAATTTTAAGAGACACAAGCGCTCAGTTTATAGCATCTGGTAATACCTATTCTATTCAGGATTACATTTTAGGATGGATTTCCCAGAAGTGGTTTGAGATGAGGGGTCATGTGAAAGTAGTTTGTTAGGAAATGAAACTGGTGGGGGAAATGGGAATAGGCAAGAGTGTCATGCCAAAGTCCCACAGGAAATAACCCTTCAGCAGCACAACCGTCCTGATTAGGGCAAGAGTTACAAATAGCACCCAGGGGATGTACATTCCTATGAAATTATGGCTCTTAAGACCAACAGCTGGGAAATCTGAGGGTAGCCCTCTAAACAGCTGGTTGGTAGGCTCAAAAGTCCCGTTGAGAGAAGGCTTGTACAGGAAAGGGATCCCATAGGATATGCATGGAGCACAAACAGCAAAGTCCAAGAAACAAAAGCATACTGAAGCTAACTTCATTAAAAGGGTCTCAGTTAAGATTGTATCTGGCTGCCTGTATTAGAAGCCCGACTCTGTACCCAAGGAGAAGAGTTTATGTTTCTAATGTAATAAGGAGAAGAGTTTAGAGATTGGCAGTGCGGGATTGGGTCGATTGTTTTTCATTGGCTCTTAGTTCCGTCATTCTCTTTAGATGTAGGGAGTTGGGGAAAGGTGGCACATGGCTCCCCCGAAAAGAACAATTTTTCTTTTAATAAAGGGTTGGCAATGACTGGGTACTTAGCAGTGTCCACACAACAGAGGCTTTTGTTTTGTTTTTGCAAAAATACAACGGGTCATCTTAGGGGCATCCCAAGACAAGATGCAAACCCGCTTGAATTCCTGGGATTGTGCCAGGACTAGCCAATGAGGAGCTTGTATTTTCGAAGTTAACTTTGATTGGACAGTGGAGCATGCACATGCGCAGGGGAGATATGTGAAAAAGCAGGTTTCATGTTGACCTGTATCGTGGTGAGCACTGGGCAAGGTGCATACCAGGCAGCCACGCAGTTAGCTTGGCTCTACACGCCAAGCCTGGGACCTGGGTTGGGCTGGGTGGTGGTGATGGTGATGGTGATGGCGAGGGCAGCCACAGAAGCAGCCCCAGTGGCAGCAGTAGCCACGGCCCTGGAGAGAGGAGGGGCCCCAGTGCCAGGACCCATGGCAGGAGGCCAGCTTACCCGGCTGTCTCTGGAGCCCATCTCTGGGGCATTGGCACAAATCTTAACTCCTTGGCTAGGAACGAATAGAGCTCCGGTGATAAAACTTTGTCAGCAAAATTATTACAAAATAAAAATGTACACATGTGCATTTCAATAAAACCTATTAAGGAGTAATTAGAATTCTTCATAGTTTAAAACCTGTGTTTTTGCTAACTGCTGCAGCATTGCCATTAAAGAGGTAATTAAGGTTAAGTAAGGTGATAAGGGCTGGGCCCTAATCCTGTAGTGTCCTTATAAGAAGAAGAAAAGACACTAGACATCTCTCTCGCACTGTGTGTGTGTGTGTGTGTGTGTGTGTGTGTGTGTGTGTTTGTGTGTGTATGTGTGCACGCACGTGTGAGTATACAGAAGAAAGGTTATGTGAGTAATAGCAAGGAGGTATCTTTTTATTTTTTATTTATAGTTTATTACCAAGTTGGTTTCCATATAACACCCAGTGCTCCAGGAAGAGGTATCTTATCAGAAACCCTGACAGCACCTTGATCTTACTTAAGACTTCCAGCCTCCAGAACTGTGAGAAAATTAATTTCTGTTGTGTAAGCCATCCAATCTGTAGAGTTCTATTAAGGCAGCCTAAGCTAATATACCCCAATACATTTTATAAACAATAAAATATTTTGAAGGACAAGTCTTCATATTTTTAGTACCTTTAATGGCACTTTCCCCCTTGCTTTTGAACAAAGGGCTCCACATTTTCATTTTGCACTGGGCCCTGAATTACACAGCTGGCTTTTCTCTGAGTTGAAGTCACTCTTTGTGCCTCTCCTATGGTTTCTTTTCTTTTCTTTTCTTTTTTTAATGTTTATTTCTTTTTGAGAGACAGAGAAGGAGTGGGGGAGGGGCAGAGAGAGAGAGGGAGACATAGAATCTGAAGCAGGCTCCAGGCTCTGAGCTATCAGCACAGAGCCTGATGCGGGGCTGGAACTCATGGACCTCAAGATCATGACCTGAGCTGAAGTCAGATGCTTAACTGACTGAACCACCCAGGTGCCCCCCTCCTCGGCTTTCAAAATGGTTCTTCTTTCTGCTTCCTGTCTCCCCACAGCAGCTTTTTGCTGGCATATAGCCCAACAAGGCCATTTTCATCCTGACTACATGACCTTTTGTCAAGTGTTCAACAGTCACCCATTAATTCCGCCTCAGAGCCCTGACTCTGCATTTCTGGGAGAAAGAATGTAATTGGCTTAACCCAACTTATGGATTGTTTGGTCTTGTACTGGATGTCCATCTGTTCCAACTGGCTGAGGCCACACACACGGAGCTGGCTGGTGAGGCCCACATTTGCAGGGCCTGGGAGGCCTGCAGTTTCAAAGGAAGTGCTGTGGGCTGGACCTGTGTTCTCAACTGAGGCAATTAAAATGCTTACATGGAGGATATCTTGGCCTCAATTCCAAGCTTAACTTATTTTTCCAAGGGTGTTCAGCATCTCCACTCCTAAATATAACCAACCACAGTTTAAAAAGGAAAAGCAGAAACCAGTACTGTGTTCTGAGAAGTATTTCAAGGCTCTGCGGCTCAGCTCTCCATTGACAAAAAACACATTATGAATAGGATCAGATAGAGGGGCGTCTGGGTGGCTCAGTTGGTAAAGCAACCAACTTGCACTCAGGTCATGATCTCCCAGTTTGTGACTTGGAGCCCCGCCTTAGGCTCTGTGCTGACAGCTCACAGCCTGCTTCAGATTCTGTGTCTCCCTCGCGCTCTGCCCCTCCCCTGCTCATGCTCTCTCTAGATAAATAAACATTAAAAATAAAGAAATTAAAAAAAAAGAATAGGATTAGATGGAGATTTTCAACAGAATAATGCAATGTCCATGCATTGTTAGTTTAGGATCCTCTAAATTCATTTAACATGGAGTTTTTTGCGATCTCATTTAACATTAAACTGTGTTTGAAAATAAACATCAGATGTATAAATAAAAGTAGCAACATAAATATTTTCCAGTGAGATAAATGTCAATAATATTTTTTGGCAAGATTCATATTTATCATTTAAAAAAATGTACTAATAACACAGGGTGACTTACCTCGGTGGCTCAGTCAGTTAGCATTGACTCCTAATCTTAGCTCAGGTCCTGATCTCATGGTTCACAGGACTGAGCCCTGTGTTGGCTCTGTGCTGACAGCATGGAGCCTGCTTGGGATTCCCTGTTTCCCTCTCTCTGTGCCCCTCCCCTGCTTGTGCACATTTTCTCAACATAAATAAACATTTTTTAAAAATGCAGTAAAATCAAGAGTTGCTATACATTTCCAGAAGCAAACTTGAAAGATTCCTGTTGAAATAAAAGTCAAATTAAAATCACCGATTACAAAATATTTTAATACAGCAACACCTTAGTTGCCTGGAATTCAGGCTTCGGTACCACTCCTGCAATCTGGATCACGGCAGCGGAACAAAGTTCCCTGATGTGTTGAGGCAGCTTTTATAAAATCAGAGTGCTGAGGCTCATTTGCTTTAATTGCAGAAGAGGACCCAGTCACAGCCTATTCACCTTACTTTATACACTTTCTAAGTAACTCTGATGATCTGCTTTGGCAGCCCAGAGCAGATTAAAACCAACAATTTATTGGGGTAGAAGAAAGGAATGAATGAAAAGCAGATGTGCTGCCAAAACACACAAACTGTTTATTGACATCAGAGAGGAGACTGAAAAGGAGAAACTGTAAAAGGTGTAGTTTGGGGACATTCGGTACACACATATTTATTTGACCTACCGTTCTTGCATACGTTTGATAAGCATACACTTAATATGCCTGTTATTAGCCTTTTGCTATGCTACGTGCCCAGGATACAGAGATTGAAATCTCGGTCCCTGCCCGCAGGGGTTTATAATCTGGCAGAAAGGCTGACAAAGAAAAAGGCAGTTATGATGTGGTATGAAGAATGGTTAAGTGCTAGATAAAATTGAAGCCTGGGTGATGAGCCAGAATGCATTTAAACTATTCCAGGCAAGATGCGATGAAGCCCTAATTAAGACAGCAGCAGTGGAAATGCGGAAATGTGTACGACTTGAAAGATCAAGAAGGTAGAATTTCTAGTTCAGGATGACTGACTGAATCTGAGGGATGAGGGAGAAGGAAAAGTCAGGGATGTCTCTCGGATTCCTGGCTGGTGTGAAGAAACAGAGACTCCTGTCTCTCTAGAGGGCATCATCTTATTAGGGCTGACATTTTAAAAGAAGACTTTGGAATCACTGACCAAAGGTCAGAGAAGTGTGAAATCCATTTAGTAGTGATTTTTCTCTGTTGGGGAAGAAAACAACCCATTCTAAATGAATGGTATACAGAGAAGCCCTTGTAAGTCCCTTGAGGGCAGCACACACGCCATTTATCCTTGTGTCCCCAGGGCCCAAATGTGGTGGGTACTTAATAGTAATTTATTTATTTGACTTATAGAAACCAATTAAAATTACTTTGACCTTTTCTAATCATCTCCCTGAGGGAGTCAGATAAGACTGAGGAAATTTATAGAAGTCTTCTGTCCTTGAGCGGACAGCTATTGGCTTCAGAGATATTTCTCTTTCAAACAGACTTTTTCTTCAGGGAATCGAAAGGTCCATGTTGTCGTCTTGGATCAGATCGTCTGAAGGTCCTGACAAGCAGCCCTCCCATCTCCTCAGGGTTCCGGAGGCTTTTACAAAAATCTCGGACACTAGTTGGCTCCCTGATGCTGATGCTGTGGGGTACAGAGGGAGGCAGGCAGTGGCCCCTCAGGGAGCCGGGGCGGGGGGGGGGGGGGGGGGGGGCTTTGTGTACTCACAGGCACTGTATGTTTATGGGTCTAGGGGCAGGGTGCGGCAGAACCTACCATTCCCTAAATGAAAGGAGGCCTCATTCAGTCGACCTCAGACACCAAAAGGTCCCCTGGAACCTTCTCGACCCCTAGAAGATTCCCCAGGGGCTTCTATTCAGAAAAGAAGCTCATCTCTGAGAGGCAGCTTTGTAAACGATGAAGTCAAGATGCACTTGAAAGAGAAGCCTCAGAACTGGGTCAGGTTAGGATGAGAAGAAACAGTCCCGATGCATTATGGAGCCTCTCTGAAAGGAACGGTTTTCATGATTTTAATCACTGACATCTACTGAAGCAATGTTATTTTTTCATTTGAATGTTTAATTTTGAAAGCCAGGCTTGAGAAATAGAAGCATTTTATCCTTTATCAAATAGCTGTGAGTCATGGTTGATATGTCTGAAAAAATCAGCTATAAAACCTCCCTTGGCTTTGAAGCAGGAACAAAAACAAAATAAAACAAGAAACAAATTGCACAAGGAAAACCAGCTTCCAAAAACACTCCCAAGAATGCTCCTCCGTGCCTATGGAATAGAACATTGTATCAGATTGCCAAGTGTGTGAATTTAAATAGCAGGCTTTGTCATTATGAAATCTGTGGTTGGATGCCCATCATGCTGCCAGGGTACTGGTATTTAAAGGAAAACGACATGGGACAGTGGGTGTGCTTGGTCCAGTTTTATGTCCCCTGGTTGCTGACAGCATGTTTTTAAAAACGTCTTTTGAATCCTCCTAAAGCAGCCATGATTTTCTGCAAACCTGAAAGTCGTTCAGTGTTCCTGGCTAGTTGCCTAGAAAGCCGACTCCAAGGCGAGCTTTTCCCACTCCAGCCACCTCTTTGTGGGGAGATCATTCTGGATGCATTTAGCTGGAGGGGAGCCACCAAGGAAAAGGTGCACAGCCTAGCTCCCAGGGTCGGGGGTGGGGGGTGCAGAGGGAGGCGTGGAGGGACAGGGCGCTTATCACCCCAGCCAGGGACCGGGCAACTGGGAGAAAAGGTGGTCAGCCCAAAGCCAGCCCTGGGAACAGGTGTGGCCTGGAGGTGTGTGTGTGTGGTGGTGGAGTGGGGGTGGGGGGCGGCAGGATACGGGTGTGCAGCCCCGGGCACAGTGACTAACCCTATTCCTTTTCTGAATGCAAGGCGGTGGTCACTGATAACACACTCTCCTGTTAGGGATGATCCTTGCCCTTAGAGGAGGGTGATGAAGACGTGACAGGCCTTCCTCTGGGAAGCCTGTGGGATCAGAACGAGCCAATTTTGGATACAAATGTCAGTGGCTTTGCCTGCGGCAGTTCACGGAAGACATAATTGCTGTGAGCTGCCTCCCTCCACCCCTCTTCCTGCGCTCAGCCTCCCACCTCCCTTGAAGCTGATCACAGACGGAGCAGAGGGAAAGGCAGGCTGTAGAGGCTGCTCTTTCTGGTTCTTTCCCATTCCCTCAGTGGGAGTTTCTGACGTTTCCAGAATTCGGACCCCAGAGCTGAGTGGGACTCTAATGAACAGAGAGGAGACCGTCTGCCATGGAGGTGAAGACTGCTCGGGCAGTTCTGGAATTGAGGGCAGTGTATGAACTAGACCTGGGAGCCTTCTCTGCCAATCACGTGCTGAGTTTATGCCTTCTGAGAGAAACTCTGGGCTTCCTTGAAATGGGCTCAAAGAAGGGGTCTCAAAATTGAATTCTTGGGCACTGCCTCCTCTACCTTCTTTGGAAACACAGACTCAATGCAGAGAAACTTATGTGTACCGACTATCCCCATCAGATATGTGAGGTCTTTACTAAATCCTTATAAACTTTGTAACTTTAATAATTTGTTTCTGTCGTATCTACCAACAAGCCTCAAGTGGTATTTAAAAGGCAGACTTCTTGAAGGTTAGGACACTTGTGAATACAATTGTATATTCTTATTTCAGATTCTATAAAACCCAAACATGGCTTCCGTAAGTGAGCATCGTTCTATGCCTAGCAGTATTAAAATACTCAGAAAATCCATCCCACTTATAACTAGAGTTTACTTTGGTCCTTTCTTTTTTTTTTTTTTTTTTTTTTGAGACTTCATGCCCAGCATTGGAGCCCAACGCAGGGCTTGAACTCATGACACTGAGATGAGGGGTCCCATGCTTAACACACTGAGCCACCCAGGCACCCTGACTTTGGTTTTTTTTTTTTTTTTTTTTTTTTTAACATTTAAAGTGTCAAGTTTCACAGGTTGTAAATGCTTCTTTTTTGTGACTGAGTTGAAGAGCTATCATAATTCTATGGTCATAGACTCTACTGTTTCCTAATTTCAGGCTGGCAGTCAGCTCAGGGGACTAGTCACCTTCAGCAGTATTCATCTGGTTTTACTCCCTTATTTCAAATACAAATACGTTTTTGACTGTTCCTGTCTGAGCTTATATACTGTGCCTGTCCTCACAACATGAGTGGAAAGATACCATTAATTTAATTTTCATCATTCCACCCTAATTACTTTTTCTATGAGGTCTTTAAAAATTCAATAGCCTACAGGCCTCTCTGTTCCTGAGGGGGTGCTGAAAACAGAGAAAGTCAATGTGCTCATAATAAAATTTACACACTTTTCTTTTTAAAATGTCACAAGTAGGGGTGCCTGGGTGGCTCAGTCAGTTAAGCCTCCGGCTTCGGCTCAGGTCAGATCTCACGCTCGTGGGTTCGAGCCCCGCATCAGGCTCTGTGCTGACAGCTAGCTCAGAGCCTGGAGCCTGCTTCTGGTTCTGTGTCTCCTTCTCTCTCTGCCCCTCCCCCTCTCATGCTCTGTCTCTCTCTGTATCAAAAATAAATAAAACATTAAAAAAAAAATTAAAATGTCACAAGTAATGCATGTCCATGATGAAAATGAGAAAGTATGTAAGTAGAAAGAAAAACTATGCATTTATATGTATTTATAAGTATGCATTTGTAAGAATATACATGTATATTTGTAAAACGTGATGCATTTCATCACTTTTTAATATTTTCCTGTTTACTATAACATGAACATGGGTCTTTATTCTAATGGCTGCTCAATTTTGCCTTGTATGGATGTAATAAAATTAATTTAATTAATCTTTTATTGTTGGAGATTCAGATTCTTTAAAAATACTTGCTATGATAAATGAACATCTTACTGCTACATTCTTGTGCATTTGCTCAAGTATTTTTGTAGGATAAATTTTCTTGACCTGAATTTTCTTTTCAATCATACTCCACTCATGGCTTTAACTTGTCCCCTTTCGATGGGACCTGATTGTTCCAACGGAGAGGATAGTACTGCCTCTACTGGATTCTTCATATTAGTTCCTTGACTTTGAGTTTTCACTTTTTGCTTTATCTCCAGAAATTTCTCATTTTGGGTTTTTTATTCCTTTGCTAGAGATTTTGAAGATATATATATATATATATATATATATATA
>NC_043706.1:118413739-118418597 GCF_006229205.1 Suricata suricatta
TATATAAAGAGAGAGAGAGACAGAAAGATAGGGAGAGGGAGAATCCCAATCTCCATGCTGCCAGTGCAGAGCCCTTGTGGGGCTCGAAGCCAGGAACTGTGAGATCATAACCGGAGCCGAAACCTGCTTTTTCTCTTTAAGTGCCTGCATTTCCCAAGATCCTATCCTTGGCTTCCCGTTGCAGTTCACATCCCCTCTCAGCCAACTCTCCCTCTCATTTAATCTATGAGAATGGTTAATTCTTGAGTTCGAACCTTCTCCCCAGTTCTTCAACATATACTCGCGAGCACCACCTTGGCATCCCCACATGCGCACGTGTCTTAAAGTTAGTATTCCCCAGATCGAGCTCATGCTTTACTCCAAACTCCCAGCAAAACAAAAACAAATACAAAAAGAAAAAAAGAAATGTATTTATATGTATATGTATATGTACCCCCCTAAAACCCAAACAACTCATTTCTCCTTACATGCTCTCTCTTTTAAAGTAAAGGTGCCCTGCATTCACCATCACACAATCATCCAGATTCAGTCAACTGGCGTTTACTGATAGCATCAACTCATGTCACTCTCTTGCGTAAAACTCTCTAGTGGCTTCCCACTGTCATAGAATGTTCTTCATCTTCCTACGGCCACCACAAGCCTCCTGGTCTTTACCTGCCCCTGTCCCCATCTCCTTCCAGGCTCCTCCTGGTTCACTATACCCTGGCTGCCTTCTTTTTGACCTTCCCTTCCAAGTGCAAGTGTTTGTACATCTCAGAGACTTAGTACTTGCCCCTCCCTCAGCCAGGAACTTTTTTCTGTATTGTGCCATTCATGTTTTAACTAAAAGCTTATTGCTAACCCCAAGGTCACCTATTCTACTATATGTTTTCTTCTGGAAGTTTTCTAGCTTTGCATTTTTAAATTAAGGTAGGTATGTGATCCATTCTGTGTTAATTTTTGTGAGGATCTCTGTCTAGAATTTTTTTTGCATACAAATATCTAATTGTTTCAACACCATTGTTGAATATATTATCGTTTCTCCATTCATCACCTTTATGTCTTGACCAAAGATCAGTTGGTATATTTGAATGGGTCTACTTCTGGGCACTAATTCATATAATTCTTAAGATTCATACATCCCATCAAGAAATATTTATTGAACAACTGCAATATGATAGACACTGTTTTAGGAAGTATATCAGTAAAAATTAAACAAACAAAAATCCCTGCCTTCATGGAGTTTATGTTCTAGAAGCCAAGTAATATATAACATAAGAGAACATTTCTATTTTATTTGTTTGTTTATTTATTTAGTTAGTTAATTTACTTATTTTGAGAGAGAGAAAGAGAAAGAGTGCATGTTCATGCAGGGAAAGGGCAGAGACACAGGGAGACAGAGACTCCCAAACAGACTCCACACCATCAGCACGGAGCCCCACTCAGGGCTCAATCCCACGAACCCATGAGATCATGACCTGAGCGGAAATGAGTTGGGCACTCAACTGACGCAGCCACCGAGAGGCCCCCCAAGAATACTTTTTGAGTTATTCACGTTTCTTTCCCAACTAAGAAAAGCATGCCCTTAAATGCCTGTATCTTTGAGCATGTTTTTCAAAGCATTTTTCATCATAAATTTGAGCTAAGTGCTGCTCGCTGTGCAAGGTGCTGGGACTTGCAGATGTTCTCGTCCCTCCCACCTCTCCTTCCATGTTCATTTTTTCTATCTGTTGGAAAAGCACAATACAGTCAACCCTTGAAACACAAGTGTTAGGGGAACCGGCTCCCTGCAAAATCCAAGTATAACTTTTGATCCTCTCAAAACGTAACTGCTATTAGCCTACCGTTGACTAGACACCTTCCCAATAACATAAGCAGTTGACAAACATGTATTTTGTATGTTATATGTGTTGTATACTGTATTCTTGCAATAAAGTGAGTTGGAAGAAAGAAAATGTGATTAATATCATAAGGAAAATAACATTTACAATACTATACTGTATTTACTGAAAAAAATATGAATCTAAGTGGACACATACAGTTCAGATCTGTTTTGTTCAATGGTCAAAGGTAATATAATTTTTAGATTTAGGCATATCTGAGATCTTGAGTGCAGTAAGAAATGACATACAGGCTAAATTATGCTTCACGGCTCACTGTGATATTTCCAGCACAGAAACTCCATTCCGATGGTAATGGCCTTGGGGTTTTCTGGATAACCGATGAGAACAGGTAATAGTTATTCAGATCAAAGGGTTATAGAGACAATGTCTTCAACATGTGAATTGCTCTTTCTTTGTCACTTATTTGTACTTCATTGATATCTATTTGTCCTAGTAATAGTGAGTCCTGGTCCAGAAGTCAGAAAGAGATTTACAGACACAAGATATCTTCTGAGCATTATTTGGGTACAATAATCTGACAACCCAAAAACCTAATAAAAGAATAATTTTTAATGTTTATTTATTTAAAGAGAGAGAGTGTGTGAGAAAGGGAGGGAGGGCAGAGAGAGAGAGGGAGACACAGAATCCGAAGCAGGCTCCAGGCTCTGCGCTGTCAGCACAGAGCCCGATGCGGGGCTTGAACTCACAAACTGTGAGACCATGACCTGAGGTGAAGTTGGATGCTTAACCAACTGAGCCACCCAGGCACCACCCCACCCCCACCCAAAATAATAAAAGAGACTCGCTAAGTAGGATAGCAGTGAAAAGGTAAAATACAAAAAGATGACATTTCTAGGCTCAAGCTAATTTGGGGGTAAGTGAGGTCTCAAAACTCTCTGGCTGGCTGAGAATTTCTAAGCTCCTATGTATCACATTAAAGGAAAGGCTTGTCTCCCTTTAGCTACACACAAAAGGCAGGTGTATGGCAATTTTTGGAAAAGAAAGAGTAAGTTACTAGCTAGCGAACTACCTGGAAGAAAAAGGAGAAAAAAACCTGGGGCAAATAAAGACAATTCTAAATATGTTTTCTTCATAGTAGATATTTGGAAGGTAGAAGAGACCTTGGAGACCATCTATTCCAGTCCCTCGGTCCCATGGAGGAGTCCCCTCTGTAGAAGCTGTAGCAGAAATCAGCCTGTGTTGAAACTCTTTCTGTAATAGGGAACTCAGTGTTTCATCTGGTCAAGAATTAAGAGCTGCCCATTAATTATACAGAAAGCACTGAACTGAGCTCTGCCTTCTAGCAAGTCCCAGATAGGTGGTAATTGCATTCTCTGCAGCAACAAATACAGGTCTAATGTCCCCATTCACACGTGGTCCTTTATGTATGGCAGCAGTCTAGGCTTCGGTAAGTCCTGGATTGCTCCCACACATCCCCTATGTCTGCCTACCAGACCCTCTTTGAGATGTTTTCTGTTGGTAATAAAGCCTTTGTTAGAACATGATGCTTGGAATGAATGTATTTTCCAGAATCTTGAGGGTTTAAATGTTGGAGGTTACTTAAGAAGAAAGATCAACAAATGTCCTTATTGTTTCTGTTTGTATTTTTGGGCAAAGTTAAGTGTTTAAAGTTTATCATTATGCTTGAATTAAAGGTGTTCCACTTGAAAGTGTTGTTTAAATGTGTAATTTCTTGGAGTGCCTGGGTGGCTCAGTGGATTAAGCCTCTGGTTCATGACCTCAAGGTGGAGAATTCTAAGCCCTGCACTGAAGACTATTTAAAAAAAAAAAAACAGTCTGTAATTTCACAAATCTCTCTTTCGGAAGCTGGTGGCAACAAGCTGGCAGGAAATATGGGACTTAGGAAAAGCAAACACACTCTATTTGCTAATGATCACTAAGCATTTGTAACCAAGGTAAGCTTATTACAGAAAGGAAGAGTTAGCTCAAGTGTAAGGGCAGAGCATTGAAAAATCCTAACCTTCTTTCTTGCATGCTGAAATCAGTTAGCAGAGACCAACTAGTAGTTGCCACATACGGACGGGATTTGTTTACACTATGTGATTTTTGTCCGAGGGACTGCTTGCTTGCCTGCCTGAGATTTTATAACTCATTATTCCCAGTGAGTAGAACTTGCTTGCATTTCTAAAGTTTGCGTGAATTAGGTGTCCTCATTTTTCAGCCAGGGCTCAGGTATTCAGTCTTTGAATAATGGCAGTTCTCAGCAAAGCCAAGGTTTCCATGCACGCTGTTAGCCGTGCACACCCAATTAGCCAATTTGTCAATGGTTCTTGCTGGTTTTGGATTTTGGACATAATCAAAACGTTGCATACTGAGAAGCTTTGTAAACAGAATATGACCCTAAGCGTACTTGTTTCTTCTGACTTCCAAGGGATGCTGTCTAACAGCTCTCAGATTCCAAATGCCTTCACCTGATTAAAATATCAACAAAACAAAGCTGGCACTGATTATGGAACCCATGAGAAGGACACAAAATTCAGGAACTCTGGGGCTCTGTTACTGTTGTTTTTTTTAAATTAAATTTTCATCCATCGGTGCTTGCGTAACGTATAAACTCAGTCTGGAGGAGAATTATCTAAAGAATACCTGGCTTCTTCCCATATTTAAAGAGAACATTGAGCAAATTCCACCAAAGCTCTGTGAGCCCCATGCACACCCCCAGACTGTGGGGGAACCGGGAACCACAGTCCTGCACTTTCATGTTAACCATTTCCTTGCCTTTCTTTTCTTTCCTTTCTTCCTTCCATCCTCCCATCCTCCATGCTTCCCTCCCTCCCTCCCTCTCTCCCTCCCTTCCTCCCTCACTCTCTCCCTTCCTTCCTTTTCCACTTCTTTCCTTTTTAAAAGCCATACCCCAACCTGGGGCTTGAACTCCCCCCCCCCCCCCCCCCCCCCCCCCCCCCCCCCCCCCCCCCCCCCCCCCCCCCCCCCCCACCCCCCCCCCCCACCCCCCCCCCC
Organism: Suricata suricatta; assembly: GCF_006229205.1. NCBI lineage: Eukaryota > Metazoa > Chordata > Mammalia > Carnivora > Herpestidae > Suricata > Suricata suricatta. The sequence continues at coordinate 118,418,581 of NC_043706.1, forward strand.
CCCCCCCCCCCCCCCCC
>NC_043706.1:118418697-118459144 GCF_006229205.1 Suricata suricatta
GCTGAGCCAGCCAGGTGCCCCGTCTCTGCCTTTATTTACATATTTTTACCGCATATATAGAATAGCATTTAACTTTGTAAGTTTTGGGACTTTATGTAGATAGGATTATCCTCTATATATTCTTCCAGGAATTACTCCTTTTGTTCAACATGTTTGTGAGAATCATTCATGATTCATGTATACTTGATTCATTTTCATTGCTTTCTCCTGCTGATAAATATTAGTGTTTCTTCAAGGTTTCTTTCTTTTTCAATGGATAATACTTCTGTGCAAATGTTTACATATGTCTCCTGGTGCTTCTTCCACTGCTGACATTTATCAAGCACTTATTTTGTGCCAGGCACTCTTCCAAGCACTTTGAATGTAGTAATTCATTTAAACTTCCCACAACCCTGTGTGGTAGGTATAATTATTATCCCCATTTCATAGATGAGGGAATTTGGTCCAAGAGGTTAAGTACCTTGCCTAAGGTGATAAGCTGAGAAGAGACAGGGCTGGACTTTGGACTAAGCTTCTTAGCTACAGAGTCTGTACTCTTAGTACAACATCCTGATCCTTCTGCTAATCAATCAGTCAATTTGCAAAATTTTAGGGCTTTTTTTTTCATTTATCCATGTATACCTCTGTTAGTCAAATTGTTATTAAGTGAGTCAATTGTTAGTCAATTCTGTTAGTAAATTCTTCTAGAAGCACAAAGTCAACAAATTTAATAAAGATCCCATGCCTCCTTTTTGGGGGTTGGGATCAAAATCCCCATTTTTTCTCCCCCCTCATCTAATATTCTGAAGTATCTGCATTTTGAATCAATTTCAAAATGGGAAAGAATGTACTTCATGAGAAGAAAGAATATTACATAAACTATCTTAACTATTTGAGGTTTAAAGACCAGTGGCTAATTTATATGTCCCATAGATATGAGTTTCAGGGACAGGCAAATGGTGGATGGTACTTATTCCCATCAGTGTTCATGCTCTCAGTGGCCTTTGTATGAACACAGAAACGTGAGCCATATGTACGTCTTCTGAGCTGGTGGGAAGCCCCCAAGAACCACCTCATCCAGAGAATGACACGTTGAGAAATCAAAAGAAATCTGTTGAGGAAGTAAGGGAGAAAATACCTCATCTGCTTCCAAATTTAGCAAAGTGTCAGACACAGGTCTTAGATAAAACCACGGACAGACAGTCTTTCCTGAGGAGAGGAGCTCCCCTCTACCTGCACAAACACAATATAACACAACAGCCCTCACCTCTTTCTGAAGAAAGTTTTGGATGAACCCTGACCTGGCATCTTTACCGGCATTCAGAAAGGAAAACCAAAGAGACGATCTGTTAAAGACTAAAACCAACAAAGGAAGAAAGAAATCTCGCAGCTTCTGTAGGTAACGGAGTCTGGAGAAATATCAGTGGGAAACCTGAATGTTTATCCAGGATTAATAGCGCAAGCTAAGGTTGCCTTCTGCCACTGTCACTGGAGGTCCCCAAGAATTCAAGAGGACAGTAGTAGGAACTAAGCACAGAGGAGGCCAATACCTCAAAGGGCAGATAAATGACTACCTAATAATCAACCATCCACTCTGCAGAGGTAGTGATTTTCAGGAAATAGCAATTTGGAAGGTTCAGCTATCTGTAAAGGACTCACAGCACTCTGCTCTTAACAACTCCAACTTTGGGTTGCTGTTTGAAACAATTTTAAAGCATTAAATTTAGAAAAAAGAGTTCACAGTCTGCTATTTCACTAGTTTCTAGTTTGGTTAAGACTGATGCTTCATAAAGTTAATCTAAGTGTAGTTAAAATAAGGTTGTTATATTTTTTGAGTGAAATATGATCCCTCTTTTTGGGAAAAAGATATACATATATACATTAAAAGTGTCTGGAAAATTCTACAACAAGGTTTATCAACCGAGGGACTATTGACATTTTCAACAAGAGAACTCTGTTATGGGGGACTGGCCTGTGTGTGGGAGGACATTTAGCTCTATCCCTGGCCTCTCCCCTGTCTCTGACACCAACAGCACCTTTCCCCTGAGTCGTGATGATCAAGAATGTCTCCAGCCATTGTCAAATGTTCTGTAGGGGTCAAGATCACTCCCATCATGTCTCTACCCTAATGTGTCTACAGTGGTTAAACCCGGGATGGCATATGATAGCTAAGTTTTATCCTCCTCCCCTTTATTTCTAGTTACTATACACTGAATATGTGTATCCATCTTCTATAGTGAAAAATGAGAACTACCATTAAAATACCTTGAACCATGGCACTCTTTGGTAAAAAATTATAGGGACATGCTTTGGTGCAAAGTCTTTGGGGGAAAAAAAACTAGAACTAGAAGATTTATGGAAGATTGCGTGAAGGGAACCACAAAGAAAATGGAGAAAAACAGTTTTTCCAAATCCTTCTGCAAAAATTAATCTCAAGACATGAGGGTGTTCATGTGTGGGCCAGAAAGAAGTTGATTCATGATCCAGGTGCAACAATCCGTGCTGATGGAGCCCTTTATTTAATGTTCTCATTGGATTTACCATGCTGGGCAGACTTGTGCTCAGGGCTGGACAACTAGCTTTTCTCTGCATTGATTCCCTTGGAGTTGAGCTCAGCCTTGGGGCACCAGATCTCTCCCACGTTGTCGGCTGAGGGGAAAGTGTCCCTCTTCAAGTCCTTCCTTCCCATGCACATGATGTGATATTTGCATCACTTTGTAGTGGGTCTTTTTCTCATTCACCCAATTTAGAATTTATGGGGTGCGAAAATAGGGTCACCAGTTGTGGTTTTCACGAGGAAAACTTACCTAACGCACAAGAGGTAGAAGCAACAAAATGTATAAAATGCTCATGACTTCTGACATGCTTAGGATGACAAGAGATGATGTAAAAGCTACTCAGAATTAGATTCCCTTTTATAAAACCACTGACGATTTCAATCTGAAGGCATAAAGTAGGAAGCAAATTACATTGTATTTTTAGGTAAGAAAAACAAGGTGAGGCAAACTCTGCCTTGGAGTTGAAACAGTCATGTCTAAATGGCTTGTCTTTCCAGAGCTGAGCACATGCAGTTAGTAACCATAAGCACACAGTGCTCACTACGACCAGACGCTCTTCTAAGTGCTTCTGTATTTCAACTCGTTTCATCTCAAAACAGCCCTAAGGGACTTGTTATCCCCACTTCATAGATGAGGACACTGTAGGACACAGCAAGTACTCAAATATTTTGTGAATAAGACCAATAAGCCAAAGCATCATCAATCACTTTGTTTTCTTTCTGCTCTTAATGATGACTGGTTCTTTCCTACTCCTGAACTTCTTTTACAGTTAGTGTTGTAAATTTGTTCTTCAAAACCAGCAGAATCATGTCTACAGGGGTTGAAAGGAACAGAACACTCTAGTTAATATGATTATGGTCTAAATGAAATCATGAGATCAGTAACTGTTTGGATTTCAGGACAACCTCAAAAGACCATGACTCCAGAATTCATCTCTCCTACCAGGGTGGTCTGACTGTGCCAAAAATACAAATAGGGAAATATGGGTGATACTTGTTTCCTGAGAGAGCATCAACAGATTAGGAGTTCGTGATTAAAACAAACATACATTAGGGTAAAATAATATGATATTACTGCTCCTGCTGGTCAGAAACTGTCAAATATCAATAATTTTATATGGTTCAACTTTATAGATTCTGTCATATTTTAATGCTGTGGTGGCAGAGTTTAATTTTCTTTTTTTTCTGTTTTTTTTTTTTAAAGTTATTTTTGAGAGACAGAGACAGCACGAGCAGGGGAGGGTCAGAGAGAGAGGGAGACACAGAATCCGAAGCAGACTCCAGGCTCTGAGCTGTCAGCACAGAGCCCAATGCAGGGCTCAAACCCACGAACCGTGAGATCATGACCTGAGCCGAAGCCGAATGCTTCACCGACTGAGCCACCCAGGCGCCCCAGAGTTTAATTTTCTAGGCGAATGGTAAAGGAGATGGGACTAGTTACTGGAAATTAAGTAGGGTGGTATTGTTTTATAATATATTTTATTTTTCTTACAGTACATTGTGTCAAATTTTAATACATTCTCCTTTACATATTTCTTTAACTTCTTCCTTTTGTATATCCTTGTTTGTTTATTGATTTTAAAATTATTGATTTTAAAATTATGTAGGTAGGGATATTCATTCATACATACTCCAAGGAATCTTTGAGGCATTGCTCATTCAAATAGAATATTTCATAGAATAATAGTAACCTAGTGTTTTAGCTGCTAATTATGTTTCAATTTACAGATGACATATCTTTTTAAGGACATATTTCCAGGGGTACCTGGGTGACTTCATTGGTTAAGTGTTCTCCAACTCTTGACCTCAGCTCAGGTCTTAATTTCAGGGTCATGAGTTCAAGCCCTGTGCTGGGCTCTGCGCTGGACGTGAAGCCTACTAAAAGAAAAAGGAAAGAAAGAAAAAAGAAAAAAGACACATTTCCAGATATAAATGTATTGTTCTATCACAAAAGGTGGCATTTTCTTTCAGGTTAGTCCCTTCTAAAAAGTATCTACTAAGTTATTGAGAGGCCTTTTTCTAACTACAAAACCATAATAACAATTTATGTTTACACTTCCAGAAGTTCTCACAAAATATTAATATGGCCACTTAAAGTAGCCAAAAGTGTGTAATATCAAGAAGGTCCATGCCCGATTTGTTCACTCTGAACTTGGGTAATTATGATTGGGGTCCTTAAATGTGACCAGCTTACCAACTTACCACCAACTTAGTGGTATTTGTATGCTTTAATTATTTCATCGCTCTTACCATAAACCAAATTCCAAAAAAAGAGTAGTACTTATAAAATGCCTGGTCTTCATGAAATACTCTTCTACAGTGCTATACACTTGTTAGATGCCTGGAAAAATAACTGCAGGAGTTGGCTTGTTACAAAATAATAAACGGAGAGGCCATACAAAGCACACTCACCTGAAAGAATTCTTTATCCAATTTGGCAAGCATTTTTGAATGCCTACAAAGCAGTGGCCGGCCACTGAATTCCAGGTGCCCCCACCCCTGTAAGAGACCTGCACCCCTGACCCAACCCCCACACGAGGCAGGATGAAACCTGTGCTGTGAGAGCAGAGAAGAAATAAGTACTTCTCACTGACAAACCTGAGTAATATTTATTTTCCAGTCACTTGTATGTTTGCACCCATGTGCCTTGTAGGGGTGTGGTAGAGGGAAGTTTGGGTTTCAGTCTTCCATTTGCACATAGAGTCCCCATTCCTCCATGAATTTCAGGAGATAGGTTTCATTTTCTTCCGACGGCTTGTCTGGAGGCTGCTCCTCATACAGTCTAGACAGAAGGCCCTGCTCCACGAGCTTCTTGGACTCAGGATGCTTGCCTCTCTCTGAGTCCTGTTCCAAGCTGGAGAAGGCCGGTATGCACAGCCTGCCGGTCTGAGGGTCCCAATCCACCAGTGTGGTCGACGGCTCTTCCTCTGGCTCCTCCTCCGTGTCCACGGGCTCCTGCAGCAGCTGGTCCAGGTCTCGGAGCTGAGGGGCATACGAATACAATGGCATTTGGGGGATCCCGTCTGCCAAAGCCACCTGCTGCTCAAAGAATGTTCCTTGGAGGGACACCTCCTCCTGCAAATCGAGCTCCTGACCTCCAGGCCCCACACAAACCTGGGCTGTTCTTAGGTCATATTCGTATTCAACAGCCGCCGCATCTCTGGGTATTGCTCTGCCTGGGGTCTCTTGCTGGGTTAGGGAAGTGCCCTGGGTGGTTCCCTCAGAGTCCCAGGAAATGTTCATCAGATGTGAAGCATACCCTATGTGTTTCACCTCCGTTTCCCCCTCACGTGGCCGCTGCTCCTCGCTGGGCTCATCCATGTCCCACACCTCGTTGCTTTTTTCCATGCCATTTCTCATATCCTTATGAGGAACGTTAGAATCCTCCAAAATATTGAGGGTGATAAAATTAATCACGATTTTTTCAGCAGGGACAAAGAATCTTTTGTCAAATTCATTTCCATAAATCAAAATCTATAAAGAGAGAAGAGAATGATTTTTACCTTTTCACTTGATAGAGACAAGAAAAACAGCTGTTAAGTAGAACTTATACTGTCATCAGATAGTTTTAAAAACCTATTCTTACCCACTCGTGGAAGTGAAAGTTATTCTTGGAAAAAACAGAAAGCCTCATTCACATGCAGGCAAGAGACCCAAGACATGAAAAAGGCATTGGAATTAAAAAGTAGTTCCCTGGACAAGTGCTCATCTGGCCCCAGGACTAGGGTGAGGCTATGCCTTTCCCTAACTGGCTGAGCGAGTTCAGGGGAGGTTTTTAATTTCTGGAGCCTCAGTTTTTAGCTCTGTAAAATCAGAATTTCTGCCACGTGAGAAGCGGCGAGGACTGAGTGAGATCATTTTGAAATTCCTTTGTTAATTATGGCTGATGACGTATTTCTTAGCGATGGTTCCCCGGGTTACCAGCCCTGTGGCGGATGCACTCCGGACATGAGCTGTGGGTGGGCGTGAAAACTGCACGTAAAAAAAGAAAGACGCACATGAGTAGCGATGGTTTTACTCATTCCCCAGATACCACTCTAATCACAGTATAATGAGGCCAAAAAGGGAAATTCATCTGCCTGTTTATGGCAGATAGAGAAACTCTAAATTGTGTCAGGAAAACTGGTTTGATATGAAAATTGTGCCAGGGGATATGTGGAAGGCGCCTGGTTAGATGGCCAGTCATGAGGAATGGGACAGTCCTCATTGTCCGCCCCACGATGTGATTCCATTTAATGTTACAAAATAAGACATTCAGGGGCGCCTGAGTGGCTCAGTTGGTGGAATGTCCAACTCTTGATTTCAGCTGAGGTCATGATTCCAGGGTTGTGGGATTGAGCCCCATGTTGGGCTCCGCACCGAGCCTCATGCCTAAGACCCATCCCCACTCCCACTTTGCTCCCTCCCCCTCTCCCTCTGCCCTACCCCGACTTGCTTGCATGCACTCTCTCTTAAAAAAAAATAAGAGCCAAAATATGACATTCAGCCTCTTTTTTTTTTAACCAATTTTTGGTTTCAGAAAGCCACCTGTGATCAATTCTCTTATGAATCTTCCTCCCAGAAAAGTCTCCCTGTGCCATTAGAAAGCTAACTCTGAAGTCTAAATGCAGGCAGGATAATAGAAACATTCAAAAACCAACTAACACATGCACTGCACACACGTATCCATTGTGCATGTGTGAACATATATTTTAATAATATGCAAAGGAATCATTTGATCATTAAGATATGCCCAGCCTTTCAGAACCCCCAGCACACAGTCCAGAAGCATAAGGTTTCGCCCTTCTATTTTCTTTCTCCCCTTGCTGTGAATGATTGTGCTGACCATTTTCCTCCTAAACGTGTTGCCACTCCATGCCTGTCTCTGGCCCTACCTCCCACTTTTCTCTTCTAGACTCTCCCCTGGCCTCCTCTGGACCACTGCCCCAGCCTCCTACCTGCTCTTCTCATTTCTAGACTTACTCCCTCCAAAGTTGTCTGAGACCCACCATCCAGCTGGATCTTAAACACGATATTCACCATGATGCTCCCTACTCAGAACCCTATGGAGACTTCTCTTTGCCAACAGAATGTAGAGCCCAAGCTCCTTAGAGTAACACCCGATCCTCCTGCTCCCTGGCCCTAACACCCCCTCTCCACTTTTGCTTCTTAGTTCCTCATCAGCAACCGTATGGCTCAGCAAGATCATGAGGTTTTTCCAAACATCTGCTCACATTGGTCCCTGCTGGTTTCTGGGCTAGCAGTAGGTGCCCTAACTCTTACTCCCTGTTCATAACCAGGGAAGGGCATAAAGCTTCTCCTGGACCCCAGCGTGGGGTCCGGTGCCCTGTCTATCTCTAGAGTCCTCAGTGCCTGCTTTCATCTTAGCCTTCATGTATCATTTTCAAATTCTAGTCCTCATCTGAACTTGAACGTCTGGAAGGGCCTGGATCATGACTTTATCTGTGTACCTCAAGACCTGGTTGAATCTGCTCATGAAACCTAAACTTTTTGTCAAAGCTGAGGAATCTCTCTCTTTGGTTATGTTACTGAGTTAATCTAGTACCAAAAGAGTTTTTCTTAAATTAATTAATTCTTTAATCTGACTCTGCTTATAAAAGGAATGTGTCTATTTCAGAGCCTCCTTTTCTACTCTGCTGAAAGTGAATTGTTATAATGTCTCCTGTCACACTTTTAAGCACTCACCAAATTTGCTGGGTGTTTCTCTTTTCCAACATGGATATATCTGTACATGGAGTAGCCCATCACAGAAAAAATAAACATGGCAATGGATATGGGCAAAACATACCAGAAGATGATTTTAACCTTCAATGCTGATGTCTGATCTGTGAAAAAAAAAAAGCAGAGGGAAAGATAGTTGTGATGCGGTGTGGTGGGAAAACACTGGCAATGTCAAGAGGCTTTGGGCCAATTACTTACATTTAGGAATTCAGTTTTTTCATGTATTAATTGAGAAGCTTGAACCAGACATGATAAGGGGTCTCAGAATTCTTACTCTCTGACAATAGGTGGTGTTAAGGCGTCATTTGGACTTGTCACAAACGTTTACAGCACAGATGCCTTAACAACCCAGCCAGCAGGCAGGCCAGCATTTTATGCCTAGCTATGAGATTCACGCTGGTTCTTATCTCTGAAGCTAAGTGTGTCTAACATTCGGACAACTCATACCCTTTAAACCAAACAACAACACCCTCTTGATAAGATCCCGTCAAGCTGCCCCACTTTTCCATGTACTCATTTGACTCAGTCTTTTCCATATATTCAGACATGAATGCATGGCATCCTCTTCTACGTTACTAACAGAACCGTCCTTGGGTGGGTGGCCTGACTTTCTGGGTAGGTCTGGAGCTTGGGATGTGTGTAGAGAGGTGGCTGAGCTGGCGTGTGCTGAGGACGGCAGCGACTCCTTTCCTGGCCCTGTTGTGCTGTGGGTTCATGATGGATGACGGTCCACAGGGGACTGGAAAGACCTGGTGAATAGCTTTTGAGGAAGCAGTCCTGGCCCACCATTAGTCGGACTGTACAGTTGTGAACAGGGCTCCTTGCACTCCTGTAGGATACTGGAAGTTGTGAGCAGTGATTTTCTGTGCCAATTTGGCTAATTCCTGGTACCCAGCTATTTGGTGAGATAGTCTACACATTTCTGTGAAGGCATTTTTAGATGAGATTAGCATTTAAATTCATAGATTGAGGGGCACCTGTGTGGCTTAGTTAAGCGTCTGACTTCAGTTCAGGTCATGATCTTGCAGTCTGTGAGTTTGAGCTCTGCACTGGTCTCTGTGCTGACAGCTCAGAGCCTAGGGCCTGCTTCAGGTTCTGTGTCTCCCTCTCTTCCTGTCCCTTCCCCACTTATGTTCTGTCTCTCTCTCTCTCAAAATAAATAAATATAATAAAAAAGTTAAAATAAATTAATAGACTTGAGTAAAGCAAATTAATGTAAAGATTGAATCTTTATAATGTGGGTGGGCCTTATCCAATCAGTTGAAGGCTTCAATAGGAAAAACAGTGATCACTTCAAGAAAGAGAATTCTGACAGCAGATTACTTTCAGACAAGAACTAGAACATCAACTCTTCCTTGGATATCCAGTCTGCTGGATTACCCAACATATTTTGAGCTTATCAGCCTCTACAATCATGTGAGCCAACTCCCTAAAGTAAATCTTTCTCTTTCTCTCTCTATATCTATATCAATATATCCAGAGATATATAGAGATATAGATAGGGGTTCTGATGAATAGAATCAGAGTGTCATGGGAGCTCTCTAATCTATACAGATGTTTGGCTACTCTTGATGCTTAGGCCTGAGACAAAGTAGCAAAGTCACAATCTAGTTAAATATATTAAAGACTGGAAATAGAAGTGTCATGGACAATGAGGGTAGTTGACAACAGCCAGTGGAAAAATGTCCAGGTCAGGGGTCCAAAGGCAGGCTCTTCCACCCCAAACAATTCCTGAGGAGCACATCTGCCCTCAGGTCCACACAGAAGGATGCCAATAGCACAGTGCAGATGTTCAGGTTGGTCGAGAATCGCCTGCCCCTCCGTCAGGCTACACAGTTCAGTCTAGTCCTCTTAATATAATCTCTAGTCTCTGGACTGAACTTACCCCAGTCAAAAAACACCGTGACGACAATGACTGATGGCACTTAGAATGCAACAGCATGTTTGCCATGATAAGCCTAATAAATGGTATCCATATTTTAGGGACTGGGGGACTGTGGAGAGCAGAAAGGTTTTTCAAAGAACGGTCCCCAAAGAGGTCGTACAGCTGGGATGCCATGGAAGAGGTTGGACCCTGAAATGATGCCTCATTATTTAGTTACCTTTCTTAGACTAGGGAGAGAGGTGGCTCCACCTCTTACCGGGAAGGATTTAATTGAATCTTTGCATGAGCTGCTCTAACTCTGCCAACTGCTTAAATGATCTCCCCCGGAAATTCATTCCTACCACCTGGCCACTGATCAAGCTCTTTGTAAACAGAGCACTTTTTCCAAATACAAAGATGATTTTTCAATCTGCTTTGTTTTGCCTTTTGCTTATGTAGCATTTCAGTTTTATTTGACACAGGACAGATCGCCCTTCGTTTTAAAGGGGAAGGCAGGGTAAGGATGGAGATTCAAAAATAATGCTTTTTACTTCGGATGTGTGCTCACAAAATCCCCCTTTCATTCCACGGGATGGTTTCATCTTGCAGTGCGGGTGGCGGGAGGGAGGGGGAAAGCAGGGCTCCTGTCACCCTTGCCATCCCAGAGCTGGCAATGGGACTGGGTGAGGGGAAAAGGTGTGACACCTGTCCTAGGCTAGCGTGTTTAGAAGAAGAAAAGGGAAGAATAATGGATAAAGAGCCATTTGATGAGGGTAAACGTTCAAGTTTTGAGTTCAAGCTCCTCGTAACTTTGGGGAGGAGTGAGTAGACAGATGTCAAGCTCCAAACTCTGCGTCTCCTAACAGGAATGACAGTCTGCAGCCAAGTTCAGAAAACATGAGAAGAAGACAAAAGGAAGGAGAGAGAGGCAATGGGAAGGGAGTAACTGTCGATCTGCTGATCCCGGAGCCTCGCGCAGCCAATGAGTGACATCTGGATACAATTTGCACAGCCTGTCATTTGCATTCCTGAGGGAGAGCAAAAGCTGTGTCTTCAAGTGTTTTAGGATAATGTTTTGTTTCTCGCAATGAAATTTGATGTTGAAGACCACAGAACTTGTATTGATGAAAGTAATTGCAAAAAAAAAAAAAAAGACATGTAAAAATTCTTGATTGTTATTATCCCACAGAAGAGACTTGTTGGCAGCGGACACCAAGGAACAGGTGCTGAGGGTTCCCCAGGGGGTGCAAACACACCCTTCCCGCCGCCGGCCAAGTCCAACGGCAGAGTCCCAGGCTGCTCAACCCAGTTCTGGTGAAGGTGGTTTCTGCCTTTGTCTCAACTTGTTTCTGGTAGACACAGGTTGGTCAAAACCTTGTTTATAACCACCATCCTTCTCCTTTTATCAGATCTCCCTCCTCAGCCCCGCTGAGATTCCTTAAGCTTACCTTTCCGAGTGCGCACGCACCGCTTCTCAGAAGGCCGAGCCAGGCGCGGAGGCCCAGGGACGAAGGACTCCACGCGCACGCAGTACAGAGTGTCCGGCTCCAGCCAGCTGAGCACCAGCGTGCGGTTGGTCACACACTGCGACCACTAGGGCAGAGGATTGCAACCGGCAGTTAGAGCCGCGGAACTCCAGCACCAACACAGGCGGATAGCTCTCGGGGGAAGTAAAACACTGAAGGACCCCCAAGTCCTTTATCATGACAAGCTTCCCTTCAGCAACAACTTTAAAATACCCCTTCCCCTTAGCTCAGCAGAGCGCGGTCAGGAAATGGACCCATTCTGGGGGACATTTCTAAATACTAACACATGAATGGAGTTCTTAATCAGCCTCCTCCTATGCTCTTGCTGACATCTTTGTTTTGTTTGTGGAGAGTGACTGACAGATGTTACGCAAGTAAAAGCTCTCCGTCAAAGTGAGGCGGACAGTTGTTTTCCGTCCAATAGGAACATCACACCCCATGAATAGAGAGTCTCTGTAATGGAAATCTGAAGGAAGTTCTTGAGATTTCTCCAGATAAGCTTCAACTGCATCATGTATGGTATCTTTTTTGAATACTGCATCTTCTCAGATTCACACGCATCAGCCTGCCCGTTCTGGCATTAGCTGAGAAAAGTGACACTGATTATATGCCCCGGTTCCAGGCTTACCGTTTTGTTAGACTTAGCATTATAAACGGACACATTGTACTTCAGATTAGAGTAAATCTGTTGCATGGAAATAGAACTTTCTTCTGGATTTCTCTTCCACTTCTCTGGAGCCGTCAGAACAATAGAAATGGATTTCTCGTCTGTAGACAAAGCAACCTCTGGGGGGCCGATTTGTGCTTAAAGGGGAGGGGAGAGGGAACAGTCATGTTCAGAGGTAGAAATTGCCATGGATAAAGCTACAATATAATCCTGCGGGGATCAAAGCCCTACAGTCCACCTCTTAGTTGAGATGACTCAGAATACCTTAGGGCGGGCCCAAGTTCCGCTCCATCTTGAAATGATCATTTCACACACCCTGACACCACATTAAGACAGAATATTCAAGTGGTGTGTTTACCTAGTTCCTAGTCACATGGATAAACAGATGGAAAATAGAATTAAAAGTGTTTACAACACTCCTATGGCATCAACTGAAAAGTTGGTGATAAATAACATCAATATGAACTGTTAGTGGTCAAAATCAGACATGGAGGAATGAACCACTATTAAAGACTTTTGAAGAAGCACATGGGGGATCTCAGTCAGTTGAGTTTCTGACTCTTGATTTTAGCTCAGGTCATGATCTCATAGTTTGTGAGATCAAGCCCTGTATCAGGCTCAGCACTGACAGTGGGGAGCCTGGTTGGGATTCTCTCTCTCCCTCTCCCTCTTTCCTTCCCCTGCTTTCTCTCTCTCTGTTTCTTTCTCTCTTGAAATAAATAAATTTAAAAAAAAGGGAAAAGACCTTTGAAGATGTGATTGGAATGATCTAGAACAGATGTTCTCAAACTTTTACCACAAAGGTCCAGACAGGAAGTGTTTTAGGCTTTATAAGCCATATGAACTTTGTTGTAACTATTATTTATATAAATGTAAAAATCATTCTAAGCTCTTGGTCTGTAGAAAAATGGAAAGTGGTAGTGCTGCACTTGGTCCGAGGGCATAGTTTGCTGACTCTGATCTAGAAGATTCCCAGAGGAAAGGCTCCAGCTCCAGGACTCAGGCAACACTTACACATATCATTACGGCAGCTCTGAGTGGGTCCTCTACACCTGAGTCGGCCACAGAACAGGAGATGGAAACATTTAAAAAGCAAATATCAGGAAGATGCTGCCTTAAGTCTGAGTTCCACCCACAAAGTACATCATCACACTACCAAATTTCTAACATAAAGAGACTTAGTTTGGCAGTCAGAACGATCTTGAATCAATCTTGTGGACTTAGCGCCATGGTTTATAAACCTACAGCAGTTTAAAAAATCTGTCAGTTCCTCAAATTTCATAGTCCCCACTAAATAATCAAACAAAATTGAACTTTGATAATATTGGCATCTAGCGTTAATTTTGGACCTGGGAGAGATCCTAGTAATGACTGAGCCAACCTTCTCATTCTAAAGATGAAACTGGGATCCAGCGAGGTGAACGCCTTAGGCTGGCCGTTCACGAGCTGAGGGGCAGAATCACAGCCACGCAGAGCACTGGTTCTCGGGCGGGGCCGTCCACGAGTCCAAGGCTGTATACTCGAAGGGCAGATGAACTCGATATACGTGTTGATAGACAATTGTGTTACTTACTCTCTAAGAATGGATAGAATCGTCCGGTTTCTGCCCATTTGGAACAATTCGTTTCCCAAATGGCCTTAACTTTGGCATAATATTGGTGTTCGTAATCAGAAGTTTCCACAGAGAGATCACAGCAGGTCCGGCTGATATTTCTACATTCAGATTTATTCAGCCATTTTTTTTGCCCATATCTGCTGAGAAAGACACTGAGTTAATAACACAAGGTTCCCTCTGTGCTCTACAATTGGGAAAATAAAACCAGTCGTTATAGAAAACTGAATGGAAGTTAAGGCCTTCTCTTCAGAACAACAAAAGTGCCTGTCATGGAGATAAGAAAGAATCAATGTTTGCTGCTGGCAATTTTTTTCATTAGCTGTCAGGAGCAGGAGTCAGAGTTTCTGCAATTACCTTTCTTTTCTGTGAATTATAATGTGAACAGTACATTTTGAAAACAAGTATTTTATTATTATTCTTGGGTTACTGTACAAATTCTAGGTATTGTGTGATCAATTCTTTTAGTAATTATCTATATAAATTTTTAGTCCACCTGCCTATAAAGGTCAATTTGATGGGTTGTTTTAAGAAAAATTAGTCATTATTTTTCTTGGAAGAAAAATTACCTTGACATTCCCATAAACTTTAAAAATCTACTTGAGGGGCCCCTGGGTGGCTCAGTCGGTTAAGTGTCCAACTTCGGCTCAGGTCATGATCTCACGGTTCGTGGGTTCAAGCCTCACGTCAGGCTCCGTGCTGACAGCTCAGAGCCTGGAGCCTGCTTCCGATTCTGTATCTCTCTCTCTGACCCTCCCTTGCTCATGCTCGCTCGCTCTCTCTCTCTCTCTCAAACATAAACAAAACATTTATAAAAAAAAATCTACTTGCTATTGAGGGTTCTAGAGAAAATTCACTAGGTTGGAGGGCTTGCCACAGTAATTCCAGTGATGATGACGACAGGGACAAGGCTGTTTCCTTTAGTAAAAACATCAAACGTATATCAAGGAGGCAGGGGGAAATATTTTTAGCACTTTTCAGGTGGGAGAGACTGAGGCATAGAGAGATTAAGTGACCTTGGAGGAGCCAGTGGGAGGCAATGAAGGGATTAATACAGCAGGTTGGGGTTCTGGAAAGCTGACTGGTGTAGGGTGGTGTATGCAGTGGCTTAGGAGTGGCAGCCTGGGGGGCTGTGGAGAGGATACTGCAGTGGTCCAGGTGGAAAACGTTGGTGGCTTGGACAAGAGCAGTGGTGGTACAAGAAATGACAGGACAAAAGGAGGAAATGTTGGGAGCCAAGACTTGATCATAGAGGGGAAGTAAGAGAGGAGGGAGATGAAGATGTTCAGGATGATGTCTCTTTTCTGTCTGGGACAGAGGTAACGTTTACCAAGATAAGGAATACCGAAGAATGGGTTTGAGAATGGGGAGGAGGGATGGGAGGAAGGATGACAAGTTCAGTTTTTGCCGTGTTGAACTTCAGGTATGTGAAAGATATCCAGGTGCAGATGCCCCGGAGGCCCTGGGGCTGAGGAAAGGGGTGGGGGGTGGGAGGCAGTGATTTTGAAACCAGTGGTACAAAACTGCTCTGAAGGCATGGGCATGTATGAAATTATCATGGAGAAAAAGAAAAGCCCAAGATAAAATTCCAGGATCATCAGGATTTAAAGTTTGGATACAAAGTACAGTTGGAAAAAGCAGCTAAAGAGGAAGAAGGAGAAAGAGACATCATAGAAGTCAAGCAAGCGCATGTCTTGAGAACAAAGAAATGCTAACATTATCAAGTGTTGCGGAAGTTTAAGGGTATTGTCTCTTTTCAGAATATGGTGACAGATTCCTGAAAGCAAATGTCTCCTGTTGCCTAAGTACCATACCCACCGGAAGACATTAGAAATACAGTTCAGATCCTGTTGACCAACCTCTCCAACAAGTGGTCACTATTGTCTAAGAGTTTTCATACCGTTTTTTGGCTGTGAGCCACAAAAAGAAATCTGTTTTAGGGGGCACCCGGGTGGCTCGGTTGGTTAAGCCTCCAACTCTTGATTTCAGCTCAGGTCATGATCTCACAGTTTATGGGATTGTGTCCTGTGTCTGGTCCTGTACTGATAGCCTGCTTGGGATTCTCTCTCTCCCTCCCTCTTTCTCTGCCACTCCCCTGCATGTGCACACTCTTTCTCTCTCTCAAAATAAATAAACATTAAAAAAAAACATTTTATACTATGACCCAGCTCACATAAACATACATATATTTAACCCACTAAAACAAAGGTTTTATATGATAATACTTAAACTTGACGACATGCCATGAATTCAGTTATTTTCCCTTCCAATCCTCTTCACACCATTCCAGTCCTTTCCGTTAAAAATATGCTAGTTATGCCCCTCAAAATTGATTTCATGGTCCATCAACAAGTCTTGACTTATGTAGGTTTAAAAAATATTGCCATTACCAATTTGATGCTTTCTCCTCTGTTGGGAGCCGCCAAGTTTTCTGGCTGCCTCAGGCAAGGATATTTGCTCTCCAGGGAGTACGGAAAAAAACAAGATTTGCATCTGGAGCTGGAGATTGCCATTTCCTGGCCCAAATAATTTTGGCGACTGTCTTGCTGCGCCAGATGTAGATTTGGCCAAGGTTCACAAAAGATCAAAACCGCATTTTGGATTATTCAGTGCTAGCTCCCCCTCCCCAACATTGCAGAGGCAAGTCTGGGCGCTTCTTTTGATATTCATTTGACTCTGTTACCTGGCAACCAACCTGGGTCAGTTCTCCGCCCCAAATTCTATATAAGAGTGAATTATTTTCTAAATAAAAGACAGAGGCTTGATCGGAAACCGTGTGCTGTCTTCACTCTCTGCGTCTCCCCTCTCCTGCCCTGTTTTCTCTCCCTCCCTCAGGAAAAGAACCCGCGAGGATTTTCTGCCCTGCTGGCCGGGGCGACAAGACAATTGGCGCCTCAACGCGGGGCTCACTGGTCGGCCAAGACACTCCTCAAACTCCCTTACTCTTCAAGGGCAGGGCTACTTCGGGTGGAGGAGAAGATACTCTTTCCCAGATGTTGGACAATATGCTTTGTAAGTCTTACAAACTGATAGGCCTGATCACTCAAAGAATACTCTAGTACCGATGTTCATGCATGGCCAAAAGTCATGTGGGGCCCTCAGTGGTCTCTGACTATTTTCTGATAATGGCAGGGAATGCTTATTAGTTCTGGGACTGCTGCTTAGGATTGGCATGCTTTATCCCATTTAATTATCCTAATGACCCTAGGAGGTAGGTGCCATTATTTTCACAATCTTGTACAGATGAGGAAACTGAGAATAGGGACTGCTCAAAATTATATGACTAATCACAGGTGTATCTGAGATTTGAACTCTTCCCTAATGCCAAAGCTCCTGTTTTTAGAACTACACTGCATATTTTCTTCATTAAATTGTTTTGGCAGATCTAATTAACATTTGTTAAAATTTAATCTCTTACCTGGAAACGAACTTCACTCAAAAGGGTAAAAGGCATAATATGTAACCTGCCCAAGGTTACCTGGCTGGGTTCAGAGCCTAGCTACAAACCGAGGACTGTTGACCTTGCTGCGGAGCTTGGAGCCCCGTCGGTGACATACATTACCCTGCAGTCCTGTCCATCTTGCACATGCGCAGGCATGTAAGGCCTCTAACACGGCAAGTTTCTTTTAAAATATTCACTTTTGAAAGTTGTACCATCTAAACTATTTGCTCTCTCAAAGCAGTGATGACTCTGCCTACTTTTTTGTTATGCTTTTCTGGATCAAATGAACATGTAAAGGCCAGAGCAAGCTTTTTGCTCCACCTAATAGAAAAAAAGGCCAGGGCATAACCAAGAGCCATTTCTCTTTGCAGAGCGATGTCTTCTTTCCTAGAACACAGCTTCCAGAGAAACTCCTTGAACATAAAAGTGAGATTCTGGATAACTGAAGTCATTGTGCATAGCAGCTGAAATATTTCACTGCCTTTAGTGGTCAGAATATTTTTTCCAAAGACAAAAATGGCTTTGTTCTCTTTTTTTTGTAAATGTGATTTAAAAATAATTTTTTGGTGTTTATTTTTGACAGAGAGACAGAGTACAGGTGGGGAAGTGTGGGGCAGAGAAAGGGAGATGCAGAATCTGAAGCAGGCTCCAGGCTCTAAGCTGTCAGCACAGAGTCCAACGTGGGGCTCAAACTCACAAACCACGAGATCATGACCTGAGCCGAAATTGGGCGCTTAACCGACTGAGTCACCCAAGCGCCCCTAAATGTGATTTTTTTTAACTCAAACAATCAGAAAAATCTAATCAAGAAAGATAAAAAAAAAAATCACCCTAAACCTATTACTCTAAAAACATTAGGCATACATGATTCTGAATGTCTCATTATGCTTCTCTATGCACACAGGAATGATTAGATGACTGAACACAGAGACAATAACTAGATTATAGCACGAATATCGTTTTAATCAAAGTTGTAAATTTGACTTGACTTGAACTTTAATAGAAAAAAATTGAAGCGGAAGTAAAGGAATTGCTGTGGTTTAAATGTTTCATGACCACAGGAGATGCTAGTTCCCAAAAGATCTTTTAAATTGAGAAAATAGTTTCTGAAAAATATTGGGAGTTTAGTTATTAAGGTGATGAAATATTTTCATTTTAGATCACATGTAATGGCTTCCTGCTATGAAAGTCAGTATGTTTAAAGTTTCCCCTACCTCCTAAAGTTCGATAACTACATTTCCCATCACTATTTAGTCTTAGCTCTTCGCTCAGATGGTTTCAGTGTGTTTACCAGTCTTTTCGTGATGACAAATGATGCTGTCAGTACTAAGTTCTTCATCCAGGCTCTTCTTTATCTCTGTCGGGCAGACATCTTTAGTCAGTCGTTTTCTCCCCCTCAAGAAGGTCTCAAGAGAACGCCATCCTGAGATCTCACTTGCTTGAAAATACATCTGGTAAACTTGACAAGAATCCCAGAACACACTATTTTTCCCTGAGAAGATGTTATCTCTGTCTTCTGTCGGGTGCAGCCAGACAGAAATCACCCCATTCCCCCTGCTCCGCCCCAGCTGAGTCCTGTTCTTGCTAGATCATCATAAGGTACTTCATTTTCTTAGTGTTCAGTAACCTCACCAGGGTATGTCTTCCAATGTTCTTATTACATTTTCCTAGACTGAGCATGCATTTATGATACGTAATTCCAGATAGTCATTATCACGTTTCAATTATTACTATCAGTTAGCTATAGGGTTTTCATCTCTATAAGAGTTTTATTTTCCCTAAGCTCTGCCCACTTGCCTTAAAAAAATTAGTTCTCATTTTAGAATTTCTTCTTTGACTGCTTGCTTTTCCTTCCTCCGTTCCTTTCTCTCTTCCCTTCCCTTTCCTTCCCTCCTTCCCCTCCCTTTTTCAATCCTCCTTCCTCCTCCCTTTTCTTTCCTTCCTTCCTCTCTTTTTTCCCCTCCCTCCCTCCCTCCCTCCCTCCCTTCCTTCCTTCCTTCCTTCCTTCCTTCCTTCCTTCCTTCCTTCCTTCCTTCTTTCCTTCCTTCCTTCCTTCTTTCCTTACTGTTAGAGACCATGTTGGGTAGGATTCAAACCATGAACAATCATTTGTCTGAATTTTTCTCCTTTTTCCATAAGAAAGCTTTTCAGAAACTTTTCACTTGTTGTCATTTCCTTCTCCCTCTTCCTTTCTCCTCCCTCTCCTCTTCCTCTTCCTTCTTCTTTTTGTCTTTCTCCCTCCCAGTAATTATGGAGAAATTCTGTGCCAGGATCTTTGGGACTAGTACTCTTTGAACAGGGCCAGCTATTTGCTGAATATTAAGTGAATGGGTATTGGAGTACAGGTAAGTCACATAACTGCTCTCCAAATCGTGTCATTCCCTGCGCTGGAGAGCCTGTCCACCCTCAAGTTTTGGAATGTGCCATGGGGCACATCAGTAAGGCCGTAGTCCCCCTCGGCTGCCTCCTGGCCATTGTCACCTTTCCTCCCTCCTGCACACACCTGACCCGGTGACGGGCCTGTACAGTGGGTATGTCACTTGAATCCCTTTCAGCTCCTCTGTCTCTGACATTCTGTGGTCCCCACCTGGGGCTCATGGGGACACTTCCTCAATATTTGGTGGTGGAAATCCTTAGATTCCACATCCTAAGAGTGTTAGGTAAACCTGTTAGTACTATGACATTGATTCTTGTAAAATTATTTTCTTCTGTTGAAGTTCAAGAAGGTTAGACACTTTCAGTGTTTGTGGTTGTTTTCCTTCAGATTTCATAGTATTTGGCTTGGGGTTTGACCATTTCCTCCGTTTCTTTGAGGATGGGCACTTCTATCTGTTTTGCATTCTTTCCTGCTTGCAATGACTTTTGAGGGGGGGATACAATGTGAAAATGTCCATTTGTTACTATTTTTAATAGGAAGAGCTAATGGCACAGAATTCTGCACTCACTTTCACTTCAAATTGTCGGTAATTACAGGGGCACCTGGGTGGCTCAGTCAGTTGGGCCTCCGACTTTGGCTTGGGTCATGATCTCACAGTTCATGAGTTCAAGCCTGCTTCGGGCTCTGTGCTGACTGCTCAAAGCCTGGAGCCTGCTTCAGATTCTGTGTCTCCCTCTCTCTCTTTTTCTGCCCTTCCCCTGCTCACAGGGTCTGTCTGTCTCTCTCAAAAATAAACAAAATTTTTTAATTGTCTGTACTTACAGTAAGTTTAGACATTTCAGAGATAATAGATTTCCTAGTTTGCTCAGCTGTAGAATAACATTTTGACCAACTTCTTTCCCTCATTTAAGTAACTTTCCCTGGCCTAGGCACCCAACGCTTCTATCTCCAAAAAGAAGTGTTTTTCTAATTTAATTTAACAGAACGTCCCAAGAAAATTTAGCATGAAATATATGAAACTTTTCTTTTCTCCAAATGCTTACTTAATACAACAGATGGTTTATCTTTGCACAGTTAATAGGTGTCTGAGTCTTATGTTTATAAATTAGCAAAAAGAAAAAAGAACCAACTTACATGAAATACTGCACAGTGTAAGTAAGTTCGGCTCCTTGTAGACCCTCTGGGGGACTCCACTGTAGGACATTCTTCATGTTTATGGACAAGAAGGTGATATTCGTAGGCCTAGGTAAACCACCAGAGACACAGAGAACTGAAAAAGGAGGAGAGAAGAACTGAGGTCTTAATGGAGCAAAAGGAAAACAAAGTCACTGTGGTAGATGGTCTGCAGGCATGGCCCCCACAAGCCACACCTTCCGGGACTCATGTCCTGTGTATTTCCTCCCAAACCTGAGCTGACCCCGTGGCTCACTTCAACCAACAGAAGGTGACAGAAAATAAGTTTAAGAAGGCCTGGAAACTTCTACTTTTGCCCTTTGGAAAGTCCTGAGCTGTCATGTAAAAAGCTGGGCTACACTCTGCTGGAGAAATCACACCAAGAGGCCACACAAGGAGGGAAGTGTTCAGTGGTCCCAGCAGACCCCACCTTTCCGACCAGGGGGCTGGAATGAAGCCACTGTGGACATTCTAGCCCCGTCTGCAGTTGACGGAAGCTGCACGAGAGACTCCAAATAAGACCAACAGAAGAGCCATCCCTCTGAGGTCCCGCTAACCCTCAGATTTGTGAGAAATAATAAACTGATTGTTTTAAACTACTAAATTTTGGGGTAATTTGTCATGCACCAGCAGATAACTGAAACAATCCATTTATTAGACACAGAAATAAAACTTAGGATAGATGGCCCTGAAAGGTTCAAGTTTGGAGGTTGCCATTAGGGGCGGTTTTACTAAAGTATGGAATGAAGCAATAATTAGAAAATACACCAGTGAAAGAAGACAATATATTTAACGAAAAGCTGATATTTTCACTAACTGTGCTCAAAGAAAACTAGGCTAGAGGACTCACTTGTAGAAGTTGTTTGTAGAGAAATTATAAAGAATTGAGTCACTCCCAACAAATTATCAAAGGACAAAAGGTAAGTGGAGGATAGTTTCTTATAAGAAGATGGTCATCCATTGGACAAATAAAACAAGGATGATCCTTGAATTAAAATAAATTAAAAAGATCATTGGTAACATGTATGAATCAAAATATTAATTTAAAATATTTGAGAGGCTCCTGAGTGGCTCAGTCAGTTAAGCATCTGACTCTTGATTTTGGTTCAGGTCATGATCTCACATTTCATGAGACTGAACTTCATGTCTGGCTCTGCACTGACCCTGCACAGCCTGTTTGGGATTCTCTGTCTTGCTGTCTCTCTCTGCCCCTCTCCCACTTGTATCCACACACACTCTCTCTATCTCTCAAAATAAATAAATGTTTAAGAAATTAATAAAATATAATATTGGAGAGATCACAAAGTCCTGGGTAATAAACAATCAGATTTTATAAACAACATATCAGAAATACACATATTTTAGTCATAGAACTTGGAGAATAACAAATTTTGACACTTCAACCCAAACTTAGGAAATGAAATTTAGCCTTGTCACCAAAGACTGGTTGATTCTTAGCTAAAATCCCATAATTCTTGTGTAAATTAGCTGGCACTAATGTCAGAGAAAGAAATTAGCTTTATCCTTGGGGTAATCCTTGGCTAAGATTAGGTCTATACAACATAACGTAATTCCACAAACCAAATCAAAAGAAAGAAAAAATCCGTTACTTCAGAATTAAATTTTGTCATACAACCCAATTTTGAAGCCAAAACAAGCTCTTTAACATGTAGCAGAGTAACCACACTACAGGTGGTCGAGTGTGTGTTTGGGTGTAGGTGCATGTGCTATATTTGTAATGGCTCTTACATTTAACCCCGATTATTTTTTAAAATATCTGTTTTATTTTTAAGAAGAAAGTTAAATACTCAAAAAGAAGCACTATCAGCTGATCGCTGTGTGTTTGAGTATGGCAGAGGTAGAGAGGCTCTCAAAAACTTCAGCTTGCCCAATGTCTGTCTTTGATTTCTAACTTTCTAACTCTTCGGAACTGCTGTATGTCAAATGGTATTGGCTTTTCTTCTGGAGATTATATGCCATGAATGATTATCTGTGATTTAGTGCTGCTCTGGCCATCAATAGGTTCTCATTTGTAATCAGATTTTGGAGGATGAAACAAAGAACATGGAAAGGCAATACCAGGAAATATAGTACTTCCCAACCCTTCAGAAATGAGGAACAATTTAATTGTTAATTTTTTTTTTACTGTTTTTATTTATTTTTGAGAGAGAGAGAGAGAGAGAGAGAGAGTGTAAGCAGGGGAGGGTCAGAGAGAGAGGAAGACACAGAATCTGAAGACAGGTTCCCGGCTCTGAGCTAGCTGTCAACACAGAGCCCAATGTGGGGCTCGAATCCACAAACCATGAGATCATGACCTGAGCCGAAGCTGGCCGCTTAACTGACTGAGCCACCCAGGTGCCCTGAGGAACACTTTTTAACATAAACAGTTCCAAAGGGTCTTTTCAGATCTAAAACCTGTAGTTCTAAATGTTTATATTGATGAGAAATTTCAGTTCAGTAGTCATTTTATTTATCCATTCAACTAATATTTGTTAGGTGCTATTAACATTGAATTGTGTTCTCCCAAAAAAGATATATTGAAGTCCTAAATAGTTAAACAGTTAACTTAAGTAGTTAAGATGAGATCGTACTGGAGTAGAGAGGACTCCTAATCCAATATGACTGGTGTCCTTATAAGAGGACAGCCATACGAAGACACAGTGACACAAGGAGAATGTTCTTCGCAAATGGAAGACTGGAATGATGCCCTACCAGCCAAGCAATGCCTGGGACTACCAAAAATTGAAAGAAGCAAGGAAGCAATGTCCTCTAGAGGCTTCCGAGGGAGCACAGCCCTGCCAACACGTTTGTTTTGTAATTCTACCTCCAAACTGTAAATGTCTGTTGTTTTAAGCCACCCAGGCTGCAGTACTTTGTTGAGGCGGCCCCAGGACATGAACATAGGTGCTACCATGTAGATATCTAGTGGTGAATACAGATGGGCTCCTGTCCTTCTGCGGTTCCCGACTAGAAAGAAGAGGGACACTGCTAACAATGATTACAAAATGAGCAAATACATACTCATGAATCTGGTGATCAGGCTACGAAAGGGAACAAGGTTGGAGCAGTGGGTCACAGAACCTACTCAGATAGGGTCTTAGAAGTCAGCTTGGCCTGGGAGGGCAGCATGGCAAAGGCCCCTGAGATAGGAAAAAATCTCATCCCAAAAGACAGTTCCTTGGAACTATTAAAAGGCCAGTGTATTTGGGAAGCGCCTGAGTGGCTCAGTCAGTTAAGGGTCTGACTCTTGGTTTTGGTTAGGTCATGATCTCATGGTTTGTGAGTTTGAGCCCCGTGTTGGGCTCTGCACTGACAGCGTAAGACTGCTTGGGATCCTCTGTCTCTCTCTCTTTCTGCCCTGCCCCTGCTCACACTCCCTCAAAAATAAATAAATACGCATTAAAAAGAAAAAGACCAGTGTGTTTGGGAAAAAAGTAAGGGAGAGGAGAGTGGCCAAGAAGAAACTGAAGCACAAAGAAGCTAGAGTCCTCATCTCTGTGAGCCCTGGGAAGGAATCTGGATTACATTTGAAATTCAGTGGGAAAGCATGAAAGCCATGAGCCTACTAATCTTTCAAATAGATTACTTCATTACTGGGGGGAGAAAAGATTGGATGGCGGCAAGAATAGAACTGGAGAGACCAGCAAGACCATAATTACAGCAGTCCTAGTGAGGAGGGATGGGCTTGCACCCAGATCTGGTTGTAGATAAGGAGAAGTTTCAAAGTAGAAACAACAGGACCTCTTGATGAAGCAGAGCTACAAGAGTCTCAACAGCAACAGAATCACTATGTTATGAAAGCTAAGTTAACAAATGAAGATTTGCCAAGCAATACTTGCCTTTTATCTGTTTTGATGATGCAAAGAATAGATTAGAATAGAATTAGCATTTTTTTAAGGAGAAGAAATTGCACACTTAAACAAGAACAATTGATAACTAGCATTTTCTTGTGGTTTTTAAATCTTTGTGAAGTTTTTAGGTACTATGTTTGTTTCAAGCTTGGAAAACATAAAGGAAGGCACTCCTGAGCAAACATTTAAATTGAGATAAGTCATTCTTCTAACCTGCCAGTACTGATAAGATAATTTATTCAACACTGAGGTGAAAATATGTCACACCCACATTAATATCAGGAGTCATGTGCCAGCTTATGGCTAACAAAAGCATTTTTGTTCACATAGATTTATGGCCTGTAAGTACAGGTCTGATTCTCTGACCATCCATTTCACATCCTAAATCATAAAGCTGTTGGATTGGCACACAGAGTTTTATTTCTGGGAGTGCTGGAGCATTGCAACTTTGGCTTGGTTCACAAGAAGGTCTGACCTTCCCTTTTGCAATTCTTCCAAATGCACCATGTTCACCAGTCACACTGAATTACCTGCAATACACAAATTTGCCCCCTGTGCTGTGCCTTTGCAATTTGGGTGCCCTCCTCCTAGAGCGTCTTTTGGAACTAAAAGACCCCTCATTCCTTCGTATGTGTATCCATTTAATGAATATCGGCTTGTACTATTTCAATGATAGGATGACGCTGTAATGTTATGTACGGCAGCGTGGTCTCTACTAATGGCGGTAGGGGGCATTCTTGATGACAGTCATCTGGGTAAGAGGCTGGTCTTTCATGAGACCAGCTCAATGGAACTCAGCTGCCCTCAAAAGTGGGCAGGACCTTGGGGCTCCTTTGAGCCCCCCTGACCAGGTATGGACTTTGAGTAATGGAGGGATACTTGATGGTGCCCCAGGAATTGTGGGTATTTAAGATGGCCTCTGCCTTATCAAAGCTTTGAGGAGTCAGCAAGGAGGTGTCCACTTAATGCACTTCCAAGTGATAACTGGTTAGCTATATCTTGTAAGTCACATCATTTAGATTTGTGTCCACTCTCAGTGTTTGCTTTCCTTTGGTAAACTCTTCCCCTTGGCGAAGTTTTCTAGTCCAGCCTCGTTTATGTTAGAGTCCTGTCTCTGCTCTTGGGTCCTTCTAGTAGAAAGAGAATAGATAAATGACATTTGAAATGGGTAAATCTATAACAAGTTCATTGATGGGATATTATAGAATGTGGCTGCTACATGTGTTCCAATACCTTGTATAAATACAGGTCTCAGGTGTAGTGAAATGATAGATAACATTTTCTTGTGGCCTCAAAACGAATACTACAGCCCTGTAAGAGTCTTGCAGTTTTAATTATATGTCTGACAGTAAAAGATATTTCCATTTCGTTACACTGTGGGAAAAGCCTATGCATAAATTAGAGCCTGATGAACACCCACGAAAAGTGGTGAGGTTTTCAGAGTGAACTCACAAGGGTCAGGATAATCAGGCTCATGGTCTACCAAACCCTCTGTCTTTGGGGGCTGAGGCATTATGACTTTCCTATTAGAGCCTGTATGTTCATTCACCAGTGAGGAAAACAACCAGGCTGTAAGAGGCTCAGCAGTTCCCCCTGGTGAGTTCCCCTTTGAGATCATTTAAGTTTCTCAAGCTCATGACTAACTAGGGAACCTTGGCGTAGAGAATACCCGGCCCAGCCTTGCCCAGAGAACTTCTCCAGCCCTCAGTGCCCCCTGTCCTTCTGAAGCTGCAGCAGAGTGAGAAAATCACCATGCTCTGAGTCGTTTGACAGTGGGCTCCACGTCTTACAGTCTTTGTATCCCCAGTGTCTGGCAAATAAATGCTTTAGAACTGAACTAACCAGGGGCTGGTGGGACTCACATAAATCATGGGGACAGGGCAGGACCCAGGATCACGTGAGCACTGAATGGGGGTGGGACACGCTCAACTGCCAAATCTTTGTGGGGTCTTGAAACCACCTTGGTGAACTTACATTATGCCTAGGGAATTAACACCGTCAACAGACACTCAATATTTATAGTTATTTTTGAGAGAGAGAGAGAGGGAGAGAGTGAGAGCTAGAGCGAGTGAGCAGGGGAGGGGCAGGGAGAGAGGGAGCCACAGAATCCAAAGCAGGCTCCAGGCTCTGAGCTATCAGCAGAGAGCCCAATTCAGGGCTCGAACTCACAAACTGTGAGACCATGACCTGAGCCGAAGTTGGCCGCTTACCTGACTGACCCACCCAGATGCCCCTCAACAGATACTTTTAATGAAGGAACAGCAGCCCATGCTTAGAAAATGGCTGCTACTCATTGTTAGTAATTTTTGAAATAAGAAAATACCTTAATATGTATGTATCAATCCTTTTTGTGGGGAGTGAGGTTAAAAGAGGTAACAAATAGCACCAGAGGGTGATTAACTAATTTCAGGAAGCAAAAGCGGTAAATAACTCATCCCAAACACACCAAATGAGAGCCAGGCGGTGTTGCTGCCTTCGGATGCAATACCTTAGATACTGTTCTAACTTCATCATGCTGGAAGGAAAAGCAGATTTTCTTTTGTCGCAAGCAAACCATCTCTCCTGAAAATTATTAACTCCTTTCTCTTCTCCTTAATTATATATCAAGTGCCCTTAAAAACCAGTCATCTAATAACAGCCCTTAAAATGTGAGTCAGGAACTATTTACCTAAGAAAAGATATGCAGCTGTCTATAAAGGCGAGAGTGTGGTTCGGTTTTAACATTAGTTCCTGTGAACTTGATCTCCACAGTTATTTCTCTACTGTATCTTTGCCCGCACCTGCCATACATGTGTGCCCCCTCACTTTTGTCTCTAATAATACATTATGCTAGGTGGCCACCGGCCCTCTCTCACTGGCTTATAGTAATTGATTATGTGAGTAGTTCAGAGAGAAGTTCGAAGGACAAGAGTTCTAGAGCCACACTGGGATCTACTGGAATCATGCATCCCCCAAGTTAGTTATTTATGTCTGCACCTCAGTTTCCTCTTTATAAAATGA
This sequence comes from Suricata suricatta, assembly GCF_006229205.1. Taxonomy (NCBI): domain Eukaryota; kingdom Metazoa; phylum Chordata; class Mammalia; order Carnivora; family Herpestidae; genus Suricata; species Suricata suricatta. Next base: position 118,446,467 of record NC_043706.1, read on the forward strand.
AACAATACTATCTGCTTCATAGGCTTGATGGGATGATTAAATAGGATTCTTTCCAGGGGTGCCTGCCTGGTTGGCTCAGCCAGTTAAGTGTCCGACTTCAGCTCTGGGGATAATCTCACAGTTCATGAGTTTGAACCCCGGGTCGGGCTCTGTGCTGACAGCCTGGAGCCTGGAGCCTGCGTCAGACTCTGTATCTCTCCCTCTCTCTCTTCCTCCCCTGCACATGCTCTCTCTGGCTCTCTCTCTAAATAATAATTGAACATTAAAAAAATTAGACTCTTTCCATACACCTCCTGGAACAGTGCCTGGCATGAAGAAAGAGCTCGATCATTATTAGCTCAGTGTTGTCCTCCATAGTTACTATTCTCGCTTTACAGCTGAACAGATAGAGCCCCAGAGAGGCTGAGTGACTTGACTATGGTTATTCAGCCATTTGGAGGGATACTTGACTGAGTCCAAGTGTTCTGACTCTGATTGGGCTCCTGTAGGAGGACACTCATCTACTGCCTTTAGGAAATGCTCTTGAGAACACAGCTGCAGGAAGAAGGGATTCTATGATCATTATAGATTTTGCATGTTACAGATGATTGCTTCTAAGGAGAGATATAAGAAATTCAACGAGGAAAACCTAAGTATTTCTGCTTCATTGAAGCTTTTCCAGGTGGAACTGCACATAGTCATGTCATTCATTCAACACGATTATGAGGTACCTACTGTGGGCCAGAAATAGTGCTGACAGGCACCAGTGCAGTAGAGGACAGAAACACACAGAAGGCCCTGCTCTCGTGGAGCAGATGTTACCTGGATCTGGGACAAGATCCATCAAAATATGGTTTCCTTGCCAGGTATGTGAACATTTATGTGGATGAGTGATGCCTAAGTCATATAGAAAGAGCAGTGCTATTTCTTTATAGCCACACCTTAATAAATAAATTTATGTGCCTAAACATGTTTTTGACTATTGCTGTCCGTACTTGATAGCAAGGAGGCCTTTAAGGTCAAGACTACTTCTTAAAGTAAATATATTGAAGTTGACCCATCAAAGACAGTGTGTGTCTTTCATACAGTTTCTATGGGAGGGCTTATAATTATTCCTACTGCTCAGCTTGTAGCATGTGGGGCCTGCTTCCTTTCAGCTATAATTCTTTTCAAAGGTAACTTGTAAATTTACAAATATTTCCATCTCGTTTTTGTTATAGTCACACCTTGTTGTTGCAAAACCATAACCTGATTTCCCATCTTAATTACCCAAGTTTGTTCGACATGGTTTGGAATGTGTTTGAAAATGAAACCACGTCTCCAAGATGATGGTTTGCCACTTAATCGGTTATGCTGACCAAAGCATGCAGGCTCTACATGGAACTCTTAAAAAAAGGAGTTTAAGAAATACACTGCTGTGAGATATTTTGTGCATCACCTTCTAAAATGCCAGTTTTGAAGACGCCATTATTAACTTGTCTATGTCAGCCTCGCTGTTAGAAAACCGGTTGTACTAGTTTATGTCATCTCTTATATAAATGTCTTTCTTTCCTTTTTAGAAATTAGCCTTTTACGGACAGGAACTTGATTTGCTCCACATTTTGTGATCTCTAAAGTATCTTGATTTGTAATAATGAACATCATAGTAACTGTGGAAAAAAGTAAGGTATATTCATATGTGGCTTGGCATCTCTACTATTGATAACTTGCTTCAGAAAGGAAATGAAAGTAAGGAAAGAGTCAAGGGCAAACCATTTGGGACCACTAAGGTATTAGATAGAATAGCTATTGGGAATTCCAAAAGCTGAATCAACAGGTAGTCATTAAATATCATCTACTTTATTTTTCAAATCATTTTCACAACTACTATTTCTTTATATTCTCACAGGAGCCATTCTTTTATTAATATCTCCATCACTTGCAATTTTCAGAGGGAAAATCAAAAAACTAAATAAAAATGTGAAAAAAAATAGAAAAAGTAAGAGTTCTAAAAATAATTAGTGGCAATTTGGAAGTAATTATTAGTATTTGCCTCTGTTCACTTTAGCCTGGAATTTTGAGGGAGAGGAGGTCAAATAACGAGATGGCAATTGTGATCTCAGATTTTCCAAGAAGAATAAGACAAGGACGGAAGTGTACAGTAGCCATGAAAAACACTGTCAGAAAGTGAAAAAAAGAAAGTGAAACTTGTTTTCAATAGGCTAGCTCTCCTGTACAGCGACAGGGAGATGCTTTGGTGTTTTTGAGAGTGACTAAGAGTAGGATCAGACCTCTTTAGGGTTCAGGGTTATGCCCTGATGAAGTTGTGTAACTGTATGCAATAAAACGAACAGAAGTTGCACATGCCGCATAGACCACACCGAAGAGCAGCTCTTTCAGGTCCTTAACCACCACGAGACGTAAGAAAACCACTGGTCGTGAGAAAAGCAGAGCAACCATGAAGAGGCCACCCACAAAGAAGAATCAAAGGCACGTTGCACTCACAGCCTTGGAACTTCTCCACGAACAACTGAGAGAGTGGACCAATTAAGACATTCCCTTCGCTCTTGCTCACTAAAGCTAACAGGGCCTTCAAAGGACTGTGCTGATTAGGGAAGTGGGAAATAGCACCGAGGACACCAGCCCCATCTTGCAAAACCACAGCCTTAACAATTGTGCCTTTTGACAATTGTTTGCGGTTTGATTCAGCATTGCAAAGAGCCCCCACAGACCGCAGTGACTGGAGGCTGCCAATGACCTTGAAGTCAGGCTGCCCTATAGCTACAAAGCTCCTTACTCCTGCCCATTTTTTGTTTGTTGATTTGTAGTTTTATAACAAAGAACTGGAAAATATATAAGAAAGAACTGTAGGTGTGCAAAAGAATATTATAATATATAGATCGAATATGCTGAGAAGCAGGCATACCTCAGAGACATTGCAAGTTCAGTTCCAGACCACTGCACTCAAGTGCATACCACAATAAAGAAAGTCAAATGAATTTGGGTATATAAAAGTTATGTTTATGCTATGTTATCATCTGTTAAGTGTTCAATAGAAAAGAAATGTACATAACTTTATTAAAAATATTTTATTGCTAAAAAATGCTAACCATCATGTAAGCTTTCGGCAAGTCATAATCGCTGATCACATATCACTGATTACCATAACAACCATAATAATAATGGAAAAGTTTGAAATATTGCAAGAATTATCAAAATGTGATACACAGACACATGGTGAACAAATGTGGCTGGGAAAATGCTCCGACAGACTTGCCTGCCTGGCACGGGGTTCACACAAATCTTCAATTTGTAAAAAATGCACTATCTACAAAGTACAATAAAATTTGATATGTCTGTATTTTCCTGCTAAGATTTTAAATGAAAAAGATCTGAATTTATATGGAATGGGATATATTATTTTATATAATATGAATGCCAGCCTACCTATACCTATTATTTATTGAATTTATGATTTTTCCTAAAAGCATTTAAAAATTTCTTTTAATGTTTATATATTTTTGAGAGAGAGAGATAGAGCATGAGTCGGGGAGGGGCAGAGAAAGAGGGAGACACAGAATTTGAAGCAGGCTTCAGACTTGGAGCCGTCAGCACAGAGCCCGATGTGGGGCTTGAACTCATGAGCTGTGAGATCATGACCTGAGCCAAAGTTGGACACTCAACGGACTGAGCCACACAGGCGCCCCTGAAAGTGGTTGAAGTATTTGTTCACAGTAAGACATTTACTTTGAAATCTCACTGCTCTTCTAATGTATCTTTTCTCAAGTAGGGTGAATGTGAATTGATATATATATATAATTATATATACATAGGGGTGTGTGTGTGTGTGTGTGTGTGTGTGTGTGTGTGTATCAGCAACTCTTATAAGTTTCAGTTTAAAGGACCCTTTTTATAGGAAGCCCTGCCTGACTATTAGATTCAATTAGTTACCTTGTTCTGTACCTTTTTTAAAAGTATTTTTTTTAGAGAGAGAGAGACAGAAAGAATCCCAAGCAGGCTCCATGCTATCAGCACAGAGCCTAATAAGGGGCTTGGATTCACAAACCGTGAGATCATGGCCTTAGCCAAAATCAAGAGTCAGACGCTTAACTGACTGAGCCACCCAGATGCCTGCGCTTCTAAAGAAGCTTGGTTTTCTCAATTCTGGCTTTTATATTTATTTTTCTAAAGTTTATTTATTTATTTTGAGAGAGAGAGAGCAGGAGGTGCAGAGAAAGAGGGAGGGAGAAAGAGAACCCCGAGCAGGCTCTGCACTGTCAGCACAGAGCCTGATGTGGGGCTCCAACTCAAAACCCTTGAGATTGTGACCTGAGCCAAAGCTGACAGTTGGAAGCTTAACCAACCGAGCCACCCAGATGCCTCTGGTATTTACACCTTAATGTAATTACTGGTCTGAGACTAAGAGTGCTGTGAAGAAAGAGACCTTGTTTTCTTGTTCACCTCAGTGCCTACAGAGGTATGAATGAATGACAAGTGCTTAAAAGAAAATTATTTAAATATCACATTGTGTTATATATTGACTTCTGAAAACTCCAAATGGATGTATGGGGTGTTAAGGTAATTTTTCTTCATTAAATCTGATCACCTCGAATACCTTATCCCCCTAAGTTATTTATTTGCTCCTGAGTCGAATGTGATATTCTATTTTGCACTTAGACATGATGAGCTAACTTTTAAAATAACAAAGTGGAGCATTTTAGTAGATCATTTAGTGGACCTTTTGCAACACATGTATTTTAATCTAAAATGGAGGAGGAGGGCTGGCTTGGAATTAGATGGATAGTTAGCCTTAAATATGAAACTGGTCCTTGTTGGAGTAAAAGCGAGGATTCTGCAGTAGAAGTGCCCCTCAGAGGAGCCCGAGGTAGAGGTCTCAGGAGAGGGAGGCCCTGTGTTGAAGAAATTTAAACTTTACGGTCCTTATTACACACCTATTGACGGCTTTCCCTTTTTATTTTTATTGAGGTATAATTGGCCTATAACATTCTATTAGTTTTAGGTGTACAAAATAAAAATTCAACAACCGTATATATTACAAGATATTGGCTCTCTCTTATGCTTATGTTATGGAAGTACAAGTGAAGGCCTCATCTCTGCCTTCAACATTCTTGGGAGAAACTTCAGGCAGGACGCTCCAGTGAAAGTAGCCCTTGGCAGTGGGCAGGTTGAAGAGAGCCGCTGCCTGGGGATGAAGAGGTAGCTTTTCTCCACTTTAGAAGCCAAGCCCATGACCCTGCCCCGTGAGCCTGTGAGGGTATGAATTCAATTGTGCCTCCCGAAAGAAGTGTGTTCAAATCCTAACCCCCAGTACCTCATAAAGTGACCTTGATTAGGTATAGGGTCTTTCCAGAGATGCTCAGTTAAAAAGAGGTCATTAGGGTGGACCCTCATCTGATATGGCTGGTATCCTTCTAAAAAAAAGAGGGAGTTTGCACACAAAGAGAGAAGATTATGTGAAGAGACAGGAAGAGCCAGCCAGGTGAAGACAGAATTGGAAGGATGATCAACAAGCCAAGGAAGGCCAAAGATCGGCAACCACCACCAGAGACCAGGAGAGGCGCCCGGAGCACATGCTCCCTCACGGCCTCAGAAGGAGAGCTGCCAATATCTTGACTTCAGACTTCTGGCTTCCAGACACAGGAGATAATAAATTTACTTTATTTTAGGCCACCCAGTTGGTGGTATTTTGCCATGGCGGCCTTAGAGAACTAATCCAGGAGATGTCTTTTGCCTGCTTCTATCGTTCCTCAAAAACGAACACGGGGTTTATTGAGGAGAACAAGGAATGCCTTGATGGCTGCCCGATCTCCAGAAAGCAGAGATGAGGGGACTGATGCAGGAGGCAAAATATCTGCAAAATTGAGAGGGAGACCATTTAAATGGGGGGGGGGTAATGTAAACAAATGCTTTAACTAGGACAACACAGTTGCCCCAAACCTTCCTGTCACCAAAATACAAATGTAGCTGTCTGGGATGGAACTTTGAGGAGGCTGAAGGAAAGCATCCGTGTTGACAATCCGGAAGTACAGGACAACTTACTGACAAACCTGTACAGGAAAAAGTGTGCTATTTCTCTGTGACTGGAGGTAGGGAGGGCATTTGCGGAAGTGGCGCGTAGCTGTGCGGAAGCTGCATGCAGCGCAGTGACCGTCACAGTCAAAACCCAGAACTGGAGTCAAAGAGATAATCAGCAGAAATTTTCTTTCCAGGAAAAGGGATCCTTCATTGCACCAAAGACCCCCATCACAGACCTCACAAGCTTTATATTTCCATCCTCTGTACTCTGAGAGGAAAACAGAAAGGAAACCACCTTTGCAAAGTGAAATTGTTTTAATATGAAAGTCCGAGGGGCGCCTGGGTGGCTTAGTCAGTTGAGCATCGGGCTTCAGCTCAGGTTATGATCTTGCAGTTCGTGGGTTCGAGCCCTGCGTCAGGCTCTGTGCTGACAGCTCAGAGCCTGGAGCCTGCTTCTGATTCTGTGTCTCCCTCTCTCTCTGACCCTCCCCTGCTCATGCTGTCTCTCTCTCTCTCTCTCTCAAAAATAAATAAAACACTTAAATATATTTTAAGAAATCTGAGTTTACATGAGGGGTCAGAGTCTGTGTCTTACAGGAAAAGAGCACAAAGAAACCGAGGGCAGCCCGCAGGCATCAGGAACCCTGTGTTCACCAAGAACCTGAAGCCGATTATTTAAGAACAAACACGCCAGGTGTAGTGCTTGGAATGTGGCAGACCAGCCCTCCCATCACCACCCACACGGAGGCAGCCTGGGGGCCTGCTGACAAACTGGAACACACACACCAGCAAGGCCAGGAGAGAGAGGCTGCCTGACAGAACTGGGAAGGTGGTTAGTGGAGAGGAGAGAAGACCCGGACGGCTCCATTCAGTTTCTGCACAGCTCGTCCTGCATGGCTTTGGTAGCACAGACCGAGCGCCAACAATGGGTGAAGATTAAAGAGATTAAGACCTTAACTCATTATATGGAAGAACATTCTCATAGTAGGAAGTCCTTGATGATGGGACATCCTGCCTTGGGTGCCATGCAGTGAGTTTCCCATAATGACGGGAACTCAAGTAGCAGACAGGGAATGACCTGGAAGTAATGCCGCCCAGGAGATTCACAGGGGAAGCAGCTGGATGGGACCTTCACGTCCTGTCATCCCCAGGTTTCTATATCCAAGGGAAATCTGAAAGCTAAAGCAGAGGAAGGATTTAATATTAATGTCTCCAGCCAGCAATTGTTTCCTAAAGTTTTCTTGTTCACCAGTTTTTTTTTTAATTTTTTAAATGTTTTATTTATTTTTGATACAGAGAGAGACAGAGCATGAGAGGAGAAGGGGCAGAGAGAGAAGGAGACACAGAACTGGAAGCAGGCTCCAGGCTCTGAGCTAGCTGTCAGCACAGAGCCTGACGCGGGGCTCGAACCCGCGAATGTGAGATCTGACCTGAGACCAAGTCAGAGGCTTAACCGATGGAGCCACCCAGGCGCCCCATCTTGTTCTCCAGTTTTATAAGTAATTGACACATCCTGGAATTGGTTATACTAATTTATTATTCTGGTAGCAGCTTTGGTGTCAAATAATCATAAATGTGGACCAAGAAAAAGCAAGAATGCTGGCAGAATATCACAATCAGAGCACGAGTGTAATATGAATAAGATGGATAAAATGATTTTATGCATTAAAATGTAAGCTACATTAAGTGCAGCTGATTCTAAGATGTCTTTTAAGAAATCATCATGGAAGTGAATATGTCAGTAATACGTGGTAAAACTGTGCAAAGAAGAAAAAGATGCAAATAGAAAATCATTTGAAAAATGTCATGTATGTAATGAAAGGTGCTTTTAAGCAAAAAATGCAAATTTACTGACTAGTATTTGTGAAAAGTATTATGCCAAACACTAACAAAGGCAGCACACAGATAATGCAGTCTTGTCTACTAGAAATATAAATACAGGGGCGCCTGGGTGGCGCAGGTGGTTAAGTGTCCGACTCTTGATCTCAGCTCAGGTCGTGACCTCACAGTCGGTGAGTCTGAACAACGCGTGGGGCTCTGTGCTGATGGAGCAGAGCCTGCTTGGCTTTTCTCTGCCCCTCATCTGCCTGTGTGCCCTCTCTCTCGCGCCCTCTCTCTCGCGCCCTCTCTCTCGCCCCCTCTCTCTCGCCCCCTCTCTCTCGCGCCCTCTCTCTCGCGCCCTCTCTCTCGCTCCCTCTCTCTCGCTCCCTCTCTCTCAATAAATAAATAAACCCTAAAAAGTTACACATAAAATAAAGTGTTATAAAAGTAGTTATTGTTTTATGTTGAAATGCTTACGCTAACATTTACTTTATAATGCTAATAATTCCATCTACCTATTCCTTAGTCCAAAGTTTATGTTTCAATGGGAAATAGGCATCCGACCTATGGCTCCAACAATCAGAGCTATATGAAAAGCGACACTCAGAACTGTCAGTCCCTCCTCACCCCTACCACCTCATTCCTGTACCGCACCACCAGCCAGAGGTAGCAGATCTCCTTACTTGCTCTCTGGCGTGTGAATACCGCCTTTCTTAAATTTGCTCTACAGGAAGCTCCATAAATAGTTACAGGCAGGGGGTGCACACATTTCGAAGAGTGAGGCTAATGATGCCTGTAGCTACATGTTTGGATCTGAGATAACGATGGTCTCCTGACAGCCTGCGGATGAGCCTCTAGCTGATCAACGTGGAAGCCATGCAAAGGTTCGAGAAATTACCTTATGTCTTCGCTAAAGTGGCAGTAACTGTGCCGTGAGAATCCCTGCGGACACCACCTGAACCAAGAGATCGAGGTCGACATCACCACCAAGAAGACATATCGACATCATAAATCCTTTGCTATGACGCACTGAAAAAGAACATAATTTGCTCAAGAGGAATAACCTCACTCTAATCGTGAAGAGACATCAAATGAACCCAAATTGAGGGACATGTTAAGGAAGAGATGACACTCCAATGTGTCACGGACATGAGGAACTGTTATAGATTGGAAGAGACAAAGGGGACGACAATGATAGCTATATGTAAAGTGGGACCCTGAAACAGACAAAAGAGCCTTTGTGGAAAAATGGTTGAAATCTGAGCAAGGTCTCTGGTTCATTGAATATATTATACCAATATTAGTGTCCTGAACATTGTACAGCGGATATGTAAGATGCTAAACTTGGGAGAACCAGGTAAGAGATTTATGGAAACTCTACTGTGTCTGGAACCTTTTTTGTAGTTCTCAAATTATTTCAAAAGTAAAAGTTAAAAAAAATAATGAAGGGAATTTCATTCGTTCACTGGAATCATTTGTATGTGTACAAATAACCTCTCAATGAAATTAGAATACGCAGACGCTGCCGTGTAGATATCAGAGACACTTCAACAAATACCTTCACCGTACTAATTATAGTATATTAGTTCTCATAAGCATAGACAGATGTAGTAGTAATATTTAGACTGTATTCTAAAAGCTCCAAAACTAAAGTTAGGCTCGTTTGTTCACAGACATAATAAACTCCATAGTTTTTTCTTTCTCTGGAGGATTTTTGGGGGAGATGTCCTTGATGGAGACATATTGGGGGTGAGATGCCAAGTGTGAGCAGCAGTTAGCTGGGGACAGAGTTGGTAGGAGCCCTCGGCAGAGGGAACTACAAGTCTCTCATTTCTCTGAGATGAAGAATGGTTTACCTTGCTCTAGAAACGGAACAAGGCCGGTATAGCCGGAGGCAAGCGGTGTGAGGTAAGGCCGGGATTCTGGGAGGAGTGGTCCGCCAGAAACCCTGCAGGGGAGTTCAGAATCATCTACAGCAATCTGGGTGCCTGGAGGGCTCAGCTGGTCAAGTGTCTAACTTCAGCTCAGGTCACGTTCTCTGGGCTCGTGAGTTCGAGCCCTGCGTTGGGCTCTGTGCTGACAGTTCAGAGCCCGGAGCCTGCTTTGGATTCTATGTAACCCTCCCTCTCTGCCCCTCCCCTGCGCATGTTCCCTTTCTCTCTCTCTCTCTCTCTCTCTCTCTCAAAAGTAAATAAGTATTAAAAAAATTATTCTACAGCAATGGATGCCCCTGAGGGGCTTGAGGAGAGGAGGTACATGACCTTGGGAAGTCATCTCCTCCTGCTCTCTCGTATTGGCTTTGAATGCTTATTTACATAATGCTGACCACAGTTCTTTATGTTCACTGACGAATACGCATGGGAATGGGTCACCAGGGCAGAGTTTGAAATGTACAGGAATAAACTTCCTGGTGAAACTTCGGTCCCTGGAGAGTTTAGAGAGTGAAAGCGAGTGTGTGTCACGCCTGGCTTGAGGGAGCATCACAGATGTTCTGAATTCCATTAAAAGCTTACCTCAAATTAAATAACACTATTTTCCCAGAGTGTTGATGCTATGTTGAGTTGTTTTCTTTCTCTCTGAATGTTTGGTATTATACAGTCTGATCCAAAGCCTGAGTTGGGTGGCTGAATTTCTGGATTAAAAAGTTCAAAAAATTATTCACCTACCCAAGAGTGGCAATGTCATCGAACGGTTAGAAAGGCCACACTATTTGGTGGATATTGTGGCTGACCCATCAGGATACAGATCACTCTCTATCAAGAGGTAAGTACAGTATCTAGGTAGCTTCTAACCTGCTTTTTCCAGCAGTCCTTAAGGTACCTGAAGACCCAGAGGAAAATAGCACCTGGATCTTATGGATCAGAGAAGAGTTGCGTCTGGGTTTTTTCCCCTCAATTTTACTTTGAAGCCAAGAATATTACTGCTGTCTATTGTAAGCCCCCCAGCCCAATTATGGAGCAAACTTTATGTCTCTCTTTGCTTAAATATAGAAACAAATTCATATCTGTTAACTGACGCCTCAGTATTTGTATAAGTCAGGAGCAGTCTTTTCCCATTCAGCCTATGTAGCAAATAACTATAAAATAATATAATATAAAATCATATAATATTATAAATAAATTTAGAAATACAAAATAACTATAATTTTTAAATTAACTATAATTTGTGATAAATTTAGGGTTTAGAAGAGAAACATTTGGGGGGTATAATATCTATGGTTCAAAAAATATTACATTTTGTAACTACTGAACTTACTGCATTAATATTTTTTTTCTAATGTTTTATTTATTTTTGAGAAAGAGAGAGAGACAGCATGAGCAGGGGAGGGTCAGAGAGAGAGGGAAACACAGAATCCGAAGCAGGCTCCAGGCTCTGAGCTAGCTGTCAGCACAGAGCCTGACACGGGACTCAAACACACAAACTGCGAGATCACCACCTGAGCTGAAGCCAGACGCTCAACCAACTGAGCCACCCAGGCGCCCCGAACTTGCTGCATTTTTATTGAAGTGTAGTTGATTTAGGATGTACGTAGTGTAGTTAGTTTCAGGTGTACGTAGTGGTCCCACAAGTCTATAGTTATGCTATCTATGCTCACTTGGATAGCTACTGGCGCTGGACAGTGACAGGATAATACCATTGACTCGATTCCCTGTGTGGTACCTTTTATTCCTGTATAACCACGTCTCTACAAAGTATTTATTCATTCCATAACTGGCAGTCTGTATCTCCCACTTGCCTTCACCCATTTTGCCTTCCCTTCCCCGTGGCAACCATCAGTTCGGTCTCACTATTTATGAGTCTGTTTCTGCTTTTTGTTTACTTATTCATTTATTTTATTTTTTAGATTCCACACACAAGTGAAATCATACGGTACTTGTCTTTCTCTATCTGACTTATTTCATTTAGCATAATACTATAAGTCCTCTCATGTTGTTGCAAACGGCAAGATCCTATTCTTTTTTATGGCTGAGTAATATTCCCGCATGTGGTGTGTGCATGTGCATAGCTCATCTTTATCCATTTATCTACCATGGACACTTGGGTTGCTTCCATAAAAACTGTCTTGCACTTAACTTTTTCTTTAACTACTAAAAACACTGCACTTTCATGGACAACTTTCTTTTTTCATTAACGGCTGTTCAGCTCTAGGTTAAATCTATAAATGCCTGAACCACGTCTCTACAAAGCACTGTACTCTGGGAAGCTTTGCTGGTTTTAATTTTTTAAAAAATCCCAGATATCTTGCTTTAAAAAATCTTTTTCTCATATACCAGAAATACAGAAGAAAAAAAAAAACAACCAGGTTAATGAATCATCCCAGTTTACTGGATTCCACTTGGTAGATGTTAAACAGGAAAACACATTCCGGTTACCTTATGTCAACAATAAAAGTTTTGTTATTTTCGAAACATCAAAGGGTACATATCTGCACATGGTCTAACTGCAAAGGCAAAAAAAAAAATTCTCAGGAGAAGCGATCTTATTTCAGAAACACTGCCGCTTTCTAGACCCAGTTCCTTCCCAGCAGACGGTTCCACCAGCCCCGCAGGGGGCCCCTGTTAATGGGTGGCAGGTCGGTGCGGGCCAGGACGCTGAGCAGGGCCACTGTCGCCCAATGCAGGTTCCGAGCTGTGGCCCACGCAGAGCCACCACTGTCACACTTGCTCCACCTCCCTGCCACCCGCGCAATGGAAAGTGTGAAACGCTCAGTCCTGCAAACTTGACCCAGAAGCATGCGCGCGAGAGGCTGCGGTGAGTTTCTCCCAGGGCTCGCGGCGCAGACCCCAGGCCGAGCCAGCGCGGAGCGCGGCAGGCGGAGGAGCCGGTGGGCGCCGCGCTGTCCGCGGAACCGGCCGTGTAAGG
>NC_043706.1:118459244-118470520 GCF_006229205.1 Suricata suricatta
CCCAGGGAGGCGGTGCCGCCGCCGCGCCCCACCCGCGTCCCGCCCCAGGCCCGCTGCCAGCGCGATTCTAGTCCCCAGGCTCGCAGCTCCGAGGAGTATCCAGGGCCCCGGCCAGCGAGGGCACTGGTGCAGGTAGAACTCACTTCGGGGAGGAGAGTGAGGGGAGCGCATGGAAGATTCTGGTATTGGGCCTCAGGGTCCCGCCTCTAAATTTGAACTGTCGGAGTTCAGTACCGGAAGAACTAGATGGAATATTTATTTTTCAACATACCACCAGGCACTCTGCCATGCACTCATTGTTTTGGATTTCATGCAATCTCCACCACCTGCAACTAGATACCATCCCATTGTACAGAAGAGGAAAGGGAAGCTCAGAAAGATGGACGACATATCTGCCTGAATGGAGTCCCCAAGCTTGTCAGCAGTGGCCTGCAGAAGTCCACACAGGCCGGGTTCTAGGTTCCAGGTTCCAGGCTCTTCATAACGGGATGGTGGGGGAAGAAGGAAGGAAGGAGGAAGGAAGGAAGAAGGAAGGAAGGAAGAAGGAAGGAAGGAAGGAAGGGAGAAGGAAGAAGGAAGGAAGGAAAGAAAGAAAGAAAAAGAAGGAAAGAAGGAAAGAAAGGAAGAGAAAGAAAGAAAGAAAGAGAAAGAGAGAGAGAAAGAAAGAGAAAGAAAGAAAGAAAGAAAAGAAAGAAAGAAAGAAAGAAAGAAAGAAAGAAAGAAAGAAAGAAAGAAAGAAAGAAATGAATGTGTTGAAATAGTTGCAAGTCCTATAAAGAAAACCTGAGAGCCAGTCTAAGCTCTGGTCCTTAAGAGGGAGTTGCAAAGGCTGGGAGAAATGAACGATTCACCTTCGGTGTGTTCCCGCTTTCCCTCCGGGATACCCAGGTGTACAAAATTAGATCCCTAAATTTAGATCAACTACTTTCATCTTAGAATAAAAGAATCTAATTGAAAAGAAGTCTTTTTGCTGGGAGGAAGTGAGAGTTCGGGCAGGACTTTCAGAGTTCTCTTAATATGTTCCTTCCTTCTCCCTGCAAGACTTGGAAACAGAAGCTAACTAAATCCAAGTCAGAGTGTCCCTTCGGCTGGGACTCAGCGTTGTGATGCAGAAGCTGGGACTCCACATAAACCCTTGTCAGCCAGGTCCTTTAGGTTCCACCAATAGGGGACGCTGGAGGCATGCTGCCAGCCAGGGGAGGAGCCAAGGGGCCGGGCTTCCTATTGGCTGTTCTCGTCCACGCTCCCGCACAGTGTCCCCTCACCCCAGCAGGAGCTCCGGTTCCATACTCCCAGAATCAGCCTCTTTGCGACCCCACAGAGATTCCAGCAATGGGCCGGTGGTGCCCATTCTCGGAAGCCAGGACTCCAGTTTCCCGCGTTCCTCTTCCAGGATGTAACCCCCACATCTTCCCTCTGTTCCTTCTTCCCTGGGGGCTGAGAGTTTCTTTTTGTAGTTAACTTTCACTCCTTCAGTTTGAGAATCCCCCTTTTTACGCTTTTAGTTCTCAAACATCTGTTTCATCAGTTCTACAGAGCACTTTTATTTTTTCTTCTGTTAAAATAACTAGTATGGTTTCTGATTTCCTGACTTGAGTCCTACTGATTCATTAAGACTTAGGAAGGACCAAACGTTTCAGGAAGGACTCCGTGTAAACAGCATGTCATTGCTGTTGTTCTTACTACCCATGAATTATATTAGTATAGCTTCATTATTATTTTAAGTCAAGTGAGTTAATGTGACATATATTTGCCACAAAAGTATTTTGGGCCAAATGATTTTTGGTATCTAAGATTTAGGACTTGTATGTGTTTCTGAGCAAATATGAATCATTTGTGGCCCTAAAGAGGCTAAAGCAGAAAGGTACTCGCCCTACCCTTCTTAACTTGATTAGTCACACTTTGTTGTTTCTCCCATTAGGAAGTGGAATTAAGTAGGGGTCCTTCCTCCTCATAAGTGGGCTACTCTTTGTTTGTGAACCAACAGCTTCTGTAAACCCGCCTTCCCTTTGGCTATCCTCAGGTTTCCCTTTGGACTTGGCAGCATGTCAGAATCTCACTGGTCCCCTCCCTGTTATCAAATTCACCACTCTGTCCTCAGTAGAAGCCTGTGGTTTTTGTAGGATGAGTGTGACCTAAAAATTGCTAAGTGATCAGGTCATGTTTCCCATGCATTAAATTCAAGAGTGTAGTCATGGCTCTTTTTGTTTTTACCTGTGACCTGGAACTCAACTTAGGGAGTTTCCTTTGTAACTTTAAATTCTACCCTCTTACCCACCCCGTGAAAATCAGAAAGAGACAGTCCGGCTCCCTCCCAGTCGAAATCTGCCTAGTCAAAATAAATTCTAGCATGTCCTTCAGATGATTTTTGAAATGACTCAACACATTCAAACTGGCATTTTCTTCCACTCATAAAGATTCCAACCTTTCTGGTTTTTTCTCTTTGGTGCTTTCTTTTATTAAGTTTGTGATTTTAATCCCAGTATATTAACATACAGTGGTATATTAGTTTCAGGTGTACAATATAGCGATTCAACAATTTCTTGCATTACTCAGTACTCATCATATTAAGTGTGCTCCTTAATCCCCCTCCCCCCTCTCCCCATCCCTTCCGGTAACCATCAGTTTGTTTTCTATAGTTAAGAGTCTATATCTTGGTTTGTCTCTTTTTTTCTTCCTTTACTCATTTGGTTTATTTCTTAAATTCCACATATGAGTGAAATCATATGACATTTGTCTTTGACTGAATTATATTGCTTAGCATTATACCCTCTAGATCCATCCATGTTGTTGCAAATGGCAAGATTTCATTCTTTTTTATGGCTGAATAATATTCCAGTGTGTGTGTGTGTGTGTGTGTGTGTGTGTGTGCACGCACGTGTGCACCACATCTTTTTCATGCATTCATCTATCAACGGGCACTTGGACTGCTTCTGTAATTTGGTTATTGTATATAATGCTACAATAAACATAGGGGTGCATAGATCTTATTTTATAATTTAATTTTTTTAATGTTTATTTATTTTTTAGAGAGAGACAGAGACAGAGTGTAAGCAAGGGAGGGGCAGAGAGAGGAAGACACAGAATCTGAAGCAGGCTCCAGGTTCTGTGCTGTCAGCACAGAGCCTGATGTGGGGCTCTAACTCATGACCAGTGAGATCATAACCTGAGCCGAAGTTGGACACTTAATCGACTGAGCCACCCAGGTGCCCCTGCTTGAATTAGTGTTTTTGTATTTTGGGGGCAAATACCCAGTAGTGCCATTACTAGATTATAGGGTAGTCCTATTTTTAACTTTTTTCAAGGAAACTTCGTATTGTCTTCCACAGTGGCCGCACCAGTTTGCATTTCCACCAACAGTGCATGAGGGTTCCTTTTATTCCATGTCCTCACCAACACTTGTTGTTTCTTGTGTTTTTGATTTTAGCTTTTCTGGCAGGTGTGAGGTGACATCTCATTGTAGTTTTGATTTGCATTTCCCTGATGATGAATGATGTTGAACATCTCTTCATGTGTCTGTTGCCCACTTGTATGTCTTATTTGGAGAAATAACTAGATGACAATCCTTCTTGCCATGATTTACCACCTACTGAGATCTTAATTTTGTGGAGTCTAATGTATAGGATTTTGGGCGTTCTGATCAGCACAGCTAGAAATCAATACCCTCCACCCTCAGCCCTAGTGCTACTGCCACAAACAAAACTACAACCTTTTTCTATTCCAGTCGAACTCCTAAATAGTTTTCAGGGATGATACATCATCAGCATCATCAGCACCATCATGTGAAGTTATTGACTTCTTACCTTGAACTAGGTACTATGCTAAGAATTTTACACTTACCACCTTCTCAGATCCTCACAACAATTCTCTGAGTTCGTCACATTACCCTGAATTACAAAATGAGGAAACAGGCTTGGACAGGTTGTTCACTTAACAAATGACAGAGCCGGGATCCGAAGCCTGGTTAGTCTAACTTCAAAATCTGTGTTTGATGGCTTCCTTATATGCCTCTGCACTTAAGAAAATAAAGCAAATACATTTACCAGGTGAACTGCAAAATAACACACATATGAAGATGTAGGGCTTCTTAATTTATGAAAAATGCGGCATTGGTGTGATTTTTATATTGTAAACTACATTGGGAATGGAAAACGAACACTCAAGTATGGTCTGGGCAGGTCCAGAAGGTACTAAGTTTCTGAAAGTAGACCTAAAGATTAGAAGGCAGGGCATTTTGTGGGGAAAGGAGGAAAGGAGAGAGGCTGGGGGAGATAGTAAGCATCCAGTATTGAGGAGATTTCTGAAATCCTTTTAGTCTACTCTGCCATTCTCTGTGGATATTTGGGACCCCTAACAATGTTTACATCATGCGGTCTGCTCAAGTCTAACTAATATTAAATAGCTAAAATCTTAGGAATCCTATCTCATCAGATCTTCCTCCAATTCTCCAATTCTTTAAAAACATTTTTGAGACGTGGTTCACACATTAATATTTTTTGTAGTTAAGTATAATACACATACAGAAAAATGCACCAAGATAGATGTTACAGTTCTATGAGTTATCACTAAGGGTATATGTTGGTAAGCATCACCCAAGTCAAGAAGTAGAACAACGCTAACTCTTACATAGCCTGTCCACTAACCCCTTCTCTTCTCCCCAAAATATTTCAGTGTGTATTCCATGGTATCTGGCTTCTCTTACTCAACATTATCTGTGTTACTGCCTCTAGCTTTAGTGCAATACTGTAAAGTTATCCATTATGTAACTATGCTATAATTTATTTATGCATTTTATTTTGATGACATTTAGATGTTTTCAGTTTGGAGCTATCGGCAATCGTGCTTCTTGGAGCATTCTTATTTCTCTTGCCTAGGTGTACGTATTTCTGGCAGGTACGTACCCAGAAGTGTAATTACTAAATCATAGGACAGACACAATTTCTGCTTAAGGAAATAATGCCAAGTGTGCTTTCCAAAGTGGTTATAACAATTTACACTGCTATCAGCTGCAGAGACATTGAAAACTTCTTAATAAGTTTATTAGCCATTTGGATATACTCTGGTGTCAAGATTCTGCTCCTGTTTCTTACCTGTTTTTTTTTTATTATATCATCTTTTATGTTATTGTTGTTTGAAGAAATTTGTTACATGTGCTGAATATGAAGCCTTTGGCAGTTATATGTTGTGTAAATATTTCTCCCTTTATTGTGGCTTGCTTTTCTACTCTCTCATTAGAGTAATAAAAATTCTTAGATGTGATATAATTTACCAATTATTTCTCTATGGTCATTGATTTTTGTGTCCTGTTTAAAAAATGTTATCCTACCCTAAGATCATGAAGAGATTCATCTAAGTTCTCTTCTGAAAGCTTTATGGCTTTATTTTACACATGTAAATTTATGATCTGCCTTGAATTGATTTTTTCATATGATTTAAATGAGGGGTTCAAATTTTATTTTTCATATTTTTCATATGTCTTCCCAGCACCATTTACTGAAAAATCATCCTTTTCCTAAAACTCCATCTTCTTCATGAACTAAATGCCATTTGTTAGTGGGTCTGTTTATAGACTCTGTTCTATTGGTCTCTTTGTCTATTATTTTGCCCAATCCTACACTATTTGAATTATTTTATTTCTTTTTCTGTTCGCCCCTCTACTTTGGTCTTATGTGAGTTCCTTGGCTATTTTTTGCCCTTTGTATTTCTGTATAAATTTTAGAATCACTTTTCCCACAAAACAACTGGCTGAGGTTTTTATTTTAAGGTTTTTTTTTTTTATTAAGTCGAAACACACATAAGATAAGGCGCCTAACGCTCATTAATCTTAACTTTTCTCATACATTCACAACCACGTTACTAACCTCAGATCAAATGGAGAGTATTTTCAGCACTAAAGAAGATTCCCTCATGCTGTTTCTCATGAACCTCCCGCAGGAACGCCCTGTTTCACCTTCATTGCCATCTGATTAGCTTGGACTCTTCTAGATCTTATTCGGAGAACTATACAGTCTGTATTCTTCAGTGTCTGGCTTCTTTGGTTCAACATAATGTTTTTGAGGTTCATTCATGTTGTTCCATGTATGAGTAGTTTTTTTTAATTGCTAGGAGTGTTCCACGATGTTGTTAATGTCTGTTCATTTTTATGCCAAAAGCAAATATCAGGTTTCCAGGGCAGAGATGAGAGTTATTAGTATTACCTACAGCGATAACTGCATCTGTTCCCCGGGCTCTATTCCTCTCCCTCTCTCTCTCTCTTCAGGGGTGACGTGATGAGAGCTAGGTAGATTCTGTCCACGTGCCACAGGAGAGGAGACCCAATGTTATAATCTGGAAGCTTAGGTAGGCTACACGCTGCTTAGCTCCTGCTCTGTCTGACAGAGGGAGAGAACCTCTTTCTCTCTAAGGTTAACAAATGGTTTGGGGGGTAAATGGTCTTTCAGGAAGGCAAAGGGGAAAGTCCCTACCCTGGACTGCAAACATTTGGCTCTGGGGGAGGTAAGTTTTATTATTTTCTGAATGGGAACATATGGCTCTAGGTCTAACCCCCTTGCAATTGTGAGGAGCAGATGAGTCAGGGAAGGGGAGATAGTCTATGATGTGCCAATTTCCTTTGCTTAAAAAGACAGACTGCCCAGGTGCGTCTGGGTGCCTCAGTCGGTTAAGCGTCTAGCTTCGGCTCAGGATGATCTCATGTTCGTGGGTTCAAGCCCCACATCAGGCTCTCCGCTGACAGCCTCAGAGCTTGGAGCCTGTCTTCAGATTCTGTGTCTCCCTCTCTCTCTGACCCTCTTCTGCTCGTGCTGTCCCTCTCTCTCAAAAAAAAAAAAAAAAAAAAGAAAAAGATTAAGAAAAAAAAAAGAAGATGACAGACTGTCCAGAAGTGTGGAGATATTTGTGGAGCATGGTTTCCCAGACATTCCATCGTATGAATTTACTACATTTGATTTATTCATTTTTCTGTTGATGGACATTTGGGTTATTGCTTGTTATTGGGTTGTAAGAGTCTTTTATGTATTGTGGATGTCAGACATATATGTTGCAAATATTTTCTCCAAGTTCATGGCTTGCCTTTTAGTTTTTACAATAATGTCTGCAAAAGAAAAGAAAATTTATAATTTTGATGAAACCTGATTTTTCAGTTTTTTTTCCTTTGCGGAAATATTTTTTCTTTTGGTGTCTCATTTTCAGAAATCTTTGTGTATTCCAAAGTTGACAATGTTTTCTTCTAGAAATTTTGTAGTTTTACCTTTTACAGTTAAATCTACAATATACCATGAGTTAGTTTTATGTATGGTATGAGGAAAAATAGCCAATTCTTCATTTCAGGCAGCTCTCCTTTTATTTTGTACCATTTGTTGAAAAGATTTTCAGTCCACATGAAATTGCTTTCATCATTTTTTTTTTTTTTTGAAACCTATTGACCATCTATGTATGGGTCTATTTCTGGATCTCTAGTCTTCTCATTGGTCTCTTTGTTTTTGCACTAAGACTACATTTAAAAAAATAAACTTTTTT
Organism: Suricata suricatta; assembly: GCF_006229205.1. Classification (NCBI taxonomy): domain Eukaryota; kingdom Metazoa; phylum Chordata; class Mammalia; order Carnivora; family Herpestidae; genus Suricata; species Suricata suricatta. The sequence goes on from NC_043706.1 coordinate 118,466,760, forward strand.
GTTTTTATTTGCAAAGGCAGCACAGAGAGTCTTTGCAGACTTCTCACCCAGTTACGTTACCACGGTAAACTTTCTAGTCTAAGCAAGTCACATTGGCATATTACAGTTAAGTAAACTGTAGACTGTGTTTGGATTTCTTTAGTTTTTCCATTGCTGTTCCAGGATCCAAGGTAGGGCACCTGTGGTTCCCATGTCTCCTCAGTCTTCTCTGGTCTGTGATACTTTCTCAGGTTTTCTGTGTTTTGCATGATCTTGACAGTCTTAAGATTTGGCCAGGTATCCATCCCGTAGAGTGAAAATATATCTATGGACAAATATTAACGTGAACATTTGGCAGGGTTTCTAGACATGAATTCAATCTCCAACAAGCAATTGCATGTCTACACAACAATATTAAACTAGTAGAAAATGAAATAAAGAATTGTTTATAATAGCATGACAGATATGTAGGGCATGCCAAACCTTTGTGGGAAAGGTTCCTACATTCTATGGGAAAGTGTATGAAATTCTAATGAGTGACATTGAAGAATAATTTTTTAGATGGAGAAATATAGATAGTGGTTATGGATGGAGAAATCTGTATCCATTAAAATTTGGCCATAGATATAATGCAATTTCAATGAAAATTTTAATGGATTTTTGTGAAAGGTGATTATAAAATCCTTGACAAGGTGATTATAAAATTCATGTGGAATCTCAAAGGTCCACAATTAATAAAGACATCTTTCAAAAAGTTCAGATGGGAGGACTTGTCCTTTCACATATCAAGAGTTATTATAAAGGAATAGTAAGATCATGCGGTAGAATACGGGATCAATGAAACAGTATATAGAGTCCGGCATTTACAGACATTTGATAAAAGAGGGTATTTTAGATGAGTCAGGGAAAGAATGGAATTTCAGTGAGTGAATTTTCTGGGAAATTGGGTATTTACCTTTTGCCATATCATGTACAAAAACAATTTGACGTGGATTAAACAGCTGTTAATGGGTTAAGTGATGTCCCCTCCCCAGTTCTCAGAAAATGAGAGAGATCTGGAAATAAGGTTATTGTGTATGTAAATTAGTTAAGTTCAGATGAGGTCATACTGGAGGAGGCTGTGCGTTTAATCCAATATAACTGGTGTCTTCATAAAAAGGAGAAATAAGGATGCAAACACGCACACAGAGAAGTTATGCTCATCAGTACCATGTGGGCATAAAGGCACAGATTGAGGCCCTGCATCTACCAGCCATGGAGCACCACAGATTACGGTAATCCACCCGAGGCTTAGGTGAGGTGCCCGGAACAGATTTCCCCTCACAGCTCTCAGATGAAACAAACCTGCCGAGACCTTGATTTCAGACTTCCAGCTTCTGGACATGAGAGATAATAAATTGATGCCACTTAACCCACCTTTGTTACGACAGCACTAGGAAACCAACCCAAGAGCTGAATGTGAAGGCAGAGCCAAAAAGACTTTAGAAGACAGTATAGTAGAATATCTATATGAACTTAGGAGAGGAAAGCATTTCATAAGCATAAAAAGCACTAACTATAAACAAAAAGATTGTTAAGTTTGACTACATTAAAATTAAGAATTTCTGCTTACCAAAAGGCAATAAAAGAGAGATAAGAGACAAGCTACAAATTGAAAGACTATGCATGCACCATATGTAGCATATATTATATAGAATATTATGTTATAGATGCATATATTCTATATATATTATGTATTTCTGGATACGAGACAATTTTCATTTAAGTTCAAAGAACACTTTTCACTAAGGGATTTGTGATGTTGTTTTGGTCATTTCTTTTCTATTTTGAGGTTCAGAATTACTGTGGAAAATAGAATAGTACTCCTAGAAGAAACAATAGCTTCTTGAAGCGGTTATTAACACTCACAGAAGTTATGTTCATCAGCACCATAAAGAATGGTGGCAATAAAGAAGATGAAAATCCTTGCAAATATTGAATGACTTTGGCATTCATGATCACCAGAAAGTTCTCCATGCAGCAACTGTTGGTATCGTAAGTCAGCCGGTAGGGGAGTCAGCTGGGACTGCTAATTAGCCAGAGTGTGTGAAAAAAGAAAACCCACAAGATTCCTCTTTTCTGGCATGGAAAGACAAAGCAGGACATTAATAATTTGCTTTAGTCCAAATCCAGAGGTAGCCTGGCTTTACTTGGTAGTAGCATAGTTCCCTCTGCTGGGTAACTTAGGGAATTTAGATCTGAAGACTTGAAAACGCTAGGTTGGCACATAGCTCACTGAAGTAATTTTATTTCAAAAGGAAAAACCAAGATACTACTGAAGAAGAATGAAGCTGGACAACTTGCACCAAGATATCAAAGCTTATCGTAAAGCTATAAATTGATAAGTGAGAATTCATCAAAATTAACAACTGCTGTTCATCAAAAAAACTGTTAAAGAATGTAAGCGCCCAAAGCAGAAGATATTTGCAACGGATATGTACCTGGAAGGATGCAGAAAATATGAATAACCCCTAAAAACCAATGAGAAGAGGGGGACCGCCCAATCTAAAAAGGGGGAAACGTTTTAACAGGTACTGTAACAAAAAAAGCTATTAAAATGATGACAGGCCTTGAAACATGAGCCTCGTCGGTCATCAGGGAAATGCAAACACAACCTGCAGTGGGCTGTTAATACCTTCCCAGTAGGACAGTTAAATGATACCCAGTGTCGGTGAGAAGTTAGAGCACCCAGAACTCTCGTATATTGTTGGTGCGAGTGTTAAATGGGTAAAGCTGCCTTGGAAAACTGTTTAGCAAAACTACTTCCAAACAGGGCCAGGTCCAGAGATAGATGATCTGTGAAATCGCATAGGGCCTGAAGCTCAGCAGGGCTCTGTTGGACAGTGTAATGCCGTGCTGGCCGCAGCTTGAATTTATTATTGATTTTCTCTTTAAACTTGTTTTTTTGTTTTTTGGGTTTTGTTTTTGGTTTTTTGGTTTTTTGGTTTTTGTTGGTTTTTTTTTTTTTTTTTTTTTTTGGTAAGTGAAGTCTTGTGACTATGGACCACGCACTCAAGCAGGGAGGTAGGTAAGGCCTGTGTGTCTGTCATTGTTCTTTGCTGCCTCATTTCCTGCAAGCACCAAATTCTGTGCAGTCCCTGCCAGAGCTGTCACTCAAAGGGGTGCAGGGTGCATGGGTGCCGCTGACATCCCTCGTTTCCACCAGGATCAGAGCTTGCACTGAATGTAGAAGGAGGGCAGTGCTGGTTTAGGAAACATGAAAAACTAAAGAATCCTATCATATTCTTTCTTCCTGATGTCACTCCCTGCATTAGCCAAACACATATGCGAGAAATAAGAACATGGAAGGAAAGAAAAAGATAGGGTAACCGAGAGTTCTTTTTCCTTTTAGTCCTTCTTTCTCACCAGTAGGCTGAGGGTAGGAAGTGTTGGTATAATGTGCTCGTACCAAGGAACAAAATAAAAATATCTGATTTAGCGGGCAGCTGGGTGGCTCAGTCGGTTAAGCTTCTAACTTCAGCTCAGGTCATGATCTCATGGTTCGTGGGTTTGAGACCCACGTTGGGCTCTGTGCTGACCACTCAGAGCCTGGGGTCTGCTTTGGCTTCTGTGTCTTCTCCTTTTTCTGGCCCTTCTCTGCTCATGCTCTGTCTCTTTCTTGAAAATAAATAAACATTAAAAAAAATCTGATTTACAAAATGGATGAACAAAAGGGAAGGAAAGCAAAAATAATATAAAAACAGGGACAAAACATAAGAGCCTCTTAAATATAGAGAACAAAC